>NW_027472624.1:600000-925505 GCF_030347505.1 Rhynchophorus ferrugineus
TTTACACCTTAGGCTCTGCTTCTAACTTGGGCCCAAATTGTAAAATGGTCTTATCTATTGGCGATTTCGTTCCAATTCACATTCCAAGTAATATTCGGCATGCTAATTACATTGCCGGTTGCCAAATTGCATTATCTATTATAGTTTCCGAGATATGGACTATCGGTAATTTACACCTTAGGCTCTGCTTCTAACTTGGGCCCAAATTGTAAAATGGTCTTATCTATTGGCGATTTCGTTCCAATTCACATTCCAAGTAATATCCGGCATGCTAATTACATTGCCGGTTGCCAAATTGAATTATCTCTTATAGTTTCCGAGATATGGACTATCGATAATTTACACCTTAGGCTCTGCTTCTAACTTGGGCCCAAATTGTAAAATGGTCTTACCTATTGGCGATTTCGTTCCAATTCACATTCCAAGTAATATTCGGCATGCTAATTACATTGCCGGTTGCCAAATTGCATTATCTCTTCTAGTTTCCGAGATATGGACTATCTATTATTTACACCTTAGGCTCTGCTTCTAACTTGGGCCCAAATTGTAAAATGGTCTTATCTATTGGCGATTTCGTTCCAATTCACATTCCAAGTAATATTCGGCATGCTAATTACATTGCCGGTTGCCAAATTGCATTATCTCTTATAGTTTCCGAGATATGGACTATCGATAATTTACATCTTAGGCTCTGCTTCTAACTTGGGCCCAAATTGTAAAATCGTCTTATCTATTGGCGATTTCGTTCCAATTCACATTCCAAGTAATATTCGGCATGCTAATTACATTGCCGGTTGCCAAATTGCATTATCTCTTATAGTTTCCGAGATATGGACTATCGATAATTTACACCTTAGGCCCTGCTTCTAACTTGGGCCCAAATTGTAAAATGGTCTTATCTATTGGCGATTTCGTTCCAATTCACATTCCAAGTAATATCCGGCATGCTAATTACATTGCCGGTTGCCAAATTGAATTATCTCTTATAGTTTCCGAGATATGGACTATCGATAATTTACACCTTAGGCTCTGCTTCTAACTTGGGCCCAAATTGTAAAATGGTCTTATCTATTGGCGATTTCGTTCCAATTCACATTCCAAGTAATATTCGGCATGCTAATTACATTGCCGGTTGCCAAATTGCATTATCTCTTATAGTTTCCGAGATATGGACTATCGATAATTTACACCTTACTCTCTGCTTCTAACTTGGGCCCAAATTGTAAAATGGTCTTATCTATTGGCGATTTCGTCCCAATTCACATTCCAAGTGATATTCGGCATGCTAATTACATTGCCGGTTGCGAAATTGCATTATCTCTTATAGTTTCCGAGATATGGACTATCAATAATTTACACCTTAGGCTCTGCTTCTAACTTGGGCCCAAATTGTAAAATGGTCTTATCTATTGGCGATTTCGTTCCAATTCACATTCCAAGTAATATTCGCATGCTAATTACACTGCCGGTTGCCAAATTGCATTATCTCTTATAGTTTCCGAGATATGGACTATCGATAATTTACACCTTAGGCTCTGCTTCTAACTTGGGCCCAAATTGTAAAATGGTCTTACCTATTGGCGATTTCATTCCAATTCACATTCCAAGTAATATTCGGCATGCTAATTACATTGCCGGTTGCCAAATTGCATTATCTCTTCTAGTTTCCGAGATATGGACTATCGATTATTTACACCTTAGGCTCTGCTTCTAACTTGGGCCCAAATTGTAAAATGGTCTTATCTATTGGCGATTTCGTTCCAATTCACATTCCAAGTAATATTCGGCATGCTAATTACATTGCCGGTTGCCAAATTGCATTATCTCTTATAGTTTCCGAGATATGGACTATCGATAATTTACATCTTAGGCTCTGCTTCTAACTTGGGCCCAAATTGTAAAATCGTCTTATCTATTGGCGATTTCGTTCCAATTCACATTCCAAGTAATATTCGGCATGCTAATTACATTGCCGGTTGCCAAATTGCATTATCTCTTATAGTTTCCGAGATATGGACTATCGATAATTTACACCTTAGGCCCTGCTTCTAACTTGGGCCCAAATTGTAAAATGGTCTTATCTATTGGCGATTTCGTTCCAATTCACATTCCAAGTAATATCCGGCATGCTAATTACATTGCCGCTTGCCAAATTGAATTATCTCTTATAGTTTCCGAGATATGGACTATCGATAATTTACACCTTAGGCTCTGCTTCTAACTTGGGCCCAAATTGTAAAATGGTCTTATCTATTGGCGATTTCGTTCCAATTCACATTCCAAGTAATATTCGGCATGCTAATTACATTGCCGGTTGCCAAATTGCATTATCTCTTATAGTTTCCGAGATATGGACTATCGATAATTTACATCTTAGGCTCTGCTTCTAACTTGGGCCCAAATTGTAAAATGGTCTTATCTATTGGCGATTTCGTTCCAATTCACATTCCAAGTAATATTCGGCATGCTAATTACATTGCCGGTTGCCAAATTGCATTATCTCTTATAGTTTCCGAGATATGGACTATCGATAATTTACACCTTACTCTCTGCTTCTAACTTGGGCCCAAATTGTAAAATGGTCTTATCTATTGGCGATTTCGTCCCAATTCACATTCCAAGTGATATTCGGCATGCTAATTACATTGCCGGTTGCGAAATTGCATTATCTCTTATAGTTTCCGAGATATGGACTATCAATAATTTACACCTTAGGCTCTGCTTCTAACTTGGGCCCAAATTGTAAAATGGTCTTATCTATTGGCGATTTCGTTCCAATTCACATTCCAAGTAATATTCGGCATGCTAATTACACTGCCGGTTGCCAAATTGCATTATCTCTTATAGTTTCCGAGATATGGACTATCGATAATTTACACCTTAGGCTCTGCTTCTAACTTGGGCCCAAATTGTAAAATGGTCTTATCTATTGGCGATTTCGTTCCAATTCACATTCCAAGTAATATTCGGCATGCTAATTACATTGCCGGTTGCCAAATTGCATTATCTCTTATAGTTTCCGAGATATGGACTATCGGTAATTTACACCTTAGGCTCTGCTTCTAACTTGGGCCCAATTGTAAAATGGTCTTATCTATTGGCGATTTCGTTCCAATTCACATTCCAAGTAATATCCGGCATGCTAATTACATTGCCGGTTGCCAAATTGAATTATCTCTTATAGTTTCCGAGATATGGACTATCGATAATTTACACCTTAGGCTCTGCTTCTAACTTGGGCCCAAATTGTAAAATGGTCTTACCTATTGGCGATTTCGTTCCAATTCACATTCCAAGTAATATTCGGCATGCTAATTACATTGCCGGTTGCCAAATTGCATTATCTCTTCTAGTTTCCGAGATATGGACTATCTATTATTTACACCTTAGGCTCTGCTTCTAACTTGGGCCCAAATTGTAAAATGGTCTTATCTATTGGCGATTTCGTCCCAATTCACATTCCAAGTAATATTCGGCATGCTACTTACATTGCCGGTTGCCAAATTGCATTATCTCTTATAGTTTCCGAGATATGGACTATCGATAATTTACATCTTAGGCTCTGCTTCTAACTTGGGCCCAAATTGTAAAATCGTCTTATCTATTGGCGATTTCGTTCCAATTCACATTCCAAGTAATATTCGGCATGCTAATTACATTGCCGGTTGCCAAATTGCATTATCTCTTATAGTTTCCGAGATATGGACTATCGATAATTTACACCTTAGGCCCTGCTTCTAACTTGGGCCCAAATTGTAAAATGGTCTTATCTATTGGCGATTTCGTTCCAATTCACATTCCAAGTAATATCCGGCATGCTAATTACATTGCCGGTTGCCAAATTGAATTATCTCTTATAGTTTCCGAGATATGGACAATCGATAATTTACACCTTAGGCTCTGCTTCTAACTTGGGCCCAAATTGTAAAATGGTCTTATCTATTGGCGATTTCGTTCCAATTCACATTCCAAGTAATATTCGGCATGCTAATTACATTGCCGGTTGCCAAATTGCATTATCTCTTATAGTTTCCGAGATATGGACTATCGATAATTTACACCTTACTCTCTGCTTCTAACTTGGGCCCAAATTGTAAAATGGTCTTATCTATTGGCGATTTCGTCCCAATTCACATTCCAAGTGATATTCGGCATGCTAATTACATTGCCGGTTGCGAAATTGCATTATCTCTTATAGTTTCCGAGATATGGACTATCAATAATTTACACCTTAGGCTCTGCTTCTAACTTGGGCCCAAATTGTAAAATGGCCTTATCTATTGGCGATTTCGTTCCAATTCACATTCCAAGTAATATTCGGCATGCTAATTACACTGCCGGTTGCCAAATTGCTTTATCTCTTATAGTTTCCGAGATATGGAATATCGATAATTTACACCTTAGGCTCTGCTTCTAACTTGGGCCCAAATTGTAAAATGGTCTTACCTATTGGCGATTTCGTTCCAATTCACATTCCAAGTAATATTCGGCATGCTAATTACATTGCCGGTTGCCAAATTGCATTATCTCTTCTAGTTTCCGAGATATGGACTATCGATTATTTACACCTTAGGCTCTGCTTCTAACTTGGGCCCAAATTGTAAAATGGTCTTATCTATTGGCGATTTCGTTCCAATTCACATTCCAAGTAATATTCGGCATGCTAATTACATTGCCGGTTGCCAAATTGCATTATCTCTTATAGTTTCCGAGATATGGACTATCGATAATTTACATCTTAGGCTCTGCTTCTAACTTGGGCCCAAATTGTAAAATCGTCTTATCTATTGGCGATTTCGTTCCAATTCACATTCCAAGTAATATTCGGCATGCTAATTACATTGCCGGTTGCCAAATTGCATTATCTCTTATAGTTTCCGAGATATGGACTATCGATAATTTACACCTTAGGCCCTGCTTCTAACTTGGGCCCAAATTGTAAAATGATCTTATCTATTGGCGATTTCGTTCCAATTCACATTCCAAGTAATATCCGGCATGCTAATTACATTGGCGGTTGCCAAATTGAATTATCTCTTATAGTTTCCGAGATATGGACTATCGATAATTTACACCTTAGGCTCTGCTTCTAACTTGGGCCCAAATTGTAAAATGGTCTTATCTATTGGCGATTTCGTTCCAATTCACATTCCAAGTAATATTCGGCATGCTAATTACATTGCCGGTTGCCAAATTGCATTATCTCTTATAGTTTCCGAGATATGGACTATCGATAATTTACACCTTAGGCTCTGCTTCTAACTTGGGCCCAAATTGTAAAATGGTCTTATCTATTGGCGATTTCGTTCCAATTCACATTCCAAGTAATACTCGGCATGCTAATTACATTGCCGGTTGCCAAATTGCATTATCTCTTATAGTTTCCGAGATATGGACTATCGATAATTTACACCTTAGGCTCTGCTTCTAACTTGGGCCCAAATTGTAAAATGGTCTTATCTATTGGCGATTTCGTTCCAATTCACATTCCAAGTAATATTCGGCATGCTAATTACATTGCCGGTTGCCAAATTGCATTATCTCTTATAATTTCCGAGATATGGACTATCGATAATTTACACCTTAGGCTCTGCTTCTAACTTGGGCCCAAATTGTAAAATGGTCTTATCTATTGGCGATTTCGTTCCAATTCACACTCCAAGTAATATTCGGCATGCTAATTACATTGCCGGTTGCGAAATTGCATTATCTCTTATAGTTTCCGAGATATGGACTATCGATAATTTACACCTTAGGCTCTGCTTCTAACTTGGGCCCAAATTGTAAAATGGCCTTATCTATTGGCGTTTTCGTTCCAATTCACATTCCAAGTAATATTCGGCATGCTAATTACATTGCCGGTTGCCAAATTGCATTATCTCTTATAGTTTCCGAGATATGGACTATCGATAATTTACACCTTAGGCTCTGCTTCTAACTTGGGCCCAAAATGTAAAATGGTCTTCTCTATTGGCGATATCGTTCCAATTCACATTCCAAGTAATATTCGGCATGCTAATTACATTGCCGGTTGCCAAATTGCATTATCTCTTATAGTTTCCGAGATATGGACTATCGATAATTTACACCTTAGGCTCTGTTTCTAACTTGGGCCCAAATTGTAAAATGGTCTTATCTATTGGCGATTTCATTCCAATTCACATTCCAAGTAATATTCGGCATGCTAATTACATTGCCGGTTGCCAAATTGCATTATCTCTTATAGTTTCCGAGATATGGACTATCGATAATTTACACCTTAGGCTCTGCTTCTAACTTGGGCCCAAATTGTAAAATGGTCTTCTCTATTGGCGATTTCGTTCCAATTCACATTCCAAGTAATATTCGGCATGCTAATTACATTGCCGGTTGCCAAATTGCATTATCTCTTATAGTTTCCGAGATATGGACTATCGATAATTTACACCTTAGGCTCTGCTTCTAACTTGGGCCCAAATTGTAAAATCGTCTTATCTATTGGCGATTTCGTTCCAATTCACATTCCAAGTAATATTCGGCATGCTAATTACATTGCCGGTTGCCAAATTGCATTATCTCTTATAGTTTCCGAGATATGGACTATCGATAATTTACACCTTAGGCTCTGCTTCTAACTTGGGCCCAAATTGTAAAATCGTCTTATCTATTGGCGATTTCGTTCCAATTCACATTCCAAGTAATATTCGGCATGCTAATTACATTGCCGGTTGCCAAATTGCATTATCTCTTATAGTTTCCGAGATATGGACTATCGATAATTTACACCTTAGGCTCTGCTTCTAACTTGGGCCCAAATTGTAAAATGGTCTTCTCCATTGGCGATTTCGTTCCAATTCACTCTCCAAGTAATATTCGGCATGCTAATTACATTGCCGGTTGCCAAATTGCATTATCTCTTATAGTTTCCGAGATATGGACTATCGATAATTTACATCTTAGGCTCTGCTTCTAACATGGGCCCAAATTGTAAAATGGTCTTATCTATTGGCGTTTTCGTTCCAATTCACATTCCAAGTAATATTCGGCATGCTAATTACATTGCCGGTTGCCAAATTGCATTATCTCTTATAGTTTCCGAGATATGGACTATCGGTAATTTACACCTTAGGCTCTGCTTCTAACTTGGGCCCAAATTGTAAAATGTTCTTATCTATTGGCGATTTCGTTCCAATTCACATTCCAAGTAATATCCGGCATGCTAATTACATTGCCGGTTGCCAAATTGAATTATCTCTTATAGTTTCCGAGATATGGACTATCGATAATTTACACCTTAGGCTCTGCTTCTAACTTGGGCCCAAATTGTAAAATGGTCTTACCTATTGGCGATTTCGTTCCAATTCACATTCCAAGTAATATTCGGCATGCTAATTACATTGCCGGTTGCCAAATTGCATTATCTCTTATAGTTTCCGAGATATGGACTATCGATAATTTACACCTTAGGCTCTGCTTCTAACTTGGGCCCAAATTGTAAAATGGTCTTATCTATTGGCGATTTCGTTCCAATTCACATTCCAAGTAATATTCGGCATGCTAATTACATTGCCGATTGCCAAATTGCATTATCTCTTATAGTTTCCGAGATATGGACTATCGATAATTTACATCTTAGGCTCTGCTTCTAACTTGGGCCCAAATTGTAAAATCGTCTTATCTATTGGCGATTTCGTTCCAATTCACATTCCAAGTAATATTCGGCATGCTAATTACATTGCCGGTTGCCAAATTGCATTATCTCTTATAGTTTCCGAGATATGGACTATCGATAATTTACACCTTAGGCTCTGCTCCTAACTTGGGCCCAAATTGTAAAATGGTCTTATCTATTGGCGATTTCGTTCCAATTCACATTCCAAGTAATATCCGGCATGCTAATTACATTGCCGGTTGCCAAATAGAATTATCTCTTATAGTTTCCGAGATATGGACTATCGATAATTTACACCTTAGGCTCTGCTTCTAACTTGGGCCCAAATTGTAAAATGGTCTTATCTATTGGCGATTTCGTTCCAATTCACATTCCAAGTAATATTCGGCATGCTAATTACATTGCCGGTTGCCAAATTGCATTATCTCTTATAGTTTCCGAGATATGGACTATCGATAATTTACATCTTAGGCTCTGCTTCTAACTTGGGCCCAAATTGTAAAATGGTCTTATCTATTGGCGATTTCGTTCCAATTCACATTCCAAGTAATATTCGGCATGCTAATTACATTGCCGGTTGCCAAATTGCATTATCTCTTATAGTTTCCGAGATATGGACTATCGATAATTTACACCTTAGGCTCTGCTTCTAACTTGGGCCCAAATTGTAAAATGGTCTTATCTATTGGCGATTTCGTCCCAATTCACATTCCAAGTGACATTCGGCATGCTAATTACATTGCCGGTTGCGAAATTGCATTATCTCTTATAGTTTCCGAGATATGGACTATCAATAATTTACACCTTAGGCTCTGCTTCTAACTTGGGCCCAAATTGTAAAATGGTCTTATCTATTGGCGATTTCGTTCCAATTTACATTCCAAGTAATATTCGGCATGCTAATTACATTGCCGGTTGCCAAATTGCATTATCTCTTATAGTTTCCGAGATATGGACTATCGATAATTTACACCTTAGGCTCTGCTTCTAACTTGGGCCCAAATTTTAAAATGCTCTTATCTATTGGCGATTTCGTTCCAATTTACATTCCAAGTAATATTCGGCATGCTAATTACATTGCCGGTTGCCAAATTGCATTATCTCTTATAGTTTCGGAGATATGGACTATCGATAATTTACACCTTAGGCTCTGCTTCTAACTTGGGCCCAAATTGTTAAATGGTCTTATCTATTGGCGATTTCGTTCCAATTCACATTCCAAGTAATATTCGGCATGCTAATTACATTGCCGGTTGCCAAATTACATTATCTCTTATAGTTTCCGAGATATGGACTATCGATAATTTACACCTTAGGCTCTGCTTCTAACTTGGGCCCAAATTGTAAAATGGTCTTATCTATTGCCGATTTCGTTCCAATTCACATTCCAAGTAATATTCGGCATGCTAATTACATTGCCGGTTGCCAAATTGCATTATCCCTTATAGTTTCCGAGATATGGACTATCGATAATTTACACCTTAGGCTCTGCTTCTAACTTGGCCCAAATTGTAAAATGGTCTTATCTATTGGCGATTTCGTTCCAATTCACACTCCAAGTAATATTCGGCATGCTAATTACATTGCCGGTTGCGAAATTGCATTATCTCTTATAGTTTCCGAGATATGGACTATCAATAATTTACACCTTAGGCTCTGCTTCTAACTTGGGCCCAAATTGTAAAATGGTCTTATCTATTGGCGATTTCGTTCCAATTCACATTCCAAGTAATATTCGGCATGCTAATTACATTGCCGGTTGCCAAATTGCATTATCTCTTATAGTTTCCGAGATATGGACTATCGATAATTTACACCTTAGGCTCTGCTTCTAACTTGGGCCCAAATTGTAAAATGGTCTTATCTATTGGCGATTTCGTTCCAATTCACATTCCAAGTAATATTCGGCATGCTAATTACATTGCCGGTTGCCAAATTGCATTATCTCTTATAGTTTCCGAGATATGGACTATCGATAATTTACACCTTAGGCTCTGCTTCTAACTTGGGCTCAAATTGTAAAATGGCCTTATCTATTGGCAATTTCGTTCCAATTCACATTCCAAGTAATATTCGGCATGCTAATTACATTGCCGGTTGCCAAATTGCATTATCTCTTGTAGTTTCCGAGATATGGACTATCAATAATTTACACCTTAGGCTCTGCTTCTAACTTGGGCCCAAATTGTAAAATGGTCTTATCTATTGGCGATTTCGTTCCAATTCACATTCCAAGTAATATTCGGCATGCTAATTACATTGCCGGTTGCCAAATTGAATTATCTCTTATAGTTTCCGAGATATGGACTATCGATAATTTACACCTTAGGCTCTGCTTCTAACTTGGGCCCAAATTGTAAAATGGTCTTACCTATTGGCGATTACGTTCCAATTCACATTCCAAGTAATATTCGGCATGCTAATTACATTGCCGGTTGCCAAATTGCATTATCTCTTATAGTTTCCGAGATATGGACTATCGATAATTTACACCTTAGGCTCTGCTTCTAACTTGGGCCCAAATTGTAAAATGGTCTTATCTATTGGCGATTTCGTTCCAATTCACATTACAATTAATATTCGGCATGCTAATTACATTGCCGGTTGCCAAATTGCATTATCTCTTATAGTTTCCGAGATATGGACTATCGATAATTTACACCTTAGGCTCTGCTTCTAACTTGGGCCCAAATTGTAAAATGGTCTTATCTATTGGCGATTTCGTTCCAATTCACATTCCAAGTAATATTCGGCATGCTAATTACATTGCCGGTTGCCAAATTGCATTATCTCTTATAGTTTCCGAGATATGGACTATCGATAATTTACATCTTAGGCTCTGCTTCTAACTTGGGCCCAAATTGTAAAATCGTCTTATCTATTGGCGATTTCATTCCAATTCACATTCCAAGTAATATTCGGCATGTTAATTACATTGCCGGTTGCCAAATTGCATTATCTCTTATAGTTTCCGAGATATGGACTATCGATAATTTACACCTTAGGCTCTGCTTCTAACTTGGGCCCAAATTGTAAAATGGTCTTATCTATTGGCGATTTCGTTCCAATTCACATTCCAAGTAATATCCGGCATGCTAATTACATTGCCGGTTGCCAAATTGAATTATCTCTTATAGTTTCCGAGATATGGACTATCGATAATTTACACCTTAGGCTCTGCTTCTAACTTGGGCCCAAATTGTAAAATGGTCTTATCTATTGGCGATTTCGTTCCAATTCACATTCCAAGTAATATTCGGCATGCTAATTACATTGCCGGTTGCCAAATTGCATTATCTCTTATAGTTTCCGAGATATGGACTATCGATAATTTACACCTTAGGCTCTGCTTCTAACTTGGGCCCAAATTGTAAAATGGTCTTATCTATTGGCGATTTCGTTCCAATTCACATTCCAAGTAATATTCGGCATGCTAATTACATTGCCGGTTGCCAAATTGCATTATCTCTTATAGTTTCCGAGATATGGACTATCGATTATTTACACTTTAGGCTCTGCTTCTAACTTGGGCCCAAATTGTAAAATGGTCTTATCTATTGGCGATTTCGTCCCAATTCACATTCCAAGTGATATTCGGCATGCTAATTACATTGCCGGTTGCGAAATTGCATTATCTCTTATAGTTTCCGAGATATGGACTATCAATAATTTACACCTTAGGCTCTGCTTCTAACTTGGGCCCAAATTGTAGAATGGCCTTATCTATTGGCGATTTCGTCCCAATTCACATTCCAAGTAATATTCGGCATGCTAATTACATTGCCGGTTGCCAAATTGCATTATCTCTTATAGTTTCCGAGATATGGACTATCGATAATTTACACCTTAGGCTCTGCTTCTAACTTGGGCCCAAATTGTAAAATGGTCTTATCTATTGGCGATTTAGTTGCAATTCACATTCCAAGTAATATTCGGCATGCTAATTACATTGCCGGTTGCCAAATTGCATTATCTCTTATAGTTTCCGAGATATGGACTATCGATAATTTACACCTTAGGCTCTGCTTCTAACTTGGGCCCAAATTGTAAAATGGTCTTATCTATTGGCGATTTCGTTCCAATTCACATTCCAAGTAATATTCGGCATGCTAATTACATTGCCGGTTGCCAAATTGCATTATCTCTTATAGTTTCCGAGATATGGACTATCGATAATTTACACCTTAGGCTCTGCTTCTAACTTGGGCCCAAATTGTAAAATGGTCTTATCAATTGGCGATTTCGTTCCAATTCACATTCCAAGTAATATTCGGCATGCTAATTACATTGCCGGTTGCCAAATTGCATTATCTCTTATAGTTTCCGAGATATGGACTATCGATAATTTACACCTTAGGCTCTGCTTCTAACTTGGGCCCAAATTGTAAAATGGTCTTATCTATTGGCGATTTCGTTCCAATTCACATTCCAAGTAATATTCGGCATGCTAATTACATTGCCGGTTGCCAAATTGCATTATCTCTTATAGTTTCCGAGATATGGACTATCGATAATTTACACCTTAGGCTCTGCTTCTAACTTGGGCCCAAATTGTAAAATGGTCTTATCAATTGGCGATTTCGTTCCAATTCACATTCCAAGTAATATTCGGCATGCTAATTACATTGCCGGTTGCCAAATTGCATTATCTCTTATAGTTTCCGAGATATGGACTATAGATAATTTACACCTTAGGCTCTGCTTCTAACTTGGGCCCAAATTGTAAAATGGTCTTATCAATTGGCGATTTAGTTGCAATTCACATTCCAAGTAATATTCGGCATGCTAATTACATTGCCGGTTGCCAAATTGCATTATCTCTTATAGTTTCCGAGATATGGACTATCGATAATTTACACCTTAGGCTCTGCTTCTAACTTGGGCCCAAATTGTAAAATGGTCTTATCAATTGGCGATTTCGTTCCAATTCACATTCCAAGTAATATTCGGCATGCTAATTACATTGCCGGTTGCCAAATTGCATTATCTCTTATAGTTTCCGAGATATGGACTATCAATAATTTACACCTTAGGCTCTGTTTCTAACTTGGGCCCAAATTGTAAAATGGTCTTATTTATTGGCGATTTCGTCCCAATTCACATTCCAAGTGATATTCGGCATGCTAATTACATTGCCGGTTGCGAAATTGCATTATCTCTTATAGTTTCCGAGATATGGACTATAGATAATTTACACCTTAGGCTCTGCTTCTAACTTGGGCCCAAATTGTAAAATGGTCTTATCTATTGGCGATTTCGTTCCAATTCACATTCCAAGTAATATTCGGCATGCTAATTACATTGCCGGTTGCCAAATTGCATTATCTCTTATAGTTTCCGAGATATGGACTATCGATAATTTACACCTTAGGCTCTGCTTCTAACTTGGGCCCAAATTGTAAAATGGTCTTATCTATTGGCGATTTAGTTGCAATTCACATTCCAAGTAATATTCGGCATGCTAATTACATTGCCGGTTGCCAAATTGCATTATCTCTTATAGTTTCCGAGATATGGACTATCGATAATTTACACCTTAGGCTCTGCTTCTAACTTGGGCCCAAATTGTAAATTGGTCTTATCTATTGGCGATTTCGTTCCAATTCACATTCCAAGTAATATTCGGCATGCTAATTACATTGCCGGTTGCCAAATTGCATTATCTCTTATAGTTTCCGAGATATGGACTATCGATAATTTACACCTTAGGCTCTGCTTCTAACTTGGGCCCAAATTGTAAAATGGTCTTATCAATTGGCGATTTCGTTCCAATTCACATTCCAAGTAATATTCGGCATGCTAATTACATTGCCGGTTGCCAAATTGCATTATCTCTTATAGTTTCCGAGATATGGACTATCGATAATTTACACCTTAGGCTCTGCTTCTAACTTGGACCCAAATTGTAAAATGGTCTTATCTATTGGCGATTTAGTTGCAATTCACATTCCAAGTAATATTCGGCATGGTAATTACATTGCCGGTTGCCAAATTGCATTATCTCTTATAGTTTCCGAGATATGGACTATCGATAATTTACACCTTAGGCTCTGCTTCTAACTTGGGCCCAAATTGTAAAATGGTCTTATCTATTGGCGATTTCGTTCCAATTCACATTCCAAGTAATATTCGGCATGCTAATTACATTGCCGGTTGCCAAATTGCATTATCTCTTATAGTTTCCGAGATATGGACTATCGATAATTTACACCTTAGGCTCTGCTTCTAACTTGGGCCCAAATTGTAAAATGGTCTTATCTATTGGCGATTTCGTTCCAATTCACATTCCAAGTAATATTCGGCATGCTAATTACATTGCCGGTTGCCAAGTTGCATTATCTCTTATAGTTTCTGAGATATGGACTATCGATAATTTACACCTTAGGCTCTGCTTCTAACTTGGGCCCAAATTGTAAAATGGTCTTATCTATTGGCGATTTCGTTCCAATTCACACTCCAAGTAATATTCGGCATGCTAATTACATTGCCGGTTGCGAAATTGCATTATCTCTTATAGTTTCCGAGATATGGACTATCGATAATTTACACCTTAGGCTCTGCTTCTAACTTGGGCCCAAATTGTAAAATGGTCTTATCTATTGGCGATTTCGTTCCAATTCACATTCCAAGTAATATTCGGCATGCTAATTACATTGCCGGTTGCCAAATTGCATTATCTCTTATAGTTTCCGAGATATGGACTATCGATAATTTACACCTTAGGCTCTGCTTCTAACTTGGGCCCAAATTGTAAAATGGTCTTATCTATTGGCGATTTCGTTCCAATTCACATTCCAAGTAATATTCGGCATGCTAATTACATTGCCGGTTGCCAAATTGCATCATCCCTTATAGTTTCCGAGATATGGACTATCGATAATTTACACCTTAGGCTCTGCTTCTAACTTGGGCCCAAATTGTAAAATGGTCTTATCTATTGGCGATTTCGTCCCAATTCACGTTCCAAGTGATATTCGGCATGCTAATTACATTGCCGGTTGCGAAATTGCATTGTCTCTTATAGTTTCCGAGATATGGACTATCAATAATTTACACCTTAGGCTCTGCTTCTAACTTGGGCCCAAATTGTAAAATGGTCTTATCTATTGGCGATTTCGTTCCAATTCACATTCCAAGTAATATTCGGCATGCTAATTACATTGCCGGTTGCCAAATTGCATTATCTCTTATAGTTTCCGAGATATGGACTATCGATAATTTACACCTTAGGCTCTGCTTCTAACTTGGGCCCAAATTGTAAAATGGTCTTATCTATTGGCGATTTCGTTCCAATTCACACTCCAAGTAATATTCGGCATGCTAATTACATTGCCGGTTGCGAAATTGCATTATCTCTTATAGTTTCCGAGATATGGACTATCGATAATTTACACCTTAGGCTCTGCTTCTAACTTGGGCCCAAATTGTAAAATGGTCTTATCTATTGGCGATTTCGTTCCAATTCACATTCTAAGTAATATTCGGCATGCTAATTACATTGCCGGTTGCCAAATTGCATTATCTCTTATAGTTTCCGAGATATGGACTATCGATAATTTACACCTTAGGCTCTGCTTCTAACTTGGGCCCAAATTGTAAAATGGTCTTATCTATTGGCGATTTCGTTCCAATTCACATTCCAAGTAATATTCGGCATGCTAATTACATTGCCGGTTGCCAAATTGCATCATCCCTTATAGTTTCCGAGATATGGACTATCGATAATTTACACCTTAGGCTCTGCTTCTAACTTGGACCCAAATTGTAAAATGGTCTTATCTATTGGCGATTTCGTCCCAATTCACATTCCAAGTGATATTCGGCATGCTAATTACATTGCCGGTTGCGAAATTGCATTGTCTCTTATAGTTTCCGAGATATGGACTATCAATAATTTACACCTTAGGCTCTGGTTCTAACTTGGGCCCAAATTGTAAAATGGTCTTATCTATTGGCGATTTCGTTCCAATTCACATTCCAAGTAATATTCGGCATGCTAATTACATTGCCGGTTGCCAAATTGCATAGGTTCGTCCATCGATCGATGGACGAACCTTATAGTTTCCGAGATATGGACTATCAATAATTTACACCTTAGGCTCTGCTTCTAACTTGGGCCCAAATTGTAAAATGGTCTTATCTATTGGCGATTTCGTTCCAATTCACATTCCAAGTAATATTCGGCATGCTAATTACATTGCCGGTTGCCAAATTGCATTATCTCTTATAGTTTCCGAGATATGGACTATCGATAATTTACACCTTAGGCTCTGCTTCTAACTTGGGCCCAAATTGTAAAATGGTCTTATCTATTGGCGATTTCGTTCCAATTCACATTCCAAGTAATATTCGGCATGCTAATTACATTGCCGGTTGCCAAATTGCATTATCTCTTATAGTTTCCGAGATATGGACTATCGATAATTTACACCTTAGGCTCTGCTTCTAACTTGGGCCCAAATTGTAAAATGGTCTTATCTATTGGCGATTTCGTTCCAATTCACATTCCAAGTAATATTCGGCATGCTAATTACATTGCCGGTTGCCAAATTGCATTATCTCTTATAGTTTCCGAGATATGGACTATCGATAATTTACACCTTAGGCTCTGCTTCTAACTTGGGCCCAAATTGTAAAATGGTCTTATCTATTGGCGATTTCGTTCCAATTCACATTCCAAGTAATATTCGGCATGCTAATTACATTGCCGGTTGCCAAATTGCATTATCTCTTATAGTTTCCGAGATATGGACTATCGATAATTTACACCTTAGGCTCTGCTTCTAACTTGGGCCCAAATTGTAAAATGGTCTTATCTATTGGCGATTTCGTCCCAATTCACATTCCAAGTGATATTCGGCATGCTAATTACATTGCCGGTTGCCAAATTGCATTATCTCTTATAGTTTCCGAGATATGGACTATCGATAATTTACACCTTAGGCTCTGCTTCTAACTTGGGGCCAAATTGTAAAATGGTCTTATCTATTGGCGATTTCGTCCCAATTCACATTCCAAGTGATATTCGGCATGCTAATTACATTGCCGGTTGCGAAATTGCATTATCTCTTATAGTTTCCGAGATATGGACAATCGATAATTTACACCTTAGGCTCTGCTTCTAACTTGGGCCCAAATTGTAAAATGGTCTTATCTATTGGCGATTTCGTCCCAATTCACATTCCAAGTGATATTCGGCATGTAATTACATTGCCGATTGCGAAATTGCATTATCTCTTATAGTTTCCGAGATATGGACTATCAATAATTTACACCTTAGGCTCTGCTTCTAACTTGTGCCCAAATTGTAAAATGGTCTTATCTATTGGCGATTTCGTTCCAATTCACATTCCAAGTAATATTCGGCATGCTAATTACATTGCCGGTTGCGAAATTGCATTATCTCTTATAGTTTCCGAGATATGGACTATCGATAATTTACACCTTAGGCTCTGCTTCTAACTTGGGCCCAAATTGTAAAATGGTCTTATCTATTGGCGATTTCGTTCCAATTCACATTCTAAGTAATATTCGGCATGCTAATTACATTGCCGGTTGCCAAATTGCATTATCTCTTATAGTTTCCGAGATATGGACTATCGATAATTTACACCTTAGGCTCTGCTTCTAACTTGGGCCCAAATTGTAAAATGGTCTTATCTATTGGCGATTTCGTTCCAATTCACATTCCAAGTAATATTCGGCATGCTAATTACATTGCCGGTTGCCAAATTGCATCATCCCTTATAGTTTCCGAGATATGGACTATCGATAATTTACACCTTAGGCTCTGCTTCTAACTTGGGCCCAAATTGTAAAATGGTGTTATCTATTGGCGATTTCGTCCCAATTCACATTCCAAGTGATATTCGGCATGCTAATTACATTGCCGGTTGCGAAATTGCATTGTCTCTTATAGTTTCCGAGATATGGACTATCAATAATTTACACCTTAGGCTCTGCTTCTAACTTGGGCCCAAATTGTAAAATGGTCTTATCTATTGGCGATTTCGTTCCAATTCACATTCCAAGTAATATTCGGCATGCTAATTACATTGCCGGTTGCCAAATTGCATTATCTCTTATAGTTTCCGAGATATGGACTATCGATAATTTACACCTTAGGCTCTGCTTCTAACTTGGGCCCAAATTGTAAAATGGTCTTATCTATTGGCGATTTCGTTCCAATTCACATTCCAAGTAATATTCGGCATGCTAATTACATTGCCGGTTGCCAAATTGCATTATCTCTTATAGTTTCCGAGATATGGACTATCGATAATTTACACCTTAGGCTCTGCTTCTAACTTGGGCCCAAATTGTAAAATGGTCTTATCTATTGGCGATTTCGTCCCAATTCACATTCCAAGTGATATTCGGCATGTAATTACATTGCCGATTGCGAAATTGCATTATCTCTTATAGTTTCCGAGATATGGACTATCAATAATTTACACCTTAGGCTCTGCTTCTAACTTGTGCCCAAATTGTAAAATGGTCTTATCTATTGGCGATTTCGTTCCAATTCACATTCCAAGTAATATTCGGCATGCTAATTACATTGCCGGTTGCCAAATTGCATTATCTCTTATAGTTTCCGAGATATGGACTATCGATAATTTACACCTTAGGCTCTGCTTCTAACTTGGGCCCAAATTGTAAAATGGTCTTATCTATTGGCGATTTCGTTCCAATTCACATTCCAAGTAATACTCGGCATGCTAATTACATTGCCGGTTGCCAAATTGCATTATGTCTTATAGTTTCCGAGATATGGACTATCGATAATTTACACCTTAGGCTCTGCTTCTAACTTGGGCCCAAATTGTAAAATGGTCTTATCTATTGGCGATTTCGTTATAATTCACATTCCAAGTAATATTCGGCATGCTAATTACATTGCCGGTTGCCAAATTGCATTATGTCTTATAGTTTCCGAGATATGGACTATCGATAATTTACACCTTAGGCTCTGCTTCTAACTTGGGCCCAAATTGTAAAATGGTCTTATCTATTGGCGATTTCGTTCCAATTCACACTCCAAGTAATATTCGGCATGCTAATTACATTGCCGGTTGCGAAATTGCATTATCTCTTATAGTTTCCGAGATATGGACTATCGATAATTTACACCTTAGGCTCTGCTTCTAACTTGGGCCCAAATTGTAAAATGGTCTTATCTATTGGCGTTTTCGTTCCAATTCACATTCCAAGTAATATTCGGCATGCTAATTACATTGCCGGTTGCCAAATTGCATTATCTCTTATAGTTTCCGAGATATGGACTATCGATAATTTACACCTTAGGCTCTGCTTCTAACTTGGGCCCAAATTGTAAAATGGTCTTCTCTATTGGCGATTTCGTTCCAATTCACATTCCAAGTAATTTTCGGCATGCTAATTACATTGCCGGTTGCCAAATTGCATTATCTCTTATAGTTTCCGAGATATGGACTATCGATAATTTACACCTTAGGCTCTGCTTCTAACTTGGGCCCAAATTGTAAAATGGTCTTACCTATTGGCGATTTCGTTCCAATTCACATTCCAAGTAATATTCGGCATGCTAATTACATTGCCGGTTGCCAAATTGCATTATCTCTTCTAGTTTCCGAGATATGGACTATCGATTATTTACACCTTAGGCTCTGCTTCTAACTTGGGCCCAAATTGTAAAATGGTCTTCTCTATTGGCGATTTCGTTCCAATTCACATTCCAAGTAATATTCGGCATGCTAATTACATTGCCGGTTGCCAAATTGCATTATCTCTTATAGTTTCCGAGATATGGACTATCGGTAATTTACACCTTAGGCTCTGCTTCTAACTGGGGCCCAAATTGTAAAATGGTCTTATCTATTGGCGATTTCGTTCCAATTCACAGTCCAAGTAATATCCGGCATGCTAATTACATTGCCGGTTGCCAAATTGAATTATCTCTTATAGTTTCCGAGATATGGACTATCGATAATTTACACCTTAGGCTCTGCTTCTAACTTGGGCCCAAATTGTAAAATGGTCTTACCTATTGGCGATTTCGTTCCAATTCACATTCCAAGTAATATTCGGCATGCTAATTACATTGCCGGTTGCCAAATTGCATTATCTCTTCTAGTTTCCGAGATATGGACTATCGATTATTTACACCTTAGGCTCTGCTTCTAACTTGGGCCCAAATTGTAAAATGGTCTTATCTATTGGCGATTTCGTTCCAATTCACATTCCAAGTAATATTCGGCATGCTAATTACATTGCCGGTTGCCAAATTGCATTATCTCTTATAGTTTCCGAGATATGGACTATCGATAATTTTCATCTTAGGCTCTGCTTCTAACTTGGGCCCAAATTGTAAAATCGTCTTATCTATTGGCGATTTCGTTCCAATTCACATTCCAAGTAATATTCGGCATGCTAATTACATTGCCGGTTGCCAAATTGCATTATCTCTTATAGTTTCCGAGATATGGACTATCGATAATTTACACCTTAGGCCCTGCTTCTAACTTGGGCCCAAATTGTAAAATGATCTTATCTATTGGCGATTTCGTTCCAATTCACATTCCAAGTAATATCCGGCATGCTAATTACATTGGCGGTTGCCAAATTGAATTATCTCTTATAGTTTCCGAGATATGGACTATCGATAATTTACACCTTAGGCTCTGCTTCTAACTTGGGCCCAAATTGTAAAATGGTCTTATCTATTGGCGATTTCGTTCCAATTCACATTCCAAGTAATATTCGGCATGCTAATTACATTGCCGGTTGCCAAATTGCATTATCTCTTATAGTTTCCGAGATATGGACTATCGATAATTTACACCTTAGGCTCTGCTTCTAACTTGGGCCCAAATTGTAAAATGGTCTTATCTATTGGCGATTTCGTTCCAATTCACATTCCAAGTAATACTCGGCATGCTAATTACATTGCCGGTTGCCAAATTGCATTATCTCTTATAGTTTCCGAGATATGGACTATCGATAATTTACACCTTAGGCTCTGCTTCTAACTTGGGCCCAAATTGTAAAATGGTCTTACCTATTGGCGATTTCGTTCCAATTCACATTCCAAGTAATATTCGGCATGCTAATTACATTGCCGGTTGCCAAATTGCATTATCTCTTCTAGTTTCCGAGATATGGACTATCGATTATTTACACCTTAGGCTCTGCTTCTAACTTGGGCCCAAATTGTAAAATGGTCTTCTCTATTGGCGATTTCGTTCCAATTCACATTCCAAGTAATATTCGGCATGCTAATTACATTGCCGGTTGCCAAATTGCATTATCTCTTATAGTTTCCGAGATATGGACTATCGGTAATTTACACCTTAGGCTCTGCTTCTAACTGGGGCCCAAATTGTAAAATGGTCTTATCTATTGGCGATTTCGTTCCAATTCACATTCCAAGTAATATCCGGCATGCTAATTACATTGCCGGTTGCCAAATTGAATTATCTCTTATAGTTTCCGAGATATGGACTATCGATAATTTACACCTTAGGCTCTGCTTCTAACTTGGGCCCAAATTGTAAAATGGTCTTACCTATTGGCGATTTCGTTCCAATTCACATTCCAAGTAATATTCGGCATGCTAATTACATTGCCGGTTGCCAAATTGCATTATCTCTTCTAGTTTCCGAGATATGGACTATCGATTATTTACACCTTAGGCTCTGCTTCTAACTTGGGCCCAAATTGTAAAATGGTCTTATCTATTGGCGATTTCGTTCCAATTCACATTCCAAGTAATATTCGGCATGCTAATTACATTGCCGGTTGCCAAATTGCATTATCTCTTATAGTTTCCGAGATATGGACTATCGATAATTTACATCTTAGGCTCTGCTTCTAACTTGGGCCCAAATTGTAAAATCGTCTTATCTATTGGCGATTTCGTTCCAATTCACATTCCAAGTAATATTCGGCATGCTAATTACATTGCCGGTTGCCAAATTGCATTAACTCTTATAGTTTCCGAGATATGGACTATCGATAATTTACACCTTAGGCCCTGCTTCTAACTTGGGCCCAAATTGTAAAATGATCTTATCTATTGGCGATTTCGTTCCAATTCACATTCCAAGTAATATCCGGCATGCTAATTACATTGGCGGTTGCCAAATTGAATTATCTCTTATAGTTTCCGAGATATGGACTATCGATAATTTACACCTTAGGCTCTGCTTCTAACTTGGGCCCAAATTGTAAAATGGTCTTATCTATTGGCGATTTCGTTCCAATTCACATTCCAAGTAATATTCGGCATGCTAATTACATTGCCGGTTGCCAAATTGCATTATCTCTTATAGTTTCCGAGATATGGACTATCGATAATTTACACCTTAGGCTCTGCTTCTAACTTGGGCCCAAATTGTAAAATGGTCTTATCTATTGGCGATTTCGTTCCAATTCACATTCCAAGTAATACTCGGCATGCTAATTACATTGCCGGTTGCCAAATTGCATTATCTCTTATAGTTTCCGAGATATGGACTATCGATAATTTACACCTTAGGCTCTGCTTCTAACTTGGGCCCAAATTGTAAAATGGTCTTATCTATTGGCGATTTCGTTCCAATTCACATTCCAAGTAATATTCGGCATGCTAATTACATTGCCGGTTGCCAAATTGCATTATCTCTTATAGTTTCCGAGATATGGACTATCGATAATTTACACCTTAGGCTCTGCTTCTAACTTGGGCCCAAATTGTAAAATGGTCTTATCTATTGGCGATTTCGTTCCAATTCACACTCCAAGTAATATTCGGCATGCTAATTACATTGCCGGTTGCGAAATTGCATTATCTCTTATAGTTTCCGAGATATGGACTATCGATAATTTACACCTTAGGCTCTGCTTCTAACTTGGGCCCAAATTGTAAAATGGTCTTATCTATTGGCGTTTTCGTTCCAATTCACATTCCAAGTAATATTCGGCATGCTAATTACATTGCCGGTTGCCAAATTGCATTATCTCTTATAGTTTCCGAGATATGGACTATCGATAATTTACACCTTAGGCTCTGCTTCTAACTTGGGCCCAAATTGTAAAATGGTCTTCTCTATTGGCGATTTCGTTCCAATTCACATTCCAAGTAATATTCGGCATGCTAATTACATTGCCGGTTGCCAAATTGCATTATCTCTTATAGTTTCCGAGATATGGACTATCGATAATTTACACCTTAGGCTCTGTTTCTAACTTGGGCCCAAATTGTAAAATGGTCTTATCTATTGGCGATTTCATTCCAATTCACATTCCAAGTAATATTCGGCATGCTAATTACATTGCCGGTTGCCAAATTGCATTATCTCTTATAGTTTCCGAGATATGGACTATCGATAATTTACACCTTAGGCTCTGCTTCTAACTTGGGCCCAAATTGTAAAATGGTCTTCTCTATTGGCGATTTCGTTCCAATTCACATTCCAAGTAATATTCGGCATGCTAATTACATTGCCGGTTGCCAAATTGCATTATCTCTTATAGTTTCCGAGATATGGACTATCGATAATTTACACCTTAGGCTCTGCTTGTAACTTGGGCCCAAATTGTAAAATGGTCTTCTCTATTGTCGATTTCGTTCCAATTCACATTCCAAGTAATATTCGGCATGCTAATTCCATTGCCGGTTGCCAAATTGCATTATCTCTTATAGTTTCCGAGATATGGACTATCGATAATTTACACCTTAGGCTCTGCTTCTAACTTGGGCCCAAATTGTAAAATCGTCTTATCTATTGGCGATTTCGTTCCAATTCACATTCCAAGTAATATTCGGCATGCTAATTACATTGCCGGTTGCCAAATTGCATTATCTCTTATAGTTTCCGAGATATGGACTATCGGTAATTTACACCTTAGGCTCTGCTTCTAACTTGGGCCCAAATTGTAAAATGGTCTTATCTATTGGCGATTTCGTTGCAATTCACATTCCAAGTAATATCCGGCATGCTAATTACATTGCCGGTTGCCAAATTGAATTATCTCTTATAGTTTCCGAGATATGGACTATCGATAATTTACACCTTAGGCTCTGCTTCTAACTTGGGCCCAAATTGTAAAATGGTCTTACCTATTGGCGATTTCGTTCCAATTCACATTCCAAGTAATATTCGGCATGCTAATTACATTGCCGGTTGCCAAATTGCATTATCTCTTCTAGTTTCCGAGATATGGACTATCGATTATTTACACCTTAGGCTCTGCTTCTAACTTGGGCCCAAATTGTAAAATGGTCTTATCTATTGGCGATTTCGTTCCAATTCACATTCCAAGTAATATTCGGCATGCTAATTACATTGCCGGTTGCCAAATTGCATTATCTCTTATAGTTTCCGAGATATGGACTATCGATAATTTACATCTTAGGCTCTGCTTCTAACTTGGGCCCAAATTGTAAAATCGTCTTATCTATTGGCGATTTCGTTCCAATTCACATTCCAAGTAATATTCGGCATGCTAATTACATTGCCGGTTGCCAAATTGCATTATCTCTTATAGTTTCCGAGATATGGACTATCGATAATTTACACCTTAGGCCCTGCTTCTAACTTGGGCCCAAATTGTAAAATGGTCTTATCTATTGGCGATTTCGTTCCAATTCACATTCCAAGTTATATCCGGCATGCTAATTACATTGCCGGTTGCCAAATTGAATTATCTCTTATAGTTTCCGAGATATGGACTATCGATAATTTACACCTTAGGCTCTGCTTCTAACTTGGGCCCAAATTGTAAAATGGTCTTATCTATTGGCGATTTCGTTCCAATTCACATTCCAAGTAATATTCGGCATGCTAATTACATTGCCGGTTGCCAAATTGCATTATCTCTTATAGTTTCCGAGATATGGACTATCGATAATTTACATCTTAGGCTCTGCTTCTAACTTGGGCCCAAATTGTAAAATGGTCTTATCTATTGCCGATTTCGTTCCAATTTACATTCCAAGTAATATTCGGCATGCTAATTACATTGCCGGTTGCCAAATTGCATTATCTCTTATAGTTTCCGAGATATGGACTATCGATAATTTACACCTTACTCTCTGCTTCTAACTTGGGCCCAAATTGTAAAATGGTCTTATCTATTGGCGATTTCGTCCCAATTCACATTCCAAGTGATATTCGGCATGCTAATTACATTGCCGGTTGCGAAATTGCATTATCTCTTATAGTTTCCGAGATATGGACTATCAATAATTTACACCTTAGGCTCTGCTTCTAACTTGGGCCCAAATTGTAAAATGGTCTTATCTATTGGCGATTTCGTTCCAATTCACATTCCAAGTAATATTCGGCATGCTAATTACACTGCCGGTTGCCAAATTGCATTATCTCTTATAGTTTCCGAGATATGGACTATCGATAATTTACACCTTAGGCTCTGCTTCTAACTTGGGCCCAAATTGTAAAATGGTCTTATCTATTGGCGATTTCGTTCCAATTCACATTCCAAGTAATATTCGGCATGCTAATTACACTGCCGGTTGCCAAATTGCATTATCTCTTATAGTTTCCGAGATATGGACTATCGATAATTTACACCTTAGGCTCTGCTTCTAACTTGGGCCCAAATTGTAAAATGGTCTTATCTATTGGCGATTTCGTTCCAATTCACATTCCAAGTAATATTCGGCATGCTAATTACATTGCCGGTTGCCAAATTGCATTATCTCTTATAGTTTCCGAGATATGGACTATCGGTAATTTACACCTTAGGCTCTGCTTCTAACTTGGGCCCAAATTGTAAAATGGTCTTATCTATTGGCGATTTCGTTCCAATTCACATTCCAAGTAATATTCGGCATGCTAATTACATTGCCGGTTGCCAAATTGCATTATCTCTTATAGTTTCCGAGATATGGACTATCGATAATTTACACCTTAGGCTCTGCTTCTAACTTGGGCCCAAATTGTAAAATGGTCTTATCTATTGGCGATTTCGTTCCAATTCACATTCCAAGTAATACTCGGCATGCTAATTACATTGCCGGTTGCCAAATTGCATTATGTCTTATAGTTTCCGAGATATGGACTATCGATAATTTACACCTTAGGCTCTGCTTCTAACTTGGGCCCAAATTGTAAAATGGTCTTATCTATTGGCGATTTCGTTCCAATTCACATTCCAAGTAATATTCGGCATGCTAATTACATTGCCGGTTGCCAAATTGCATTATGTCTTATAGTTTCCGAGATATGGACTATCGATAATTTACACCTTAGGCTCTGCTTCTAACTTGGGCCCAAATTGTAAAATGGTCTTATCTATTGGCGATTTCGTTCCAATTCACACTCCAAGTAATATTCGGCATGCTAATTACATTGCCGGTTGCGAAATTGCATTATCTCTTATAGTTTCCGAGATATGGACTATCGATAATTTACACCTTAGGCTCTGCTTCTAACTTGGGCCCAAATTGTAAAATGGTCTTATCTATTGGCGTTTTCGTTCCAATTCACATTCCAAGTAATATTCGGCATGCTAATTACATTGCCGGTTGCCAAATTGCATTATCCCTTATAGTTTCCGAGATATGGACTATCGATAATTTACACCTTAGGCTCTGCTTCTAACTTGGGCCCAAATTGTAAAATGGTCTTCTCTATTGGCGATTTCGTTCCAATTCACATTCCAAGTAATATTCGGCATGCTAATTACATTGCCGGTTGCCAAATTGCATTATCTCTTATAGTTTCCGAGATATGGACTATCGATAATTTACACCTTAGGCTCTGCTTCTAACTTGGGCCCAAATTGTAAAATGGTCTTACCTATTGGCGATTTCGTTCCAATTCACATTCCAAGTAATATTCGGCATGCTAATTACATTGCCGGTTGCCAAATTGCATTATCTCTTCTAGTTTCCGAGATATGGACTATCGATTATTTACACCTTAGGCTCTGCTTCTAACTTGGGCCCAAATTGTAAAATGGTCTTCTCTATTGGCGATTTCGTTCCAATTCACATTCCAAGTAATATTCGGCATGCTAATTACATTGCCGGTTGCCAAATTGCATTATCTCTTATAGTTTCCGAGATATGGACTATCGGTAATTTACACCTTAGGCTCTGCTTCTAACTGGGGCCCAAATTGTAAAATGGTCTTATCTATTGGCGATTTCGTTCCAATTCACATTCCAAGTAATATCCGGCATGCTAATTACATTGCCGGTTGCCAAATTGAATTATCTCTTATAGTTTCCGAGATATGGACTATCGATAATTTACACCTTAGGCTCTGCTTCTAACTTGGGCCCAAATTGTAAAATGGTCTTACCTATTGGCGATTTCGTTCCAATTCACATTCCAAGTAATATTCGGCATGCTAATTACATTGCCGGTTGCCAAATTGCATTATCTCTTCTAGTTTCCGAGATATGGACTATCGATTATTTACACCTTAGGCTCTGCTTCTAACTTGGGCCCAAATTGTAAAATGGTCTTATCTATTGGCGATTTCGTTCCAATTCACATTCCAAGTAATATTCGGCATGCTAATTACATTGCCGGTTGCCAAATTGCATTATCTCTTATAGTTTCCGAGATATGGACTATCGATAATTTACATCTTAGGCTCTGCTTCTAACTTGGGCCCAAATTGTAAAATCGTCTTATCTATTGGCGATTTCGTTCCAATTCACATTCCAAGTAATATTCGGCATGCTAATTACATTGCCGGTTGCCAAATTGCATTATCTCTTATAGTTTCCGAGATATGGACTATCGATAATTTACACCTTAGGCCCTGCTTCTAACTTGGGCCCAAATTGTAAAATGATCTTATCTATTGGCGATTTCGTTCCAATTCACACTCCAAGTAATATCCGGCATGCTAATTACATTGGCGGTTGCCAAATTGAATTATCTCTTATAGTTTCCGAGATATGGACTATCGATAATTTACACCTTAGGCTCTGCTTCTAACTTGGGCCCAAATTGTAAAATGGTCTTATCTATTGGCGATTTCGTTCCAATTCACATTCCAAGTAATATTCGGCATGCTAATTACATTGCCGGTTGCCAAATTGCATTATCTCTTATAGTTTCCGAGATATGGACTATCGATAATTTACACCTTAGGCTCTGCTTCTAACTTGGGCCCAAATTGTAAAATGGTCTTATCTATTGGCGATTTCGTTCCAATTCACATTCCAAGTAATACTCGGCATGCTAATTACATTGCCGGTTGCCAAATTGCATTATCTCTTATAGTTTCCGAGATATGGACTATCGATAATTTACACCTTAGGCTCTGCTTCTAACTTGGGCCCAAATTGTAAAATGGTCTTACCTATTGGCGATTTCGTTCCAATTCACATTCCAAGTAATATTCGGCATGCTAATTACATTGCCGGTTGCCAAAATGGCATTATCTCTTCTAGTTTCCGAGATATGGACTATCGATTATTTACACCTTAGGCTCTGCTTCTAACTTGGGCCCAAATTGTAAAATGGTCTTCTCTATTGGCGATTTCGTTCCAATTCACATTCCAAGTAATATTCGGCATGCTAATTACATTGCCGGTTGCCAAATTGCATTATCTCTTATAGTTTCCGAGATATGGACTATCGGTAATTTACACCTTAGGCTCTGCTTCTAACTGGGGCCCAAATTGTAAAATGGTCTTATCTATTGGCGATTTCGTTCCAATTCACATTCCAAGTAATATCCGGCATGCTAATTACATTGCCGGTTGCCAAATTGAATTATCTCTTATAGTTTCCGAGATATGGACTATCGATAATTTACACCTTAGGCTCTGCTTCTAACTTGGGCCCAAATTGTAAAATGGTCTTACCTATTGGCGATTTCGTTCCAATTCACATTCCAAGTAATATTCGGCATGCTAATTACATTGCCGGTTGCCAAATTGCATTATCTCTTCTAGTTTCCGAGATATGGACTATCGATTATTTACACCTTAGGCTCTGCTTCTAACTTGGGCCCAAATTGTAAAATGGTCTTATCTATTGGCGATTTCGTTCCAATTCACATTCAAAGTAATATTCGGCATGCTAATTACATTGCCGGTTGCCAAATTGCATTATCTCTTATAGTTTCCGAGATATGGACTATCGATAATTTACATCTTAGGCTCTGCTTCTAACTTGGGCCCAAATCGTAAAATCGTCTTATCTATTGGCGATTTCGTTCCAATTCACATTCCAAGTAATATTCGGCATGCTAATTACATTGCCGGTTGCCAAATTGCATTATCTCTTATAGTTTCCGAGATATGGACTATCGATAATTTACACCTTAGGCCCTGCTTCTAACTTGGGCCCAAATTGTAAAATGATCTTATCTATTGGCGATTTCATTCCAATTCACATTCCAAGTAATATCCGGCATGCTAATTACATTGGCGGTTGCCAAATTGAATTATCTCTTATAGTTTCCGAGATATGGACTATCGATAATTTACACCTTAGGCTCAGCTTCTAACTTGGGCCCAAATTGTAAAATGGTCTTATCTATTGGCGATTTCGTTCCAATTCACATTCCAAGTAATATTCGGCATGCTAATTACATTGCCGGTTGCCAAATTGCATTATCTCTTATAGTTTCCGAGATATGGACTATCGATAATTTACACCTTAGGCTCTGCTTCTAACTTGGGCCCAAATTGTAAAATGGTCTTATCTATTGGCGATTTCGTTCCAATTCACATTCCAAGTAATACTCGGCATGCTAATTACATTGCTGGTTGCCAAATTGCATTATCTCTTATAGTTTCCGAGATATGGACTATCGATAATTTACACCTTAGGCTCTGCTTCTAACTTGGGCCCAAATTGTAAAATGGTCTTATCTATTGGCGATTTCGTTCCAATTCACATTCCAAGTAATATTCGGCATGCTAATTACATTGCCGGTTGCCAAATTGCATTATCTCTTATAGTTTCCGAGATATGGACTATCGATAATTTACACCTTAGGCTCTGCTTCTAACTTGGGCCCAAATTGTAAAATGGTCTTATCTATTGGCGATTTCGTTCCAATTCACACTCCAAGTAATATTCGGCATGCTAATTACATTGCCGGTTGCGAAATTGCATTATCTCTTATAGTTTCCGAGATATGGACTATCGATAATTTACACCTTAGGCTCTGCTTCTAACTTGGGCCCAAATTGTAAAATGGTCTTATCTATTGGCGTTTTCATTCCAATTCACATTCCAAGTAATATTCGGCATGCTAATTACATTGCCGGTTGCCAAATTGCATTATCTCTTATAGTTTCCGAGATATGGACTATCGATAATTTACACCTTAGGCTCTGCTTCTAACTTGGGCCCAAATTGTAAAATGGTCTTCTCTATTGGCGATTTCGTTCCAATTCACATTCCAAGTAATATTCGGCATGCTAATTACATTGCCGGTTGCCAAATTGCATTATCTCTTATAGTTTCCGAGATATGGACTATCGATAATTTACACCTTAGGCTCTGTTTCTAACTTGGGCCCAAATTGTAAAATGGTCTTATCTATTGGCGATTTCATTCCAATTCACATTCCAAGTAATATTCGGCATGCTAATTACATTGCCGGTTGCCAAATTGCATTATCTCTTATAGTTTCCGAGATATGGACTATCGATAATTTACACCTTAGGCTCTGCTTCTAACTTGGGCCCAAATTGTAAAATGGTCTTCTCTATTGGCGATTTCGTTCCAATTCACATTCCAAGTAATATTCGGCATGCTAATTACATTGCCGGTTGCCAAATTGCATTATCTCTTATAGTTTCCGAGATATGGACTATCGATAATTTACACCTTAGGCTCTGCTTCTAACTTGGGCCCAAATTGTAAAATGGTCTTCTCTATTGTCGATTTCGTTCCAATTCACATTCCAAGTAATATTCGGCATGCTAATTCCATTGCCGGTTGCCAAATTGCATTATCTCTTATAGTTTCCGAGATATGGACTATCGATAATTTACACCTTAGGCTCTGCTTCTAACTTGGGCCCAAATTGTAAAATCGTCTTATCTATTGGCGATTTCGTTCCAATTCACATTCCAAGTAATATTCGGCATGCTAATTACATTGCCGGTTGCCAAATTGCATTATCTCTTATAGTTTCCGAGATATGGACTATCGGTAATTTACACCTTAGGCTCTGCTTCTAACTTGGGCCCAAATTGTAAAATGGTCTTATCTATTGGCGATTTCGTTCCAATTCACATTCCAAGTAATATCCGGCATGCTAATTACATTGCCGGTTGCCAAATTGAATTTTCTCTTATAGTTTCCGAGATATGGACTATCGATAATTTACACCTTAGGCTCTGCTTCTAACTTGGGCCCAAATTGTAAAATGGTCTTACCTATTGGCGATTTCGTTCCAATTCACATTCCAAGTAATATTCGGCATGCTAATTACATTGCCGGTTGCCAAATTGCATTATCTCTTCTAGTTTCCGAGATATGGACTATCGATTATTTACACCTTAGGCTCTGCTTCTAACTTGGGCCCAAATTGTAAAATGGTCTTATCTATTGGCGATTTCGTTCCAATTCACATTCCAAGTAATATTCGGCATGCTAATTACATTGCCGGTTGCCAAATTGCATTATCTCTTATAGTTTCCGAGATATGGACTATCGATAATTTACATCTTAGGCTCTGCTTCTAACTTGGGCCCAAATTGTAAAATCGTCTTATCTATTGGCGATTTCGTTCCAATTCACATTCCAAGTAATATTCGGCATGCTAATTACATTGCCGGTTGCCAAATTGCATTATCTCTTATAGTTTCCGAGATATGGACTATCGATAATTTACACCTTAGGCCCTGCTTCTAACTTGGGCCCAAATTGTAAAATGGTCTTATCTATTGGCGATTTCGTTCCAATTCACATTCCAAGTAATATCCGGCATGCTAATTACATTGCCGGTTGCCAAATTGAATTATCTCTTATAGTTTCCGAGATATGGACTATCGATAATTTACACCTTAGGCTCTGCTTCTAACTTGGGCCCAAATTGTAAAATGGTCTTATCTATTGGCGATTTCGTTCCAATTCACATTCCAAGTAATATTCGGCATGCTAATTACATTGCCGGTTGCCAAATTGCATTATCTCTTATAGTTTCCGAGATATGGACTATCGATAATTTACATCTTAGGCTCTGCTTCTAACTTGGGCCCAAATTGTAAAATGGTCTTATCTATTGCCGATTTCGTTCCAATTTACATTCCAAGTAATATTCGGCATGCTAATTACATTGCCGGTTGCCAAATTGCATTATCTCTTATAGTTTCCGAGATATGGACTATCGATAATTTACACCTTACTCTCTGCTTCTAACTTGGGCCCAAATTGTAAAATGGTCTTATCTATTGGCGATTTCGTCCCAATTCACATTCCAAGTGATATTCGGCATGCTAATTACATTGCCGGTTGCGAAATTGCATTATCTCTTATAGTTTCCGAGATATGGACTATCAATAATTTACACCTTAGGCTCTGCTTCTAACTTGGGCCCAAATTGTAAAATGGTCTTATCTATTGGCGATTTCGTTCCAATTCACATTCCAAGTAATATTCGGCATGCTAATTACACTGCCGGTTGCCAAATTGCATTATCTCTTATAGTTTCCGAGATATGGACTATCGATAATTTACACCTTAGGCTCTGCTTCTAACTTGGGCCCAAATTGTAAAATGGTCTTATCTATTGGCGATTTCGTTCCAATTCACATTCCAAGTAATATTCGGCATGCTAATTACACTGCCGGTTGCCAAATTGCATTATCTCTTATAGTTTCCGAGATATGGACTATCGATAATTTACACCTTAGGCTCTGCTTCTAACTTGGGCCCAAATTGTAAAATGGTCTTATCTATTGGCGATTTCGTTCCAATTCACATTCCAAGTAATATTCGGCATGCTAATTACATTGCCGGTTGCCAAATTGCATTATCTCTTATAGTTTCCGAGATATGGACTATCGATAATTTACACCTTACTCTCTGCTTCTAACTTGGGCCCAAATTGTAAAATGGTCTTATCTATTGGCGATTTCGTCCCAATTCACATTCCAAGTGATATTCGGCATGCTAATTACATTGCCGGTTGCGAAATTGCATTATCTCTTATAGTTTCCGAGATATGGACTATCAATAATTTACACCTTAGGCTCTGCTTCTAACTTGGGCCCAAATTGTAAAATCGTCTTATCTATTGGCGATTTCGTTCCAATTCACATTCCAAGTAATATTCGGCATGCTAATTACACTGCCGGTTGCCAAATTGCATTATCTCTTATAGTTTCCGAGATATGGACTATCGATAATTTACACCTTAGGCTCTGCTTCTAACTTGGGCCCAAATTGTAAAATGGTCTTATCTATTGGCGATTTCGTTCCAATTCACATTCCAAGTAATATTCGGCATGCTAATTACATTGCCGGTTGCCAAATTTCATTATCTCTTATAGTTTCCGAGATATGGACTATCGGTAATTTACACCTTAGGCTCTGCTTCTAACTTGGGCCCAAATTGTAAAATGGTCTTATCTATTGGCGATTTCGTTCCAATTCACATTCCAAGTAATATCCGGCATGCTAATTACATTGCCGGTTGCCAAATTGAATTATCTCTTATAGTTTCCGAGATATGGACTATCGATAATTTACACCTTAGGCTCTGCTTCCAACTTGGGCCCAAATTGTAAAATGGTCTTACCTATTGGCGATTTCGTTCCAATTCACATTCCAAGTAATATTCGGCATGCTAATTACATTGCCGGTTGCCAAATTGCATTATCTCTTCTAGTTTCCGAGATATGGACTATCGATAATTTACACCTTAGGCTCTGCTTCTAACTTGGGCCCAAATTGTAAAATGGTCTTACCTATTGGCGATTTCGTTCCAATTCACATTCCAAGTAATATTCGGCATGCTAATTACATTGCCGGTTGCCAAATTGCATTATCTCTTCTAGTTTCCGAGATATGGACTATCGATTATTTACACCTTAGGCTCTGCTTCTAACTTGGGCCCAAATTGTAAAATGGTCTTCTCTATTGGCGATTTCGTTCCAATTCACATTCCAAGTAATATTCGGCATGCTAATTACATTGCCGGTTGCCAAATTGCATTATCTCTTATAGTTTCCGAGATATGGACTATCGGTAATTTACACCTTAGGCTCTGCTTCTAACTGGGGCCCAAATTGTAAAATGGTCTTATCTATTGGCGATTTCGTTCCAATTCACATTCCAAGTAATATCCGGCATGCTAATTACATTGCCGGTTGCCAAATTGAATTATCTCTTATAGTTTCCGAGATATGGACTATCGATAATTTACACCTTAGGCTCTGCTTCTAACTTGGGCCCAAATTGTAAAATGGTCTTACCTATTGGCGATTTCGTTCCAATTCACATTCCAAGTAATATTCGGCATGCTAATTACATTGCCGGTTGCCAAATTGCATTATCTCTTCTAGTTTCCGAGATATGGACTATCGATTATTTACACCTTAGGCTCTGCTTCTAACTTGGGCCCAAATTGTAAAATGGTCTTATCTATTGGCGATTTCGTTCCAATTCACATTCCAAGTAATATTCGGCATGCTAATTACATTGCCGGTTGCCAAATTGCATTATCTCTTATAGTTTCCGAGATATGGACTATCGATAATTTACATCTTAGGCTCTGCTTCTAACTTGGGCCCAAATTGTAAAATCGTCTTATCTATTGGCGATTTCGTTCCAATTCACATTCCAAGTAATATTCGGCATGCTAATTACATTGCCGGTTGCCAAATTGCATTAACTCTTATAGTTTCCGAGATATGGACTATCGATAATTTACACCTTAGGCCCTGCTTCTAACTTGGGCCCAAATTGTAAAATGATCTTATCTATTGGCGATTTCGTTCCAATTCACATTCCAAGTAATATCCGGCATGCTAATTACATTGGCGGTTGCCAAATTGAATTATCTCTTATAGTTTCCGAGATATGGACTATCGATAATTTACACCTTAGGCTCTGCTTCTAACTTGGGCCCAAATTGTAAAATGGTCTTATCTATTGGCGATTTCGTTCCAATTCACATTCCAAGTAATATTCGGCATGCTAATTACATTGCCGGTTGCCAAATTGCATTATCTCTTATAGTTTCCGAGATATGGACTATCGATAATTTACACCTTAGGCTCTGCTTCTAACTTGGGCCCAAATTGTAAAATGGTCTTATCTATTGGCGATTTCGTTCCAATTCACATTCCAAGTAATACTCGGCATGCTAATTACATTGCCGGTTGCCAAATTGCATTATCTCTTATAGTTTCCGAGATATGGACTATCGATAATTTACACCTTAGGCTCTGCTTCTAACTTGGGCCCAAATTGTAAAATGGTCTTATCTATTGGCGATTTCGTTCCAATTCACATTCCAAGTAATATTCGGCATGCTAATTACATTGCCGGTTGCCAAATTGCATTATCTCTTATAGTTTCCGAGATATGGACTATCGATAATTTACACCTTAGGCTCTGCTTCTAACTTGGGCCCAAATTGTAAAATGGTCTTATCTATTGGCGATTTCGTTCCAATTCACACTCCAAGTAATATTCGGCATGCTAATTACATTGCCGGTTGCGAAATTGCATTATCTCTTATAGTTTCCGAGATATGGACTATCGATAATTTACACCTTAGGCTCTGCTTCTAACTTGGGCCCAAATTGTAAAATGGTCTTATCTATTGGCGTTTTCGTTCCAATTCACATTCCAAGTAATATTCGGCATGCTAATTACATTGCCGGTTGCCAAATTGCATTATCTCTTATAGTTTCCGAGATATGGACTATCGATAATTTACACCTTAGGCTCTGCTTCTAACTTGGGCCCAAATTGTAAAATGGTCTTCTCTATTGGCGATTTCGTTCCAATTCACATTCCAAGTAATATTCGGCATGCTAATTACATTGCCGGTTGCCAAATTGCATTATCTCTTATAGTTTCCGAGATATGGACTATCGATAATTTACACCTTAGGCTCTGTTTCTAACTTGGGCCCAAATTGTAAAATGGTCTTATCTATTGGCGATTTCATTCCAATTCACATTCCAAGTAATATTCGGCATGCTAATTACATTGCCGGTTGCCAAATTGCATTATCTCTTATAGTTTCCGAGATATGGACTATCGATAATTTACACCTTAGGCTCTGCTTCTAACTTGGGCCCAAATTGTAAAATGGTCTTCTCTATTGGCGATTTCGTTCCAATTCACATTCCAAGTAATATTCGGCATGCTAATTACATTGCCGGTTGCCAAATTGCATTATCTCTTATAGTTTCCGAGATATGGACTATCGATAATTTACACCTTAGGCTCTGCTTGTAACTTGGGCCCAAATTGTAAAATGGTCTTCTCTATTGTCGATTTCGTTCCAATTCACATTCCAAGTAATATTCGGCATGCTAATTCCATTGCCGGTTGCCAAATTGCATTATCTCTTATAGTTTCCGAGATATGGACTATCGATAATTTACACCTTAGGCTCTGCTTCTAACTTGGGCCCAAATTGTAAAATCGTCTTATCTATTGGCGATTTCGTTCCAATTCACATTCCAAGTAATATTCGGCATGCTAATTACATTGCCGGTTGCCAAATTGCATTATCTCTTATAGTTTCCGAGATATGGACTATCGGTAATTTACACCTTAGGCTCTGCTTCTAACTTGGGCCCAAATTGTAAAATGGTCTTATCTATTGGCGATTTCGTTGCAATTCACATTCCAAGTAATATCCGGCATGCTAATTACATTGCCGGTTGCCAAATTGAATTATCTCTTATAGTTTCCGAGATATGGACTATCGATAATTTACACCTTAGGCTCTGCTTCTAACTTGGGCCCAAATTGTAAAATGGTCTTACCTATTGGCGATTTCGTTCCAATTCACATTCCAAGTAATATTCGGCATGCTAATTACATTGCCGGTTGCCAAATTGCATTATCTCTTCTAGTTTCCGAGATATGGACTATCGATTATTTACACCTTAGGCTCTGCTTCTAACTTGGGCCCAAATTGTAAAATGGTCTTATCTATTGGCGATTTCGTTCCAATTCACATTCCAAGTAATATTCGGCATGCTAATTACATTGCCGGTTGCCAAATTGCATTATCTCTTATAGTTTCCGAGATATGGACTATCGATAATTTACACCTTAGGCTCTGCTTCTAACTTGGGCCCAAATTGTAAAATGGTCTTCTCTATTGGCGATTTCGTTCCAATTCACTTTCCAAGTAATATTCGGCATGCTAATTACATTGCCGGTTGCCAAATTGCATTATCTCTTATAGTTTCCGAGATATGGACTATCGGTAATTTACACCTTAGGCTCTGCTTCTAACTTGGGCCCAAATTGTAAAATGTTCTTATCTATTGGCGATTTCGTTCCAATTCACATTCCAAGTAATATCCGGCATGCTAATTACATTGCCGGTTGCCAAATTGAATTATCTCTTATAGTTTCCGAGATATGGACTATCGATAATTTACACCTTAGGCTCTGCTTCTAACTTGGGCCCAAATTGTAAAATGGTCTTACCTATTGGCGATTTCGTTCCAATTCACATTCCAAGTAATATTCGGCATGCTAATTACATTGCCGGTTGCCAAATTGCATTATCTCTTATAGTTTCCGAGATATGGACTATCGATAATTTACACCTTAGGCTCTGCTTCTAACTTGGGCCCAAATTGTAAAATGGTCTTATCTATTGGCGATTTCGTTCCAATTCACATTCCAAGTAATATTCGGCATGCTAATTACATTGCCGATTGCCAAATTGCATTATCTCTTATAGTTTCCGAGATATAGACTATCGATAATTTACATCTTAGGCTCTGCTTCTAACTTGGGCCCAAATTGTAAAATCGTCTTATCTATTGGCGATTTCGTTCCAATTCACATTCCAAGTAATATTCGGCATGCTAATTACATTGCCGGTTGCCAAATTGCATTATCTCTTATAGTTTCCGAGATATGGACTATCGATAATTTACACCTTAGGCTCTGCTCCTAACTTGGGCCCAAATTGTAAAATGGTCTTATCTATTGGCGATTTCGTTCCAATTCACATTCCAAGTAATATCCGGCATGCTAATTACATTGCCGGTTGCCAAATAGAATTATCTCTTATAGTTTCCGAGATATGGACTATCGATAATTTACACCTTAGGCTCTGCTTCTAACTTGGGCCCAAATTGTAAAATGGTCTTATCTATTGGCGATTTCGTTCCAATTCACATTCCAAGTAATATTCGGCATGCTAATTACATTGCCGGTTGCCAAATTGCATTATCTCTTATAGTTTCCGAGATATGGACTATCGATAATTTACATCTTAGGCTCTGCTTCTAACTTGGGCCCAAATTGTAAAATGGTCTTATCTATTGGCGATTTCGTTCCAATTCACATTCCAAGTAATATTCGGCATGCTAATTACATTGCCGGTTGCCAAATTGCATTATCTCTTATAGTTTCCGAGATATGGACTATCGATAATTTACACCTTAGGCTCTGCTTCTAACTTGGGCCCAAATTGTAAAATGGTCTTATCTATTGGCGATTTCGTTCCAATTCACATTCCAAGTAATATTCGGCATGCTAATTACATTGCCGGTTGCGAAATTGCATTATCTCTTATAGTTTCCGAGATATGGACTATCGATAATTTACACCTTAGGCTCTGCTTCTAACTTGGGCCCAAATTGTAAAATGGTCTTATCTATTGGCGATTCCGTCCCAATTCACATTCCAAGTAATATTCGGCATGCTAATTACACTGCCGGTTGCCAAATTGCATTATCTCTTATAGTTTCCGAGATATGGACTATCGATAATTTACACCTTAGGCTCTGCTTCTAACTTGGGCCCAAATTGTAAAATGGTCTTATCTGTTGGCGATTTCGTTCCAATTCACATTCCAAGTAATATTCGGCATGCTAATTACATTGCCGGTTGCCAAATTGCATTATCTCTTATAGTTTCCGAGATATGGACTATCGATAATTTACACCTTAGGCTCTGCTTCTAACTTGGGCCCAAATTGTAAAATGGTCTTATCTTTTGGCGATTTCGTTCCAATTCACATTCCAAGTAATATTCGGCATGCTAATTACATTGCCGGTTGCCAAATTGCATTATCTCTTATAGTTTCCGAGATATGGACTATCGATAATTTACACCTTAGGCTCTGCTTCTAACTTGGGCCCAAATTGTAAAATGGTCTTATCTATTGGCGTTTTCGTTCCAATTCACATTCCAAGTAATATTCGGCATGCTAATTACATTGCCGGTTGCCAAATTGCATTATCTCTTATAGTTTCCGAGATATGGACTATCGATAATTTACACCTTAGGCTCTGCTTCTAACTTGGGCCCAAATTGTAAAATGGTCTTCTCTATTGGCGATTTCGTTCCAATTCACTTTCCAAGTAATATTCGGCATGCTAATTACATTGCCGGTTGCCAAATTGCATTATCTCTTATAGTTTCCGAGATATGGACTATCGATAATTTACATCTTAGGCTCTGCTTCTAACTTGGGCCCAAATTGTAAAATGGTCTTATCTATTGGCGTTTTCGTTCCAATTCACATTCCAAGTAATATTCGGCATGCTAATTACATTGCCGGTTGCCAAATTGCATTATCTCTTATAGTTTCCGAGATATGGACTATCGGTAATTTACACCTTAGGCTCTGCTTCTAACTTGGGCCCAAATTGTAAAATGTTCTTATCTATTGGCGATTTCGTTCCAATTCACATTCCAAGTAATATCCGGCATGCTAATTACATTGCCGGTTGCCAAATTGAATTATCTCTTATAGTTTCCGAGATATGGACTATCGATAATTTACACCTTAGGCTCTGCTTCTAACTTGGGCCCAAATTGTAAAATGGTCTTACCTATTGGCGATTTCGTTCCAATTCACATTCCAAGTAATATTCGGCATGCTAATTACATTGCCGGTTGCCAAATTGCATTATCTCTTATAGTTTCCGAGATATGGACTATCGATAATTTACACCTTAGGCTCTGCTTCTAACTTGGGCCCAAATTGTAAAATGGTCTTATCCATTGGCGATTTCGTTCCAATTCACATTCCAAGTAATATTCGGCATGCTAATTACATTGCCGATTGCCAAATTGCATTATCTCTTATAGTTTCCGAGATATGGACTATCGATAATTTACATCTTAGGCTCTGCTTCTAACTTGGGCCCAAATTGTAAAATCGTCTTATCTATTGGCGATTTCGTTCCAATTCACATTCCAAGTAATATTCGGCATGCTAATTACATTGCCGGTTGCATTATCTCTTATAGTTTCCGAGATATGGACTATCGATAATTTACACCTTAGGCTCTGCTCCTAACTTGGGCCCAAATTGTAAAATGGTCTTATCTATTGGCGATTTCGTTCCAATTCACATTCCAAGTAATATCCGGCATGCTAATTACATTGCCGGTTGCCAAATAGAATTATCTCTTATAGTTTCCGAGATATGGACTATCGATAATTTACACCTTAGGCTCTGCTTCTAACTTGGGCCCAAATTGTAAAATGGTCTTATCTATTGGCGATTTCGTTCCAATTCACATTCCAAGTAATATTCGGCATGCTAATTACATTGCCGGTTGCCAAATTGCATTATCTCTTATAGTTTCCGAGATATGGACTATCGATAATTTACATCTTAGGCTCTGCTTCTAACTTGGGCCCAAATTGTAAAATGGTCTTATCTATTGGCGATTTCGTTCCAATTCACATTCCAAGTAATATTCGGCATGCTAATTACATTGCCGGTTGCCAAATTGCATTATCTCTTATAGTTTCCGAGATATGGACTATCGATAATTTACACCTTAGGCTCTGCTTCTAACTTGGGCCCAAATTGTAAAATGGTCTTATCTATTGGCGATTTCGTCCCAATTCACATTCCAAGTGACATTCGGCATGCTAATTACATTGCCGGTTGCGAAATTGCATTATCTCTTATAGTTTCCGAGATATGGACTATCAATAATTTACACCTTAGGCTCTGCTTCTAACTTGGGCCCAAATTGTAAAATGGTCTTATCTATTGGCGATTTCGTTCCAATTTACATTCCAAGTAATATTCGGCATGCTAATTACATTGCCGGTTGCCAAATTGCATTATCTCTTATGGTTTCCGAGATATGGACTATCGATAATTTACACCTTAGGCTCTGCTTCTAACTTGGGCCCAAATGGTAAAATGCTCTTATCTATTGGCGATTTCGTTCCAATTCACATTCCAAGTAATATTCGGCATGCTAATTACATTGCCGGTTGCCAAATTGCATTATCTCTTATAGTTTCCGAGATATGGACTATCGATAATTTACACCTTAGGCTCTGCTTCTAACTTGGGCCCAAATTGTAAAATGGTCTTATCTATTGGCGATTTCGTTCCAATTCACATTCCAAGTAATATTCGGCATGCTAATTACATTGCCGGTTGCCAAATTGCATTATCTCTTATAGTTTCCGAGATATGGACTATCGATAATTTACACCTTAGGCTCTGCTTCTAACTTGGGCCCAAATTGTAAAATGGCCTTATCTATTGGCAATTTCGTTCCAATTCACATTCCAAGTAATATTCGGCATGCTAATTACATTGCCGGTTGCCAAATTGCATTATCTCTTGTAGTTTCCGAGATATGGACTATCAATAATTTACACCTTAGGCTCTGCTTCTAACTTGGGCCCAAATTGTAAAATGGTCTTATCTATTGGCGATTTCGTTCCAATTCACATTCCAAGTAATATTCGGCATGCTAATTACATTGCCGGTTGCCAAATTGAATTATCTCTTATAGTTTCCGAGATATGGACTATCGATAATTTACACCTTAGGCTCTGCTTCTAACTTGGGCCCAAATTGTAAAATGGTCTTACCTATTGGCGATTACGTTCCAATTCACATTCCAAGTAATATTCGGCATGCTAATTACATTGCCGGTTGCCAAATTGCATTATCTCTTATAGTTTCCGAGATATGGACTATCGATAATTTACACCTTAGGCTCTGCTTCTAACTTGGGCCCAAATTGTAAAATGGTCTTATCTATTGGCGATTTCGTTCCAATTCACATTACAATTAATATTCGGCATGCTAATTACATTGCCGGTTGCCAAATTGCATTATCTCTTATAGTTCCCGAGATATGGACTATCGATAATTTACACCTTAGGCTCTGCTTCTAACTTGGGCCCAAATTGTAAAATGGTCTTATCTATTGGCGATTTCGTTCCAATTCACATTCCAAGTAATATTCGGCATGCTAATTACATTGCCGGTTGCCAAATTGCATTATCTCTTATAGTTTCCGAGATATGGACTATCGATAATTTACATCTTAGGCTCTGCTTCTAACTTGGGCCCAAATTGTAAAATCGTCTTATCTATTGGCGATTTCGTTCCAATTCACATTCCAAGTAATATTCGGCATGTTAATTACATTGCCGGTTGCCAAATTGCATTATCTCTTATAGTTTCCGAGATATGAACTATCGATAATTTACACCTTAGGCTCTGCTTCTAACTTGGGCCCAAATTGTAAAATGGTCTTATCTATTGGCGATTTCGTTCCAATTCACATTCCAAGTAATATCCGGCATGCTAATTACATTGCCGGTTGCCAAATTGAATTATCTCTTATAGTTTCCGAGATATGGACTATCGATAATTTACACCTTAGGCTCTGCTTCTAACTTGGGCCCAAATTGTAAAATGGTCTTATCTATTGGCGATTTCGTTCCAATTCACATTCCAAGTAATATTCGGCATGCTAATTACATTGCCGGTTGCCAAATTGCATTATCTCTTATAGTTTCCGAGATATGGACTATCGATAATTTACACCTTAGGCTCTGCTTCTAACTTGGGCCCAAATTGTAAAATGGTCTAATCTATTGGCGATTTCGTCCCAATTCACATTCCAAGTGATATTCGGCATGCTAATTACATTGCCGGTTGCGAAATTGCATTATCTCTTATAGTTTCCGAGATATGGACTATCAATAATTTACACCTTAGGCTCTGCTTCTAACTTGGGCCCAAATTGTAAAATGGTCTTATCTATTGGCGATTTCGTTCCAATTCACATTCCAAGTAATATTCGGCATGCTAATTACATTGCCGGTTGCCAAATTGCATTATCTCTTATAGTTTCCGAGATATGGACTATCGATAATTTACACCTTAGGCTCTGCTTCTAACTTGGGCCCAAATTGTAAAATGGTCTTATCTATTGGCGATTTCGTTCCAATTCACATTCCAAGTAATATTCGGCATGCTAATTACATTGCCGGTTGCCAAATTGCATTATTTCTTATAGTTTCCGAGATATGGACTATCGATAATTTACACCTTAGGCTCTGCTTCTAACTTGGGCCCAAATTGTAAAATGGTCTTATCTATTGGCGATTTCGTTCCAATTCACATTCCAAGTAATATTCGACATGCTAATTACATTGCCGGTTGCCAAATTGCATTATCTCTTATAGTTTCCGAGATATGGACTACCGATAATTTACACCTTAGGCTCTGCTTCTAACTTGGGCCCAAATTGTAAAATGGTCTAATCTATTGGCGATTTCGTCCCAATTCACATTCCAAGTGATATTCGGCATGCTAATTACATTGCCGGTTGCGAAATTGCATTATCTCTTATAGTTTCCGAGATATGGACTATCAATAATTTACACCTTAGGCTCTGCTTCTAACTTGGGCCCAAATTGTAAAATGGTCTTATCTATTGGCGATTTCGTTCCAATTCACATTCCAAGTAATATTCGGCATGCTAATTACATTGCCGGTTGCCAAATTGCATTATCTCTTATAGTTTCCGAGATATGGACTATCGATAATTTACACCTTAGGCTCTGCTTCTAACTTGGGCCCAAATTGTAAAATGGTCTTATCTATTGGCGATTTCGTTCCAATTCACATTCCAAGTAATATTCGGCATGCTAATTACATTGCCGGTTGCCAAATTGCATTATTTCTTATAGTTTCCGAGATATGGACTATCGATAATTTACACCTTAGGCTCTGCTTCTAACTTGGGCCCAAATTGTAAAATGGTCTTATCTATTGGCGATTTCGTTCCAATTCACATTCCAAGTAATATTCGACATGCTAATTACATTGCCGGTTGCCAAATTGCATTATCTCTTATAGTTTCCGAGATATGGACTATCGATAATTTACACCTTAGGCTCTGCTTCTAACTTGGGCCCAAATTGTAAAATGGTCTTATCTATTGGCGTTTTCGTTCCAATTCACATTCCAAGTAATATTCGGCATGCTAATTACATTGCCGGTTGCCAAATTGCATTATCTCTTATAGTTTCCGAGATATGGACTATCGATAATTTACACCTTAGGCTCTGCTTCTAACTTGGGCCCAAATTGTAAAATCGTCTTATCTATTGGCGATTTCGTTCCAATTCACATTCCAAGTAATATTCGGCATGTTAATTACATTGCCGGTTGCCAAATTGCATTATCTCTTATAGTTTCCGAGATATGAACTATCGATAATTTACACCTTAGGCTCTGCTTCTAACTTGGGCCCAAATTGTAAAATGGTCTTATCTATTGGCGATTTCGTTCCAATTCACATTCCAAGTAATATCCGGCATGCTAATTACATTGCCGGTTGCCAAATTGAATTATCTCTTATAGTTTCCGAGATATGGACTATCGATAATTTACACCTTAGGCTCTGCTTCTAACTTGGGCCCAAATTGTAAAATGGTCTTATCTATTGGCGATTTCGTTCCAATTCACATTCCAAGTAATATTCGGCATGCTAATTACATTGCCGGTTGCCAAATTGCATTATCTCTTATAGTTTCCGAGATATGGACTATCGATAATTTACACCTTAGGCTCTGCTTCTAACTTGGGCCCAAATTGTAAAATGGTCTAATCTATTGGCGATTTCGTCCCAATTCACATTCCAAGTGATATTCGGCATGCTAATTACATTGCCGGTTGCGAAATTGCATTATCTCTTATAGTTTCCGAGATATGGACTATCAATAATTTACACCTTAGGCTCTGCTTCTAACTTGGGCCCAAATTGTAAAATGGTCTTATCTATTGGCGATTTCGTTCCAATTCACATTCCAAGTAATATTCGGCATGCTAATTACATTGCCGGTTGCCAAATTGCATTATCTCTTATAGTTTCCGAGATATGGACTATCGATAATTTACACCTTAGGCTCTGCTTCTAACTTGGGCCCAAATTGTAAAATGGTCTTATCTATTGGCGATTTCGTTCCAATTCACATTCCAAGTAATATTCGGCATGCTAATTACATTGCCGGTTGCCAAATTGCATTATTTCTTATAGTTTCCGAGATATGGACTATCGATAATTTACACCTTAGGCTCTGCTTCTAACTTGGGCCCAAATTGTAAAATGGTCTTATCTATTGGCGATTTCGTTCCAATTCACATTCCAAGTAATATTCGACATGCTAATTACATTGCCGGTTGCCAAATTGCATTATCTCTTATAGTTTCCGAGATATGGACTACCGATAATTTACACCTTAGGCTCTGCTTCTAACTTGGGCCCAAATTGTAAAATGGTCTAATCTATTGGCGATTTCGTCCCAATTCACATTCCAAGTGATATTCGGCATGCTAATTACATTGCCGGTTGCGAAATTGCATTATCTCTTATAGTTTCCGAGATATGGACTATCAATAATTTACACCTTAGGCTCTGCTTCTAACTTGGGCCCAAATTGTAAAATGGTCTTATCTATTGGCGATTTCGTTCCAATTCACATTCCAAGTAATATTCGGCATGCTAATTACATTGCCGGTTGCCAAATTGCATTATCTCTTATAGTTTCCGAGATATGGACTATCGATAATTTACACCTTAGGCTCTGCTTCTAACTTGGGCCCAAATTGTAAAATGGTCTTATCTATTGGCGATTTCGTTCCAATTCACATTCCAAGTAATATTCGGCATGCTAATTACATTGCCGGTTGCCAAATTGCATTATTTCTTATAGTTTCCGAGATATGGACTATCGATAATTTACACCTTAGGCTCTGCTTCTAACTTGGGCCCAAATTGTAAAATGGTCTTATCTATTGGCGATTTCGTTCCAATTCACATTCCAAGTAATATTCGACATGCTAATTACATTGCCGGTTGCCAAATTGCATTATCTCTTATAGTTTCCGAGATATGGACTATCGATAATTTACACCTTAGGCTCTGCTTCTAACTTGGGCCCAAATTGTAAAATGGTCTTATCTATTGGCGTTTTCGTTCCAATTCACATTCCAAGTAATATTCGGCATGCTAATTACATTGCCGGTTGCCAAATTGCATTATCTCTTATAGTTTCCGAGATATGGACTATCGATAATTTACACCTTAGGCTCTGCTTCTAACTTGGGCCCAAATTGTAAAATGGTCTTCTCTAGTGGCGATTTCGTTCCAATTCACATTCCAAGTAATATTCGGCATGCTAATTACATTGCCGGTTGCCAAATTGCATTATCTCTTATAGTTTCCGAGATATGGACTATCGATAATTTACACCTTAGGCTCTGCTTCTAACTTGGGCCCAAATTGTAAAATGGTCTTATCTATTGGCGTTTTCGTTCCAATTCACATTCCAAGTAATATTCGGCATGCTAATTACATTGCCGGTTGCCAAATTGCATTATCTCTTATAGTTTCCGAGATATGGACTATCGGTAATTTACATCTTAGGCTCTGCTTCTAACTTGGGCCCAAATTGTAAAATGTTCTTATCTATTGGCGATTTCGTTCCAATTCACATTCCAAGTAATATCCGGCATGCTAATTACATTGCCGGTTGCCAAATTGAATTATCTCTTATAGTTTCCGACATATGGACTATCGATAATTTACACCTTAGGCTCTGCTTCTAACTTGGGCCCAAATTGTAAAATGGTCTTACCTATTGGCGATTTCGTTCCAATTCACATTCCAAGTAATATTCGGCATGCTAATTACATTGCCGGTTGCCAAATTGCATTATCTCTTATAGTTTCCGAGATATGGACTATCGATAATTTACACCTTAGGCTCTGCTTCTAACTTGGGCCCAAATTGTAAAATGGTCTTATCTATTGGCGATTTCGTTCCAATTCACATTCCAAGTAATATTCGGCATGCTAATTACATTGCCGATTGCCAAATTGCATTATCTCTTATAGTTTCCGAGATATGGACTATCGATAATTTACATCTTAGGCTCTGCTTCTAACTTGGGCCCAAATTGTAAAATCGTCTTATCTATTGGCGATTTCGTTCCAATTCACATTCCAAGTAATATTCGGCATGCTAATTACATTGCCGGTTGCCAAATTGCATTATCTCTTATAGTTTCCGAGATATGGACTATCGATAATTTACACCTTAGGCTCTGCTTCTAACTTGGGCCCAAATTGTAAAATGGTCTTATCTATTGGCGATTTCGTTCCAATTCACATTCCAAGTAATATCCGGCATGCTAATTACATTGCCGGTTGCCAAATTGAATTATCTCTTATAGTTTCCGAGATATGGACTATCGATAATTTACACCTTAGGCTCTGCTTCTAACTTGGGCCCAAATTGTAAAATGGTCTTATCTATTGGCGATTTCGTTCCAATTCACATTCCAAGTAATATTCGGCATGCTAATTACATTGCCGGTTGCCAAATTGCATTACCTCTTATAGTTTCCGAGATATGGACTATCGATAATTTACATCTTAGGCTCTGCTTCTAACTTGGGCCCAAATTGTAAAATGGTCTTATCTATTGGCGATTTCGTTCCAATTCACATTCCAAGTAATATTCGGCATGATAATTACATTGCCGGTTGCCAAATTGCATTATCTCTTATAGTTTCCGAGATATGGACTATCGATAATTTACACCTTAGGCTCTGCTTCTAACTTGGGCCCAAATTGTAAAATGGTCTTATCTATTGGCGATTTCGTCCCAATTCACATTCTAAGTGACATTCGGCATGCTAATTACATTGCCGGTTGCGAAATTGCATTATCTCTTATAGTTTCCGAGATATGGACTATCAATAATTTACACCTTAGGCTCTGCTTCTAACTTGGGCCCAAATTGTAAAATGGTCTTATCTATTGGCGATTTCATTCCAATTCACATTCCAAGTAATATTCGGCATGCTAATTACCATGCCGGTTGCCAAATTGCATTATCTCTTATAGTTTCCGAGATATGGACTATCGATAATTTACACCTTAGGCTCTGCTTCTAACTTGGGCCCAAATTGTAAAATGGTCTTATCTATTGGCGATTTCGTTCCAATTCACATTCCAAGTAATATTCGGCATGCTAATTACATTGCCGGTTGCCAAATTGCATTATCTCTTATAGTTTCCGAGATATGGACTATCGATAATTTACACCTTAGGCTCTGCTTCTAACTTGGGCCCAAATTGTAAAATGGTCTTATCTATTGGCGATTTCGTTCCAATTCACATTCCAAGTAATATTCGGCATGCTAATTACATTGCCGGTTGCCAAATTGCATTATCTCTTATAGTTTCCGAGATATGGACTATCGATAATTTACACCTTAGGCTCTGCTTCTAACTTGGGCCCAAATTGTAAAATGGTCTTATCTATTGGCGATTTCGTTCCAATTCACATTCCAAGTAATATTCGGCATGCTAATTACATTGCCGGTTGCCAAATTGCATTATCTCTTATAGTTTCCGAGATATGGACTATCGATAATTTACACCTTAGGCTCTGCTTCTAACTTGGCCCAAATTGTAAAATGGTCTTATCTATTGGCGATTTCGTTCCAATTCACACTCCAAGTAATATTCGGCATGCTAATTACATTGCCGGTTGCGAAATTGCATTATCTCTTATAGTTTCCGAGATATGGACTATCAATAATGTACACCTTAGGCTCTGCTTCTAACTTGGGCCCAATTTGTAAAATGGTCTTATCTATTGGCGATTTAGTTGCAATTCACATTCCAAGTAATATTCGGCATGCTAATTACATTGCCGGTTGCCAAATTGCATTATCTCTTATAGTTTCCGAGATATGGACTATCGATAATTTACACCTTAGGCTCTGCTTCTAACTTGGGCCCAAATTGTAAAATGGTCTTATCTATTGGCGATTTCGTTCCAATTCACATTCCAAGTAATATTCGGCATGCTAATTACATTGCCGGTTGCCAAATTGCATTATCTCTTATAGTTTCCGAGATATGGACTATCGATAATTTACACCTTAGGCTCTGCTTCTAACTTGGGCCCAAATTGTAAAATTTTCTTATCTATTGGCGATTTCGTTCCAATTCACAGTCCAAGTAATATTCGGCATGCTAATTACATTGCCGGTTGCCAAATTGCATTATCTCTTATAGTTTCCGAGATATGGACTATCGATAATTTACACCTTAGGCTCTGCTTCTAACTTGGGCCCAAATTGTAAAATGGTCTTATCTATTGGCGATTTCGTTCCAATTCACATTCCAAGTAATATTCGGCATGCTAATTACATTGCCGGTTGCCAAATTGCATTCTCTCTTATAGTTTCCGAGATATGGACTATCGATAATTTACACCTTAGGCTCTGCGTCTGACTTGGGCCCAAATTGTAAAATGGTCTTATCTATTGGCGATTTCGTTCCAATTCACACTCCAAGTAATATTCGGCATGCTAATTACATTGCCGGTTGCGAAATTGCATTATCTCTTATAGTTTCCGAGATATGGACTATCGATAATTTACACCTTAGGCTCTGCTTCTAACTTGGGCCCAAATTGTAAAATGGTCTTATCTATTGGCGATTTAGTTGCAATTCACATTCCAAGTAATATTCGGCATGCTAATTACATTGCCGGTTGCCAAATTGCATTATCTCTTATAGTTTCCGAGATATGGACTATCGATAATTTACACCTTAGGCTCTGCTTCTAACTTGGGCCCAAATTGTAAAATTTTCTTATCTATTGGCGATTTCGTTCCAATTCACATTCCAAGTAATATTCGGCATGCTAATTACATTGCCGGTTGCCAAATTGCATTATCTCTTATAGTTTCCGAGATATGGACTATCGATAATTTACACCTTAGGCTCTGCTTCTAACTTGGGCCCAAATTGTAAAATGGTCTTATCTATTGGCGATTTCGTTCCAATTCACATTCCAAGTAATATTCGGCATGCTAATTACATTGCCGGTTGCCAAATTGCATTCTCTCTTATAGTTTCCGAGATATGGACTACCGATAATTTACACCTTAGGCTCTGCGTCTGACTTGGGCCCAAATTGTAAAATGGTCTTATCTATTGGCGATTTCGTTCCAATTCACACTCCAAGTAATATTCGGCATGCTAATTACATTGCCGGTTGCGAAATTGCATTATCTCTTATAGTTTCCGAGATATGGACTATCGATAATTTACACCTTAGGCTCTGCTTCTAACTTGGGCCCAAATTGTAAAATGGTCTTATCTATTGGCGATTTCGTTCCAATTCACATTCCAAGTAATATTCGGCATGCCAATTACATTGCCGGTTGCCAAATTGCATTATCTCTTATAGTTTCCGAGATATGGACTATCGATAATTTACACCTTAGGCTCTGCTTCTAACTTGGGCCCAAATTGTAAAATGGTCTTATCTATTGGCGATTTCGTTCCAATTCACATTCCAAGTAATATTCGGCATGCTAATTACATTGCCGGTTGCCAAATTGCATTATCTCTTATAGTTTCCGAGATATGGACTATCGATAATTTACACCTTAGGCTCTGCTTCTAACTTGGGCCCAAATTGTAAAATGGTCTTATCTATTGGCGATTTCGTTCCAATTCACATTCCAAGTAATATTCGGCATGCTAATTACATTGCCGGTTGCCAAATTGCATTATCTCTTATAGTTTCCGAGATATGGAGTATCGATAATTTACACCTTAGGCTCTGCTTCTAACTTGGGCCCAAATTGTAAAATGGTCTTATCTATTGGCGATTTCGTTCCAATTCACATTCCAAGTAATATTCGGCATGCTAATTACATTGCCGGTTGCCAAATTGCATTATCTCTTATAGTTTCCGAGATATGGACTATCGATAATTTACACCTTTGGCTCTGCTTCTAACTTGGGCCCAAATTGTAAAATGGTCTTATCTATTGGCGATTTCGTTCCAATTCATATTCCAAGTAATATTCGGCATGCTAATTACATTGCCGGTTGCCAAATTGCATTACCTCTTATAGTTTCCGAGATATGGACTATCGATAATTTACACCTTAGGCTCTGCTTCTAACTTGGGCCCAAATTGTAAAATGGTCTTATCTATTGGCGATTTCGTTCCAATTCACACTCCAAGTAATATTCGACATGCTAATTACATTGCCGGTTGCGAAATTGCATTATCTCTTATAGTTTCCGAGATATGGACTATCAATAATTTACACCTTAGGCTCTGCTTCTAACTTGGGCCCAAATTGTAAAATGGTCCTATCTATTGGCGATTTCGTTCCAATTCACATTCCAAGTAATATTCGGCATGCTAATTACATTGCCGGTTGCCAAATTTCATTATCTCTTATAGTTTCCGAGATATGGACTATCAATAATTTACACCTTAGGCTCTGCTTCTAACTTGGGCCCAAATTGTAAAATGGCCTTATCTATTGGCGATTTCGTCCCAATTCACATTCCAAGTAATATTCGGCATGCTAATTACATTGCCGGTTGCGAAATTGCATTATCTCTTATAGTTTCAGAGATATGGACTATCGATAATTTACACCTTAGGCTCTGCTTCTAACTTGGGCCCAAATTGTAAAATGGTCTTATCTATTGGCAATTTCGTTCCAATTCACATTCCAAGTAATATTCGGCATGCTAATTACATTGCCGGTTGCCAAATTGCATTATCTCTTATAGTTTCCGAGATATGGACTATCGATAATTTACACCTTAGGCTCTGCTTCTAACTTGGGCCCAAATTGTAAAATGGTCTTATTTATTGGCGATTTCGTCCCAATTCACATTCCAAGTGATATTCGGCATGCTAATTACATTGCCGGTTGCGAAATTGCATTATCTCTTATAGTTTCCGAGATATGGACTATAGATAATTTACACCTTAGGCTCTGCTTCTAACTTGGGCCCAAATTGTAAAATGGTCTTATCTATTGGCGATTTCGTTCCAATTCACATTCCAAGTAATATTCGGCATGCTAATTACATTGCCGGTTGCCAAATTGCATTATCTCTTATAGTTTCCGAGATATGGACTATCGATAATTTACACCTTAGGCTCTGCTTCTAACTTGGGCCCAAATTGTAAAATGGTCTTATCTATTGGCGATTTAGTTGCAATTCACATTCCAAGTAATATTCGGCATGCTAATTACATTGCCGGTTGCCAAATTGCATTATCTCTTATAGTTTCCGAGATATGGACTATCGATAATTTACACCTTAGGCTCTGCTTCTAACTTGGGCCCAAATTGTAAAATGGTCTTATCTATTGGCGATTTCGTTCCAATTCACATTCCAAGTAATATTCGGCATGCTAATTACATTGCCGGTTGCCAAATTGCATTATCTCTTATAGTTTCCGAGATATGGACTATCGATAATTTACACCTTAGGCTCTGCTTCTAACTTGGGCCCAAATTGTAAAATGGTCTTATCAATTGGCGATTTCGTTCCAATTCACATTCCAAGTAATATTCGGCATGCTAATTACATTGCCGGTTGCCAAATTGCATTATCTCTTATAGTTTCCGAGATATGGACTATCGATAATTTACACCTTAGGCTCTGCTTCTAACTTGGACCCAAATTGTAAAATGGTCTTATCTATTGGCGATTTAGTTGCAATTCACATTCCAAGTAATATTCGGCATGCTAATTACATTGCCGGTTGCCAAATTGCATTATCTCTTATAGTTTCCGAGATATGGACTATCGATAATTTACACCTTAGGCTCTGCTTCTAACTTGGGCCCAAATTGTAAAATGGTCTTATCTATTGGCGATTTCGTTCCAATTCACATTCCAAGTAATATTCGGCATGCTAATTACATTGCCGGTTGCCAAATTGCATTATCTCTTATAGTTTCCGAGATATGGACTATCGATAATTTACACCTTAGGCTCTGCTTCTAACTTGGGCCCAAATTGTAAAATGGTCTTATCTATTGGCGATTTCGTTCCAATTCACATTCCAAGTAATATTCGGCATGCTAATTACATTGCCGGTTGCCAAATTGCATTATCTCTTATAGTTTCTGAGATATGGACTATCGATAATTTACACCTTAGGCTCTGCTTCTAACTTGGGCCCAAATTGTAAAATGGTCTTATCTATTGGCGATTTCGTTCCAATTCATACTCCAAGTAATATTCGGCATGCTAATTACATTGCCGGTTGCGAAATTGCATTATCTCTTATAGTTTCCGAGATATGGACTATCGATAATTTACACCTTAGGCTCTGCTTCTAACTTGGGCCCAAATTGTAAAATGGTCTTATCTATTGGCGATTTCGTTCCAATTCACATTCCAAGTAATATTCGGCATGCTAATTACATTGCCGGTTGCCAAATTGCATTATCCCTTATAGTTTCCGAGATATGGACTATCGATAATTTACACCTTAGGCTCTGCTTCTAACTTGGGCCCAAATTGTAAAATGGTCTTATCTATTGGCGATTTCGTTCCAATTCACATTCCAAGTAATATTCGGCATGCTAATTACATTGCCGGTTGCCAAATTGCATTATCCCTTATAGTTTCCGAGATATGGACTATCGATAATTTACACCTTAGGCTCTGCTTCTAACTTGGGCCCAAATTGTAAAATGGTCTTATCTATTGGCGATTTCGTCCCAATTCACATTCCAAGTAATATTCGGCATGCTAATTACATTGCCGGTTGCCAAATTGCATTATCTCTTATAGTTTCCGAGATATGGACTATCAATAATTTACACCTTAGGCTCTGCTTCTAACTTGGGCCCAAATTGTAAAATGGTCCTATCTATTGGCGATTTCGTTCCAATTCACATTCCAAGTAATATTCGGCATGCTAATTACATTGCCGGTTGCCAAATTTCATTATCTCTTATAGTTTCCGAGATATGGACTATCAATAATTTACACCTTAGGCTCTGCTTCTAACTTGGGCCCAAATTGTAAAATGGCCTTATCTATTGGCGATTTCGTCCCAATTCACATTCCAAGTAATATTCGGCGTGCTAATTACATTGCCGGTTGCGAAATTGCATTATCTCTTATAGTTTCAGAGATATGGACTATCGATAATTTACACCTTAGGCTCTGCTTCTAACTTGGGCCCAAATTGTAAAATGGTCTTATCTATTGGCAATTTCGTTCCAATTCACATTCCAAGTAATATTCGGCATGCTAATTACATTGCCGGTTGCCAAATTGCATTATCTCTTATAGTTTCCGAGATATGGACTATCGATAATTTACACCTTAGGCTCTGCTTCTAACTTGGGCCCAAATTGTAAAATGGTCTTATTTATTGGCGATTTCGTCCCAATTCACATTCCAAGTGATATTCGGCATGCTAATTACATTGCCGGTTGCGAAATTGCATTATCTCTTATAGTTTCCGAGATATGGACTATAGATAATTTACACCTTAGGCTCTGCTTCTAACTTGGGCCCAAATTGTAAAATGGTCTTATCTATTGGCGATTCCGTTCCAATTCACATTCCAAGTAATATTCGGCATGCTAATTACATTGCCGGTTGCCAAATTGCATTATCTCTTATAGTTTCCGAGATATGGACTATCGATAATTTACACCTTAGGCTCTGCTTCTAACTTGGGCCCAAATTGTAAAATGGTCTTATCTATTGGCGATTTAGTTGCAATTCACATTCCAAGTAATATTCGGCATGCTAATTACATTGCCGGTTGCCAAATTGCATTATCTCTTATAGTTTCCGAGATATGGACTATCGATAATTTACACCTTAGGCTCTGCTTCTAACTTGGGCCCAAATTGTAAAATGGTCTTATCTATTGGCGATTTCGTTCCAATTCACATTCCAAGTAATATTCGGCATGCTAATTACATTGCCGGTTGCCAAATTGCATTATCTCTTATAGTTTCCGAGATATGGACTATCGATAATTTACACCTTAGGCTCTGCTTCTAACTTGGGCCCAAATTGTAAAATGGTCTTATCAATTGGCGATTTCGTTCCAATTCACATTCCAAGTAATATTCGGCATGCTAATTACATTGCCGGTTGCCAAATTGCATTATCTCTTATAGTTTCCGAGATATGGACTATCGATAATTTACACCTTAGGCTCTGCTTCTAACTTGGACCCAAATTGTAAAATGGTCTTATCTATTGGCGATTTAGTTGCAATTCACATTCCAAGTAATATTCGGCATGCTAATTACATTGCCGGTTGCCAAATTGCATTATCTCTTATAGTTTCCGAGATATGGACTATCGATAATTTACACCTTAGGCTCTGCTTCTAACTTGGGCCCAAATTGTAAAATGGTCTTATCTATTGGCGATTTCGTTCCAATTCACATTCCAAGTAATATTCGGCATGCTAATTACATTGCCGGTTGCCAAATTGCATTATCTCTTATAGTTTCCGAGATATGGACTATCGATAATTTACACCTTAGGCTCTGCTTCTAACTTGGGCCCAAATTGTAAAATGGTCTTATCTATTGGCGATTTCGTTCCAATTCACATTCCAAGTAATATTCGGCATGCTAATTACATTGCCGGTTGCCAAATTGCATTATCTCTTATAGTTTCTGAGATATGGACTATCGATAATTTACACCTTAGGCTCTGCTTCTAACTTGGGCCCAAATTGTAAAATGGTCTTATCTATTGGCGATTTCGTTCCAATTCATACTCCAAGTAATATTCGGCATGCTAATTACATTGCCGGTTGCGAAATTGCATTATCTCTTATAGTTTCCGAGATATGGACTATCGATAATTTACACCTTAGGCTCTGCTTCTAACTTGGGCCCAAATTGTAAAATGGTCTTATCTATTGGCGATTTCGTTCCAATTCACATTCCAAGTAATATTCGGCATGCTAATTACATTGCCGGTTGCCAAATTGCATTATCCCTTATAGTTTCCGAGATATGGACTATCGATAATTTACACCTTAGGCTCTGCTTCTAACTTGGGCCCAAATTGTAAAATGGTCTTATCTATTGGCGATTTCGTTCCAATTCACATTCCAAGTAATATTCGGCATGCTAATTACATTGCCGGTTGCCAAATTGCATTATCCCTTATAGTTTCCGAGATATGGACTATCGATAATTTACACCTTAGGCTCTGCTTCTAACTTGGGCCCAAATTGTAAAATGGTCTTATCTATTGGCGATTTCGTCCCAATTCACATTCCAAGTAATATTCGGCATGCTAATTACATTGCCGGTTGCCAAATTGCATTATCTCTTATAGTTTCCGAGATATGGACTATCGATAATTTACACCTTAGGCTCTGCTTCTAACTTGGGCCCAAATTGTAAAATGGTCTTATCTATTGGCGATTTCGTTCCAATTCACACTCCAAGTAATATTCGGCATGCTAATTACATTGCCGGTTGCGAAATTGCATTATCTCTTATAGTTTCCGAGATATGGACTATCGATAATTTACACCTTAGGCTCTGCTTCTAACTTGGGCCCAAATTGTAAAATGGTCTTATCTATTGGCGATTTCGTTCCAATTCACATTACAAGTAATATTCGGCATGCTAATTACATTGCCGGTTGCCAAATTGCATCATCCCTTATAGTTTCCGAGATATGGACTATCGATAATTTACACCTTAGGCTCTGCTTCTAACTTGGGCCCAAATTGTAAAATGGTCTTATCTATTGGCGATTTCGTCCCAATTCACATTCCAAGTGATATTCGGCATGCTAATTACATTGCCGGTTGCGAAATTGCATTGTCTCTTATAGTTTCCGAGATATGGACTATCAATAATTTACACCTTAGGCTCTGCTTCTAACTTGGGCCCAAATTGTAAAATGGTCTTATCTATTGGCGATTTCGTTCCAATTCACATTCCAAGTAATATTCGGCATGCTAATTACATTGCCGGTTGCCAAATTGCATCATCCCTTATAGTTTCCGAGATATGGACTATCAATAATTTACACCTTAGGCTCTGCTTCTAACTTGGGCCCAAATTGTAAAATGGTCTTATCTATTGGCGATTTCGTTCCAATTCACATTCCAAGTAATATTCGGCATGCTAATTACATTGCCGGTTGCCAAATTGCATTATCTCTTATAGTTTCCGAGATATGGACTATCGATAATTTACACCTTAGGCTCTGCTTCTAACTTGGGCCCAAATTGTAAAATGGTCTTATCTATTGGCGATTTCGTTCCAATTCACATTCCAAGTAATATTCGGCATGCTAATTACATTGCCGGTTACCAAATTGTATTATCTCTTATAGTTTCCGAGATATGGACTATCGATAATTTACACCTTAGGCTCTGCTTCTAACTTGGGCCCAAATTGTAAAATGGTCTTATCTATTGGCGATTTCGTTCCAATTCACATTCCAAGTAATATTCGGCATGCTAATTACATTGCCGGTTGCCAAATTGCATTATCTCTTATAGTTTCCGAGATATGGACTATCGATAATTTACACCTTAGGCTCTGCTTCTAATTTGGGCCCAAATTGTAAAATGGTCTTATCTATTGGCGATTTCGTTCCAATTCACATTCCAAGTAATATTCGGCATGCTAATTACATTGCCGGTTGCCAAATTGCATTATCTCTTATAGTTTCCGAGATATGGACTATCGATAATTTACACCTTAGGCTCTGCTTCTAACTTGGGCCCAAATTGTAAAATGGTCTTATCTATTGGCGATTTCGTTCCAATTCACATTCCAAGTGATATTCGGCATGCTAATTACATTGCCGGTTGCGAAATTGCATTATCTCTTATAGTTTCCGAGATATGGACTATCAATAATTTACACCTTAGGCTCTGCTTCTAACTTGGGCCCAAATTGTAAAATGGTCTTATCTATTGGCGATTTCGTTCCAATTCACATTCCAAGTAATATTCGGCATGCTAATTACATTGCCGGTTGCCAAATTGCATTATCTCTTATAGTTTCCGAGATATGGACTATCGATAATTTACACCTTAGGCTCTGCTTCTAACTTGGGCCCAAATTGTAAAATGGTCTTATCTATTGGCGATTTAGTTGCAATTCACATTCCAAGTAATATTCGGCATGCTAATTACATTGCCGGTTGCCAAATTGCATTATCTCTTATAGTTTCCGAGATATGGACTATCGATAATTTACACCTTAGGCTCTGCTTCTAACTTGGGCCCAAATTGTAAAATGGTCTTATCTATTGGCGATTTCGTTCCAATTCACATTCCAAGTAATATTCGGCATGCTAATTACATTGCCGGTTGCCAAATTGCATTATCTCTTATAGTTTCCGAGATATGGACTATCGATAATTTACACCTTAGGCTCTGCTTCTAACTTGGGCCCAAATTGTAAAATGGTCTTATCAATTGGCGATTTCGTTCCAATTCACATTCCAAGTAATATTCGGCATGCTAATTACATTGCCGGTTGCCAAATTGCATTATCTCTTATAGTTTCCGAGATATGGACTATCGATAATTTACACCTTAGGCTCTGCTTCTAACTTGGACCCAAATTGTAAAATGGTCTTATCTATTGGCGATTTAGTTGCAATTCACATTCCAAGTAATATTCGGCATGCTAATTACATTGCCGGTTGCCAAATTGCATTATCTCTTATAGTTTTCGAGATATGGACTATCGATAATTTACACCTTAGGCTCTGCTTCTAACTTGGGCCCAAATTGTAAAATGGTCTTATCTATTGGCGATTTCGTTCCAATTCACATTCCAAGTAATATTCGGCATGCTAATTACATTGCCGGTTGCCAAATTGCATTATCTCTTATAGTTTCCGAGATATGGACTATCGATAATTTACACCTTAGGCTCTGCTTCTAACTTGGGCCCAAATTGTAAAATGGTCTTATCTATTGGCGATTTCGTTCCAATTCACATTCCAAGTAATATTCGGCATGCTAATTACATTGCCGGTTGCCAAATTGCATTATCTCTTATAGTTTCTGAGATATGGACTATCGATAATTTACACCTTAGGCTCTGCTTCTAACTTGGGCCCAAATTGTAAAATGGTCTTATCTATTGGCGATTTCGTTCCAATTCATACTCCAAGTAATATTCGGCATGCTAATTACATTGCCGGTTGCGAAATTGCATTATCTCTTATAGTTTCCGAGATATGGACTATCGATAATTTACACCTTAGGCTCTGCTTCTAACTTGGGCCCAAATTGTAAAATGGTCTTATCTATTGGCGATTTCGTTCCAATTCACATTCCAAGTAATATTCGGCATGCTAATTACATTGCCGGTTGCCAAATTGCATTATCCCTTATAGTTTCCGAGATATGGACTATCGATAATTTACACCTTAGGCTCTGCTTCTAACTTGGGCCCAAATTGTAAAATGGTCTTATCTATTGGCGATTTCGTTCCAATTCACATTCCAAGTAATATTCGGCATGCTAATTACATTGCCGGTTGCCAAATTGCATTATCCCTTATAGTTTCCGAGATATGGACTATCGATAATTTACACCTTAGGCTCTGCTTCTAACTTGGGCCCAAATTGTAAAATGGTCTTATCTATTGGCGATTTCGTCCCAATTCACATTCCAAGTAATATTCGGCATGCTAATTACATTGCCGGTTGCCAAATTGCATTATCTCTTATAGTTTCCGAGATATGGACTATCGATAATTTACACCTTAGGCTCTGCTTCTAACTTGGGCCCAAATTGTAAAATGGTCTTATCTATTGGCGATTTCGTTCCAATTCACACTCCAAGTAATATTCGGCATGCTAATTACATTGCCGGTTGCGAAATTGCATTTCTCTTATAGTTTCCGAGATATGGACTATCGATAATTTACACCTTAGGCTCTGCTTCTAACTTGGGCCCAAATTGTAAAATGGTCTTATCTATTGGCGATTTCGTTCCAATTCACATTCCAAGTAATATTCGGCATGCTAATTACATTGCCGGTTGCCAAATTGCATCATCCCTTATAGTTTCCGAGATATGGACTATCGATAATTTACACCTAAGGCTCTGCTTCTAACTTGGGCCCAAATTGTAAAATGGTCTTATCTATTGGCGATTTCGTCCCAATTCACATTCCAAGTGATATTCGGCATGCTAATTACATTGCCGGTTGCGAAATTGCATTGTCTCTTATAGTTTCCGAGATATGGACTATCAATAATTTACACCTTAGGCTCTGCTTCTAACTTGGGCCCAAATTGTAAAATGGTCTTATCTATTGGCGATTTCGTTCCAATTCACATTCCAAGTAATATTCGGCATGCTAATTACATTGCCGGTTGCCAAATTGCATCATCCCTTATAGTTTCCGAGATATGGACTATCAATAATTTACACCTTAGGCTCTGCTTCTAACTTGGGCCCAAATTGTAAAATGGTCTTATCTATTGGCGATTTCGTTCCAATTCACATTCCAAGTAATATTCGGCATGCTAATTACATTGCCGGTTGCCAAATTGCATTATCTCTTATAGTTTCCGAGATATGGACTATCGATAATTTACACCTTAGGCTCTGCTTCTAACTTGGGCCCAAATTGTAAAATGGTCTTATCTATTGGCGATTTCGTTCCAATTCACATTCCAAGTAATATTCGGCATGCTAATTACATTGCCGGTTGCCAAATTGTATTATCTCTTATAGTTTCCGAGATATGGACTATCGATAATTTACACCTTAGGCTCTGCTTCTAACTTGGGCCCAAATTGTAAAATGGTCTTATCTATTGGCGATTTCGTTCCAATTCACATTCCAAGTAATATTCGGCATGCTAATTATATTGCCGGTTGCCAAATTGCATTATCTCTTATAGTTTCCGAGATATGGACTATCGTTAATTTACACCTTAGGCTCTGCTTCTAACTTGGGCCCAAATTGTAAAATGGTCTTATCTATTGGCGATTTCGTTCCAATTCACATTCCAAGTAATATTCGGCATGCTAATTACATTGCCGGTTGCCGAATTGCATTATCTCTTATAGTTTCTGAGATATGGACTATCGATAATTTACACCTTAGGCTCTGCTTCTAACTTGGGCCCAAATTGTAAAATGGTCTTATCTATTGGCGATTTCGTTCCAATTCACACTCCAAGTAATATTCGGCATGCTAATTACATTGCCGGTTGCGAAATTGCATTATCTCTTATAGTTTCCGAGATATGGACTATCGATAATTTACACCTTAGGCTCTGCTTCTAACTTGGGCCCAAATTGTAAAATGGTCTTATCTATTGGCGATTTCGTTCCAATTCACATTCCAAGTAATATTCGGCATGCTAATTACATTGCCGGTTGCCAAATTGCATTATCTCTTATAGTTTCCGAGATATGGACTATCGATAATTTACACCTTAGGCTCTGCTTCTAACTTGGGCCCAAATTGTAAAATGGTCTTATCTATTGGCGATTTCGTTCCAATTCACATTCCAAGTAATATTCGGCATGCTAATTACATTGCCGGTTGCCAAATTGCATCATCCCTTATAGTTTCCGAGATATGGACTATCGATAATTTACACCTTAGGCTCTGCTTCTAACTTGGGCCCAAATTGTAAAATGGTCTTATCTATTGGCGATTTCGTCCCAATTCACATTCCAAGTGATATTCGGCATGCTAATTACATGGCCGGTTGCCAAATTGCATTATCTCTTATAGTTTCCGAGATATGGACTATCGATAATTTACACCTTAGGCTCTGCTTCTAACTTGGGCCCAAATTGTAAAATGGTCTTATCTATTGGCGATTTCGTTCCAATTCACATTCCAAGTAATATTCGGCATGCTAATTACATTGCCGGTTGCCAAATTGCATTATCTCTTATAGTTTCCGAGATATGGACTATCGATAATTTACACCTTAGGCTCTGCTTCTAACTTGGGCCCAAATTGTAAAATGGTCTTATCTATTGGCGATTTCGTTCCAATTCACATTCCAAGTAATATTCGGCATGCTAATTACATTGCCGGTTGCCAAATTGCATCATCCCTTATAGTTTCCGAGATATGGACTATCGATAATTTACACCTTAGGCTCTGCTTCTAACTTGGGCCCAAATTGTAAAATGGTCTTATCTATTGGCGATTTCGTCCCAATTCACATTCCAAGTGATATTCGGCATGCTAATTACATTGCCGGTTGCGAAATTGCATTGTCTCTTATAGTTTCCGAGATATGGACTATCAATAATTTACACCTTAGGCTCTGCTTCTAACTTGGGCCCAAATTGTAAAATGGTCTTATCTATTGGCGATTTCGTTCCAATTCACATTCCAAGTAATATTCGGCATGCTAATTACATTGCCGGTTGCCAAATTGCATTATCTCTTATAGTTTCCGAGATATGGACTATCGATAATTTACACCTTAGGCTCTGCTTCTAACTTGGGCCCAAATTGTAAAATGGTCTTATCTATTGGCGATTTCGTTCCAATTCACATTCCAAGTAATATTCGGCATGCTAATTACATTGCCGGTTGCCAAATTGCATTATCTCTTATAGTTTCCGAGATATGGACTATCGATAATTTACACCTTAGGCTCTGCTTCTATCTTGGGCCCAAATTGTAAAATTGTCTTATCTATTGGCGATTTCGTTCCAATTCACATTCCAAGTAATATTCGGCATGCTAATTACATTGCCGGTTGCCAAATTGCATTATCTCTTATAGTTTCCGAGATATGGACTATCGATAATTTACACCTTAGGCTCTGCTTCTAACTTGGGCCCAAATTGTAAAATGGTCTTATCTATTGGCGATTTCGTTCCAATTCACATTCCAAGTAATATTCGGCATGCTAATTACATTGCCGGTTGCCAAATTGCATTATCTCTTATAGTTTCCGAGATATGGACTATCGATAATTTACACCTTAGGCTCTGCTTCTAACTTGGGCCCAAATTGTAAAATGGTCTTATCTATTGGCGATTTCGTCCCAATTCACATTCCAAGTGATATTCGGCATGCTAATTACATTGCCGGTTGCGAAATTGCATTATCTCTTATAGTTTCCGAGATATGGACTATCAATAATTTACACCTTAGGCTCTGCTTCTAACTTGGGCCCAAATTGTAAAATGGTCTTATCTATTGGCGATTTCGTTCCAATTCACATTCCAAGTAATATTCGGCATGCTAATTACATTGCCGGTTGCCAAATTGCATTATCTCTTATAGTTCCCGAGATATGGACTATCGATAATTTACACCTTAGGCTCTGCTTCTAACTTGGGCCCAAATTGTAAAATGGTCTTATCTATTGGCGATTTCGTTCCAATTCGCATTCCAAGTAATATTCGGCATGCTAATTACATTGCCGGTTGCCAAATTGCATCATCTCTTATAGTTTCCGAGATATGGACTATCGATAATTTACACCTTAGGCTCTGCTTCTAACTTGGGCCCAAATTGTAAAATGGTCTTATCTATTGGCGATTTCGTTCCAATTCACATTCCAAGTAATATTCGGCATGCTAATTACATTGCCGGTTGCCAAATTGCATTATCTCTTATAGTTTCCGAGATATGGACTATCGATAATTTACACCTTAGGCTCTGCTTCTAACTTGGGCCCAAATTGTAAAATGGTCTTATCTATTGGCGATTTCGTTCCAATTCACATTCCAAGTAATATTCGGCATGCTAATTAAATTGCCGGTTGCCAAATTGCATTATCTCTTATAGTTTCCGAGATATGGACTATCGATAATTTACACCTTAGGCTCTGCTTCTAACTTGGGCCCAAATTGTAAAATGGTCTTATCTATTGGCGATTTCGTTCCAATTCACACTCCAAGTAATATTCGACATGCTAATTACATTGCCGGTTGCGAAATTGCATTATCTCTTATAGTTTCCGAGATATGGACTATCAATAATTTACACCTTAGGCTCTGCTTCTAACTTGGGCCCAAATTGTAAAATGGTCTTATCTATTGGCGATTTCGTTCCAATTCACATTCCAAGTAATATTCGGCATGCTAATTACATTGCCGGTTGCCAAATTGCATTATCTCTTATAGTTTCTGAGATATGGACTAATGATAATTTACACCTTAGGCTCTGCTTCTAACTTGGGCCCAAATTGTAAAATGGTCTTATCTATTGGCGATTTCGTTCCAATTCACACTCCAAGTAATATTCGGCATGCTAATTACATTGCAGGTTGCGAAATTGCATTATCTCTTATAGTTTCCGAGATATGGACTATCGATAATTTACACCTTAGGCTCTGCTTCTAACTTGGGCCCAAATTGTAAAATGGTCTTATCTATTGGCGATTTCGTTCCAATTCACATTCCAAGTAATATTCGGCATGCTAATTACATTGCCGGTTGCCAAATTGCATTATCTCTTATAGTTTCCGAGATATGGACTATCGATAATTTACACCTTAGGCTCTGCTTCTAACTTGGGCCCAAATTGTAAAATGGTCTTATCTATTGGCGATTTCGTTCCAATTCACATTCCAAGTAATATTCGGCATGCTAATTACATTGCCGGTTGCCAAATTGCATCATCCCTTATAGTTTCCGAGATATGGACTATCGATAATTTACACCTTAGGCTCTGCTTCTAACTTGGGCCCAAATTGTAAAATGGTCTTATCTATTGGCGATTTCGTCCCAATTCACATTCCAAGTGATATTCGGCATGCTAATTACATTGCCGGTTGCGAAATTGCATTGTCTCTTATAGTTTCCGAGATATGGACTATCAATAATTTACACCTTAGGCTCTGCTTCTAACTTGGGCCCAAATTGTAAAATGGTCTTATCTATTGGCGATTTCGTTCCAATTCACATTCCAAGTAATATTCGGCATGCTAATTACATTGGCGGTTGCCAAATTGCATTATCTCTTATAGTTTCCGAGATATGGACTATCGATAATTTACACCTTAGGCTCTGCTTCTAACTTGGGCCCAAATTGTAAAATGGTCTTATCTATTGGCGATTTCGTTCCAATTCACACTCCAAGTAATATTCGGCATGCTAATTACATTGCCGGTTGCGAAATTGCATTATCTCTTATAGTTTCCGAGATATGGACTATCGATAATTTACACCTTAGGCTCTGCTTCTAACTTGGGCCCAAATTGTAAAATGGTCTTATCTATTGGCGATTTCGTTCCAATTCACATTCCAAGTAATATTCGGCATGCTAATTACATTGCCGGTTGCCAAATTGCATCATCCCTTATAGTTTCCGAGATATGGACTATCGATAATTTACACCTTAGGCTCTGCTTCTAACTTGGGCCCAAATTGTAAAATGGTCTTATCTATTGGCGATTTCATCCCAATTCACATTCCAAGAGATATTCGGCATGCTAATTACATTGCCGGTTGCGAAATTGCATTGTCTCTTATAGTTTCCGAGATATGGACTATCAATAATTTACACCTTAGGCTCTGCTTCTAACTTGGGCCCAAATTGTAAAATGGTCTTATCTATTGGCGATTTCGTTCCAATTCACATTCCAAGTAATATTCGGCATGCTAATTACATTGCCGGTTGCCAAATTGCATTATCTCTTATAGTTTCCGAGATATGGACTATCGATAATTTACACCTTAGGCTCTGCTTCTAACTTGGGCCCAAATTGTAAAATGGTCTTATCTATTGGCGATTTCGTTCCAATTCACATTCCAAGTAATATTCGGCATGCTAATTACATTGCCGGTTGCCAAATTGCATTATCTCTTATAGTTTCCGAGATATGGACTATCGATAATTTACACCTTAGGCTCTGCTTCTAACTTGGGCCCAAATTGTAAAATGGTCTTATCTATTGGCGATTTCGTTCCAATTCACATTCCAAGTAATATTCGGCATGCTAATTACATTGCCGGTTGCCAAATTGCATTATCTCTTATAGTTTCCGAGATATGGACTATCGATAATTTACACCTTAGGCTCTGCTTCTAACTTGGGCCCAAATTGTAAAATGGTCTTATCTATTGGCGATTTCGTTCCAATTCACATTTCAAGTAATATTCGGCATGCTAATTACATTGCCGGCTGCCAAATTGCATTATCTCTTATAGTTTCCGAGATATGGACTATCGATAATTTACACCTTAGGCTCTGCTTCTAACTTGGGCCCAAATTGTAAAATGGTCTTATCTATTGGCGATTTCGTCCCAATTCACATTCCAAGTGATATTCGGCATGCTAATTACATTGCCGGTTGCGAAATTGCATTATCTCTTATAGTTTCCGAGATATGGACTATCAATAATTTACACCTTAGGCTCTGCTTCTAACTTGGGCCCAAATTGTAAAATGGTCTTATCTATTGGCGATTTCGTTCCAATTCACATTCCAAGTAATATTCGGCATGCTAATTACATTGCCGGTTGCCAAATTGCATTATCTCTTATAGTTCCCGAGATATGGACTATCGATAATTTACACCTTAGGCTCTGCTTCTAACTTGGGCCCAAATTGTAAAATGGTCTTATCTATTGGCGATTTCGTTCCAATTCACATTCCAAGTAATATTCGGCATGCTAATTACATTGCCGGTTGCCAAATTGCATCATCTCTTATAGTTTCCGAGATATGGACTATCGATAATTTACACCTTAGGCTCTGCTTCTAACTTGGGCCCAAATTGTAAAATGGTCTTATCTATTGGCGATTTCGTTCCAATTCACATTCCAAGTAATATTCGGCATGCTAATTACATTGCCGGTTGCCAAATTGCATTATCTCTTATAGTTTCCGAGATATGGACTATCGATAATTTACACCTTAGGCTCTGCTTCTAACTTGGGCCCAAATTGTAAAATGGTCTTATCTATTGGCGATTTCGTTCCAATTCACATTCCAAGTAATATTCGGCATGCTAATTACATTGCCGGTTGCCAAATTGCATTATCTCTTATAGTTTCCGAGATATGGACTATCGATAATTTACACCTTAGGCTCTGCTTCTAACTTGGGCCCAAATTGTAAAATGGTCTTATCTATTGGCGATTTCGTTCCAATTCACACTCCAAGTAATATTCGACATGCTAATTACATTGCCGGTTGCGAAATTGCATTATCTCTTATAGTTTCCGAGATATGGACTATCAATAATTTACACCTTAGGCTCTGCTTCTAACTTGGGCCCAAATTGTAAAATGGTCTTATCTATTGGCGATTTCGTTCCAATTCACATTCCAAGTAATATTCGGCATGCTAATTACATTGCCGGTTGCCAAATTGCATTATCTCTTATAGTTTCCGAGATATGGACTATCGATAATTTACACCTTAGGCTCTGCTTCTAACTTGGGCCCAAATTGTAAAATGGCCTTATCTATTGGCGATTTCGTCCCAATTCACATTCCAAGTAATATTCGGCATGCTAATTACATTGCCGGTTGCGAAATTGCATTATCTCTTATAGTTTCAGAGATATGGACTATCGATAATTTACACCTTAGGCTCTGCTTCTAACTTGGGCCCAAATTGTAAAATGGTCTTATCTATTGGCAATTTCGTTCCAATTCACATTCCAAGTAATATTCGGCATGCTAATTACATTGCCGGTTGCCAAATTGCATTATCTCTTATAGTTTCCGAGATATGGACTATCGATAATTTACACCTTAGGCTCTGCTTCTAACTTGGGCCCAAATTGTAAAATGGTCTTATTTATTGGCGATTTCGTCCCAATTCACATTCCAAGTGATATTCGGCATGCTAATTACATTGCCGGTTGCGAAATTGCATTATCTCTTATAGTTTCCGAGATATGGACTATCGATAATTTACACCTTAGGCTCTGCTTCTAACTTGGGCCCAAATTGTAAAATGGTCTTATCTATTGGCGATTTAGTTGCAATTCACATTCCAAGTAATATTCGGCATGCTAATTACATTGCCGGTTGCCAAATTGCATTATCTCTTATAGTTTCCGAGATATGGACTATCGATAATTTACACCTTAGGCTCTGCTTCTAACTTGGGCCCAAATTGTAAAATGGTCTTATCTATTGGCAATTTCGTTCCAATTCACATTCCAAGTAATATTCGGCATGCTAATTACATTGCCGGTTGCCAAATTGCATTATCTCTTATAGTTTCCGAGATATGGACTATCGATAATTTACACCTTAGGCTCTGCTTCTAACTTGGGCCCAAATTGTAAAATGGTCTTATCTATTGGCGATTTAGTTGCAATTCACATTCCAAGTAATATTCGGCATGCTAATTACATTGCCGGTTGCCAAATTGCATTATCTCTTATAGTTTCCGAGATATGGACTATCGATAATTTACACCTTAGGCTCTGCTTCTAACTTGGGCCCAAATTGTAAAATGGTCTTATCTATTGGCGATTTCGTTCCAATTCACATTCGAAGTAATATTCGGCATGCTAATTACATTGCCGGTTGCCAAATTGCATTATCTCTTATAGTTTCCGAGATATGGACTTTCGATAATTTACACCTTAGGCTCTGCTTCTAACTTGGGCCCAAATTGTAAAATGGTCTTATCAATTGGCGATTTCGTTCCAATTCACATTCCAAGTAATATTCGGCATGCTAATTACATTGCCGGTTGCCAAATTGCATTATCTCTTATAGTTTCCGAGATATGGACTATCGATAATTTACACCTTAGGCTCTGCTTCTAACTTGGGCCCAAATTGTAAAATGGTCTTATCTATTGGCGATTTAGTTGCAATTCACATTCCAAGTAATATTCGGCATGCTAATTACATTGCCGGTTGCCAAATTGCATTATCTCTTATAGTTTCCGAGATATGGACTATCGATAATTTACACCTTAGGCTCTGCTTCTAACTTGGGCCCAAATTGTAAAATGGTCTTATCTATTGGCGATTTCGTTCCAATTCACATTCCAAGTAATATTCGGCATGCTAATTACATTGCCGGTTGCCAAATTGCATTATCTCTTATAGTTTCCGAGATATGGACTATCGATAATTTACACCTTAGGCTCTGCTTCTAACTTGGGCCCAAATTGTAAAATGGTCTTATCTATTGGCGATTTCGTTCCAATTCACATTCCAAGTAATATTCGGCATGCTAATTACATTGCCGGTTGCCAAATTGCATTCTCTCTTATAGTTTCCGAGATATGGACTATCGATAATTTACACCTTAGGCTCTGCGTCTAACTTGGGCCCAAATTGTAAAATGGTCTTATCTATTGGCGATTTCGTTCCAATTCACACTCCAAGTAATATTCGGCATGCTAATTACACTGCCGGTTGCGAAATTGCATTATCTCTTATAGTTTCCGAGATATGGACTATCGATAATTTACACCTTAGGCTCTGTTTCTAACTTGGGCCCAAATTGTAAAATGGTCTTATCTATTGGCGATTTCGTTCCAATTCACATTCCAAGTAATATTCGGCATGCTAATTACATTGCCGGTTGCCAAATTGCATTATCTCTTATAGTTTCCGAGATATGGACTATCGATAATTTACACCTTAGGCTCTGCTTCTAACTTGGGCCCAAATTGTAAAATGGTCTTATCTATTGGCGATTTCGTTCCAATTCACATTCCAAGTAATATTCGGCATGCTAATTACATTGCCGGTTGCCAAATTGCATCATCTCTTATAGTTTCCGAGATATGGACTATCGATAATTTACACCTTAGGCTCTGCTTCTAACTTGGGCCCAAATTGTAAAATGGTCTTATCTATTGGCGATTTCGTCCCAATTCACATTCCAAGTGATATTCGGCATGCTATTTACATTGCCGGTTGCGAAATTGCATTATCTCTTATAGTTTCCGAGATATGGACTATCAATAAATTACACCTTAGGCTCTGCTTCTAACATGGGCCCAAATTGTAAAATGGTCTTATCTATTGGCGATTTCGTTCCAATTCACATTCCAAGTAATATTCGGCATGCTAATTACATTGCCGGTTGCCAAATTGCATTATCTCTTATAGTTTCCGAGATATGGACTATCGATAATTTACACCTTAGGCTCTGCTTCTAACTTGGGCCCAAATTGTAAAATGGTCTTATCTATTGGCGATTTCGTTCCAATTCACATTCCAAGTAATATTCGGCATGCTAATTACATTGCCGGTTGCCAAATTGCATTATCTCTTATAGTTTCCGAGATATGGACTATCGATAATTTACACCTTAGGCTCTGCTTCTAACTTGGGCCCAAATTGTAAAATGGTCTTATCTATTGGCGATTTCGTTCCAATTCACATTCCAAGTAATATTCGGCATGCTAATTACATTGCCGGTTGCCAAATTGCATTATCTCTTATAGTTTCCGAGATATGGACTATCAATAATTTACACCTTAGGCTCTGCTTCCAACTTGGGCCCAAATTGTAAAATGGTCTTATCTATTGACGATTTCGTTCCAATTCACATTCCAAGTAATATTCGGCATGCTAATTACATTGCCGGTTGCCAAATTGCATTATCTCTTATAGTTTCCGAGATATGGACTATCGATAATTTACACCTTAGGCTCTGCTTCTAACTTGGGCCCAAATTGTAAAATGGCCTTATCTATTGGCGATTTCGTCCCAATTCACATTCCAAGTAATATTCGGTATGCTAATTACATTGCCGGTTGCGAAATTGCATTATCTCTTATAGTTTCAGAGATATGGACTATCGATAATTTACACCTTAGGCTCTGCTTCTAACTTGGGCCCAAAATGTAAAATGGTCTTATCTATTGGCAATTTCGTTCCAATTCACATTCCAAGTAATATTCGGCATGCTAATTACATTGCCGGTTGCCAAATTGCATTATCTCTTATAGTTTCCGAGATATGGACTATCGATAATTTACACCTTAGGCTCTGCTTCTAACTTGGGCCCAAATTGTAAAATGGTCTTATCTATTGGCGATTTCGTTCCAATTCACATTCCAAGTAATATTCGGCATGCTAATTACATTGCCGGTTGCCAAATTGCATTAACTCTTATAGTTTCCGAGATATGGACTATCGATAATTTACACCTTAGGCTCTGCTTCTAACTTGGGCCCAAATTGTAAAATGGTCTTATCTATTGGCGATTTCGTTCCAATTCACATTCCAAGTAATATTCGGCATGCTAATTACATTGCCGGTTGCCAAATTGCATTATCTCTTATAGTTTCCGAGATATGGACTATCGATAATTTACACCTTAGGCTCTGCTTCTAACTTGGGCCCAAATTGTAAAATGGTCTTACCTATTGGCGATTCCGTTCCAATTCACATTCCAAGTAATATTCGGCATGCTAATTACATTGCCGGTTGCCAAATTGCATTATCTCTGATAGTTTCCGAGATATGGACTATCGATAATTTACACCTTAGGCTCTGCTTCTAACTTGGGCCCAAATTGTAAAATGGTCTTATCTATTGGCGATTTCGTTCCAATTCACATTCCAAGTAATATTCGGCATGCTACTTACATTGCCGGTTGCCAAATTGCATTATCTCTTATAGTTTCCGAGATATGGACTATCGATAATTTACACCTTAGGCTCTGCTTCTAACTTGGGCCCAAATTGTAAAATGGTCTTATCTATTGGCGATTTCATCCCAATTCACATTCCAAGTGATATTCGGCATGCTAATTACATTGCCGGTTGCGAAATTGCATTATCTCTTATAGTTTCCGAGATATGGACTATCGATAATTTACACCTTAGGCTCTGCTTCTAACTTGCTCCCAAATTGTAAAATGGTCTTATCTATTGGCGATTTCGTTCCAATTCACATTCCAAGTAATATTCGGCATGCTAATTACATTGCCGGTTGCCAAATTGCATTATCTCTTATAGTTTCCGAGATATGGACTATCGATAATTTACACCTTAGGCTCTGCTTCTAACTTGGGCCCAAATTGTAAAATGGTCTTATTTATTGGCGATTTCGTTCCAATTCACATTCTAAGTAATATTCGGCATGCTAATTACATTGCCGGTTGCCAAATTGAATTATCTCTTATAGTTTCCGAGATATGGACTATCGATAATTTACACCTTAGGCTCTGCTTCTAACTTGGGCCCAAATTGTAAAATGGTCTTATCTATTGGCGATTTCGTTCCAATTCACATTCCAAGTAATATTCGGCATGCTAATTACATTGCCGGTTGCCAAATTGCATTATCTCTTATAGTTTCCGAGATATGGACTATCGATAATTTACACCATAGGCTCTGCTTCTAACTTGGGCCCAAATTGTAAAATGGTCTTATCTATTGGCGATTTCGTTCCAATTCACATTCCAAGTAATATTCGGCATGCTAATTACATTGCCGGTTGCCAAATTGCATTATCTCTTATAGTTTCCGAGATATGGACTATCGATAATTTACACCTTATACTCTGCTTCTAACTTGCTACCAAATTTTAAATGGTCTTATCTATTGGCGATTTCCTTCCAATTCACATTCCAAGTAATATTCGGCATGCTAATTACATTGCCGTTTGCCAAATTGCATTATCTCTGATAGTTTCCGAGATATGAACTATCGATAATTTACACCTTAGGCTCTGCTTCTAACTTGGGCCCAAATTGTAAAATGGTCTTATCTATTGGCGATTTCGTTCCAATTCACATTCCAAGTAATATTCGGCATGCTACTTACATTGCCGGTTGCCAAATTGCATTATCTCTTATAGTTTCCGAGATATGGACTATCGATAATTTACACCTTAGGCTCTGCTTCTAACTTGGGCCCAAATTGTAAAATGGTCTTATCTATTGGCGATTTCATCCCAATTCACATTCCAAGTGATATTCGGCATGCTAATTACATTGCCGGTTGCGAAATTGCATTATCTCTTATAGTTTCCGAGATATGGACTATCGATAATTTACACCTTAGGCTCTGCTTCTAACTTGCTCCCAAATTGTAAAATGGTCTTATCTATTGGCGATTTCGTTCCAATTCACATTCCAAGTAATATTCGGCATGCTAATTACATTGCCGGTTGCCAAATTGCATTATCTCTTATAGTTTCCGAGATATGGACTATCGATAATTTACACCTTAGGCTCTGCTTCTAACTTGGGCCCAAATTGTAAAATGGTCTTATTTATTGGCGATTTCGTTCCAATTCACATTCCAAGTAATATTCGGCATGCTAATTACATTGCCGGTTGCCAAATTGAATTATCTCTTATAGTTTCCGAGATATGGACTATCGATAATTTACACCTTAGGCTCTGCTTCTAACTTGGGCCCAAATTGTAAAATGGTCTTATCTATTGGCGATTTCGTTCCAATTCACATTCCAAGTAATATTCGGCATGCTAATTACATTGCCGGTTGCCAAATTGCATTATCTCTTATAGTTTCCGAGATATGGACTATCGATAATTTACACCATAGGCTCTGCTTCTAACTTGGGCCCAAATTGTAAAATGGTCTTATCTATTGGCGATTTCGTTCCAATTCACATTCCAAGTAATATTCGGCATGCTAATTACATTGCCGGTTGCCAAATTGCATTATCTCTTATAGTTTCCGAGATATGGACTATCGATAATTTACACCTTATACTCTGCTTCTAACTTGCTCCCAAATTTTAAATGGTCTTATCTATTGGCGATTTCCTTCCAATTCACATTCCAAGTAATATTCGGCATGCTAATTACATTGCCGTTTGCCAAATTGCATTATCTCTTATAGTTTCCGAGATATGGACTATCGATAATTTACACCTTAGGCTCTGCTTCTAACTTGGGCCCAAATTGTAAAATGGTCTTATCTATTGGCGATTTCGTTCCAATTCACATTCCAAGTAATATTCGGCATACTAATTACATTGCCGGTTGCCAAATTGAATTATCTCTTATAGTTTCCGAGATATGGACTATCGATAATTTACACCTTAGGCTCTGCTTCTAACTTGGGCCCAAATTGTAAAATGGTCTTACCTATTGGCGATTTCGTTCCAATTCACATTCCAAGTTATATTCGGCATGCTAATTACATTGCCGGTTGCCAAATTGCATTATCTCTTATAGTTTCCGAGATATGGACTATCGATAATTTACACCTTAGGCTCTGCTTCTAACTTGGGCCCAAATTGTAAAATGGTCTTATCTATTGGCGATTTCGTTCCAATTCACATTCCAAGTAATATTCGGCATGCTAATTACATTGCCGGTTGCCAAATTGCATTATCTCTTATAGTTTCCGAGATATGGACTATCGATAATTTACACCTTAGGCTCTGCTTCTAACTTGGGCCCAACTTGTAAAATGGTCTTATCTATTGGCGATTTCGTTCCAATTCACATTCCAAGTAATATTCGGCATGCTACTTACATTGCCGGTTGCCAAATTGCATTATCTCTTATAGTTTCCGAGATATGGACTATCGATAATTTACACCTTAGGCTCTGCTTCTAACTTGGGCCCAAATTGTAAAATGGTCTTATCTATTGGCGATTTCATCCCAATTCACATTCCAAGTAATATTCGGCATGCTAATTACATTGCGGTTGCGAAATTGCATTATCTCTTATAGTTTCCGAGATATGGACTATCGATAATTTACACCTTAGGCTCTGCTTCTAACTTGCTCCCAAATTGTAAAATGGTCTTATCTATTGGCGATTTCGTTCCAATTCACATTCCAAGTAATATTCGGCATGCTAATTGCATTGCCGGTTGCCAAATTGCATTATCTCTTATAGTTTCCGAGATATGGACTATCGATAATTTACACCTTAGGCTCTGCTTCTAACTTGGGCCCAAATTGTAAAATGGTCTTATCTATTGGCGATTTCGTTCCAATTCACATTCCAAGTAATATTCGGCATACTAATTACATTGCCGGTTGCCAAATTGAATTATCTCTTATAGTTTCCGAGATATGGACTATCGATAATTTACACCATAGGCTCTGCTTCTAACTTGTGCCCAAATTGTAAAATGGTCTTATCTATTGGCGATTTCGTTCCAATTCACATTCCAAGTAATATTCGGCATGCTAATTACATTGCCGGTTGCCAAATTGCATTATCTCTTATAGTTTCCGAGATATGGACTATCGATAATTTACACCTTAGGCTCTGCTTCTAACTTGGGCCCAAATTGTAAAATGGTCTTATCTATTGGCGATTTCGTTCCAATTCACATTCCAAGTAATATTCGGCATGCTAATTACATTGCCGGTTGCCAAATTGCATTATCTCTTATAGTTTCCGAGATATGGACTATCGATAATTTACACCATAGGCTCTGCTTCTAACTTGGGCCCAAATTGTAAAATGGTCTTATCTATTGGCGATTTCGTTCCAATTCACATTCCAAGTAATATTCGGCATGCTAATTACATTGCCGGTTGCCAAATTGCATTATCTCTTATAGTTTCCGAGATATGGACTATCGATAATTTACACCTTATACTCTGCTTCTAACTTGCTCCCAAATTTTAAATGGTCTTATCTATTGGCGATTTCCTTCCAATTCACATTCCAAGTAATATTCGGCATGCTAATTACATTGCCGTTTGCCAAATTGCATTATCTCTTATAGTTTCCGAGATATGGACTATCGATAATTTACACCTTAGGCTCTGCTTCTAACTTGGGCCCAAATTGTAAAATGGTCTTATCTATTGGCGATTTCGTTCCAATTCACATTCCAAGTAATATTCGGCATACTAATTACATTGCCGGTTGCCAAATTGAATTATCTCTTATAGTTTCCGAGATATGGACTATCGATAATTTACACCTTAGGCTCTGCTTCTAACTTGGGCCCAAATTGTAAAATGGTCTTACCTATTGGCGATTTCGTTCCAATTCACATTCCAAGTTATATTCGGCATGCTAATTACATTGCCGGTTGCCAAATTGCATTATCTCTTATAGTTTCCGAGATATGGACTATCGATAATTTACACCTTAGGCTCTGCTTCTAACTTGGGCCCAAATTGTAAAATGGTCTTATCTATTGGCGATTTCGTTCCAATTCACATTCCAAGTAATATTCGGCATGCTAATTACATTGCCGGTTGCCAAATTGCATTATCTCTTATAGTTTCCGAGATATGGACTATCGATAATTTACACCTTAGGCTCTGCTTCTAACTTGGGCCCAAATTGTAAAATGGTCTTATCTATTGGCGATTTCGTCCCAATTCACATTCCAAGTGATATTCGGCATGCTAATTACATTGCCGGTTTCGAAATTGCATTATCTCTTATAGTTTCCGAGATATGGACTATCCATAATTTACACCTTAGGCTCTGCTTCTAACTTGGGCCCAAATTGTAAAATGGTCTTATCTATTGGCGATTTCGTTCCAATTCACATTCCAAGTAATATTCGGCATGCTAATTACATTGCCGGTTGCCAAATTGCACTATCCCTTATAGTTTCCGAGATATGGACTATCGATAATTTACACCTTAGGCTCTGCTTCTAACTTGGGCCCAAATTGTAAAATGGTCTTATCTATTGGCGATTTCGTTGCAATTCACATTCCAAGTAATATTCGGCATGCTAATTACATTGCCGGTTGCCAAATTGCATTATCTCTTATAGTTTCCGAGATATGGAATATCGATAATTTACACCTTAGGCTCTGCTTCTAACTTGGGCCCAAATTGTAAAATGGTCTTATCTATTGGCGATTTCGTTCCAATTCGCATTCCAAGTAATATTCGGCATGCTAATTATATTGCCGGTTGCCAAATTGCATTATCTCTTATAGTTTCCGAGATATGGACTATCGATAATTTACACCTTAGGCTCTGCTTCTAACTTGTGCCCAAATTGTAAAATGGTCTTATCTATTGGCGATTTCGTTCCAATTCGCACTCCAAGTAATATTCGGCATGCTAATTATATTGCCGGTTGCGAAATTGCATTATCTCTTATAGTTTCCGAGATATGGACTATCAATAATTTACACCTTAGGCTCTGCTTCTAACTTGGGCCCAAATTGTAAAATGGTCTTATCTATTGGCGATTTCGTTCCAATTCACATTCCAAGTAATATTCGGCATGCTAATTACATTGCCGGTTGCCAAATTGCATTATCTCTTATAGTTTCCGAGATATGGACTATCGATAATTTACACCTTAGGCTCTGCTTCTAACTTGGGCCCAAATTGTAAAATGGTCTTATCTATTGGCGATTTCGTTCCAATTCACATTCCAAGTAATATTCGGCATGCTAATTACATTGCCGGTTGCCAAATTGCATTATCTCTTATAGTTTCCGAGATATGGACTATCGATAATTTACACCTTAGGCTCTGCTTCTAACTTGGGCCCAAATTGTAAAATGGTCTTATCTATTGGCGATTTCGTCCCAATTCACATTCCAAGTGATATTCGGCATGCTAATTACATTGCCGATTGCGAAATTGCATTATCTCTTATAGTTTCCGAGATATGGACTATCAATAATTTACACCTTAGGCTCTGCTTCTAACTTGTGCCCAAATTGTAAAATGGTCTTATCTATTGGCGGTTTCGTTCCAATTCACATTCCAAGTAATATTCGGCATGCTAATTATATTGCCGGTTGTCAAATTGCATTATCTCTTATAGTTTCCGAGATATGGACTATCGATAATTTACACCTTAGGCTCTGCTTCTAACTTGGGCCCAAATTGTAAAATGGTCTTATCTATTGGCGATTTCGTTCCAATTCACATTCCAAGTAATACTCGGCATGCTAATTACATTGCCGGTTGCCAAATTGCATTATGTCTTATAGTTTCCGAGATATGGACTATCGATAATTTACACCTTAGGCTCTGCTTCTAACTTGGGCCCAAATTGTAAAATGGTCTTATCTATTGGCGATTTCGTTACAATTCACATTCCAAGTAATATTCGGCATGCTAATTACATTGCCGGTTGCCAAATTGCATTATCTCTTATAGTTTCCGAGATATGGACTATCGATAATTTACACCTTAGGCTCTGCTTCTAACTTGGGCCCAAATTGTAAAATGGTCTTATCTATTGGCGATTTCGTTCCAATTCACACTCCAAGTAATATTCGGCATGCTAATTACATTGCCGGTTGCGAAATTGCATTATCTCTTATAGTTTCCGAGATATGGACTATCGATAATTTACACCTTAGGCTCTGCTTCTAACTTGGGCCCAAATTGTAAAATGGTCTTATCTATTGGCGTTTTCGTTCCAATTCACATTCCAAGTAATATTCGGCATGCTAATTACATTGCCGGTTGCCAAATTGCATTATCTCTTATAGTTTCCGAGATATGGACTATCGATAATTTACACCTTAGGCTCTGCTTCTAACTTGGGCCCAAATTGTAAAATGGTCTTCTCTATTGGCGATTTCATTCCAATTCACATTCCAAGTAATATTCGGCATGCTAATTACATTGCCGGTTGCCAAATTGCATTATCTCTTATAGTTTCCGAGATATGGACTATCGATAATTTACACCTTAGGCTCTGTTTCTAACTTGGGCCCAAATTGTAAAATGGTCTTATCTATTGGCGATTTCATTCCAATTTACATTCCAAGTAATATTCGGCATGCTAATTACATTGCCGGTTGCCAAATTGCATTATCTCTTACAGTTTCCGAGATATGGACTATCGATAATTTACACCTTAGGCTCTGCTTCTAACTTGGGCCCAAATTGTAAAATGGTCTTCTCTATTGGCGATTTCGTTCCAATTCACATTCCAAGTAATATTCGGCATGCTAATTACATTGCCGGTTGCCAAATTGCATTATCTCTTATAGTTTCCGAGATATGGACTATCGATAATTTACACCTTAGGCTCTGCTTCTAACTTGGGCCCAAATTGTAAAATGGTCTTCTCTATTGGCGATTTCGTTCCAATTCACATTCCAAGTAATATTCGGCATGCTAATTACATTGCCGGTTGCCAAATTGCATTATCTCTTATAGTTTCCGAGATATGGACTATCGATAATTTACACCTTAGGCTCTGCTTCTAACTTGGGCCCAAATTGTAAAATCGTCTTATCTATTGGCGATTTCGTTCCAATTCACATTCCAAGTAATATTCGGCATGCTAATTACATTGCCGGTTGCCAAATTGCATTATCTCTTATAGTTTCCGAGATATGGACTATCGGTAATTTACACCTTAGGCTCTGCTTCTAACTTGGGCCCAAATTGTAAAATGGTCTTATCTATTGGCGATTTCGTTCCAATTCACATTCCAAGTAATATCCGGCATGCTAATTACATTGCCGGTTGCCAAATTGAATTATCTCTTATAGTTTCCGAGATATGGACTATCGATAATTTACACCTTAGGCTCTGCTTCTAACTTGGGCCCAAATTGTAAAATGGTCTTACCTATTGGCGATTTCGTTCCAATTCACATTCCAAGTAATATTCGGCATGCTAATTACATTGCCGGTTGCCAAATTGCATTATCTCTTCTAGTTTCCGAGATATGGACTATCGATTATTTACACCTTAGGCTCTGCTTCTAACTTGGGCCCAAATCGTAAAATGGTCTTATCTATTTTCGATTTCGTTCCAATTCACATTCCAAGTAATATTCGGCATGCTAATTACATTGCCGGTTGCCAAATTGCATTATCTCTTATAGTTTCCGAGATATGGACTATCGATAATTTACATCTTAGGCTCTGCTTCTAACTTGGGCCCAAATTGTAAAATGGTCTTATCTATTGGCGATTTCATTCCAATTCACATTCCAAGTAATATCCGGCATGCAAATTACATTGGCGGTTGCCAAATTGAATTATCTCTTATAGTTTCCGAGATATGGACTATCGATAATTTACACCTTAGGCTCTGCTTCTAACTTGGGCCCAAATTGTAAAATGGTCTTATCTATTGGCGATTTCGTTCCAATTCACATTCCAAGTAATATTCGGCATGCTAATTACATTGCCGGTTGCCAAATTGCATTATCTCTTATAGTTTCCGAGATATGGACTATCGATAATTTACACCTTAGGCTCTGCTTCTAACTTGGGCCCAAATTGTAAAATGGTCTTATCTATTGGCGATTTCGTTCCAATTCACATTCCAAGTAATACTCGGCATGCTAATTACATTGCCGGTTGCCAAATTGCATTATCTCTTATAGTTTCCGAGATATGGACTATCGATAATTTACACCTTAGGCTCTGCTTCTAACTTGGGCCCAAATTGTAAAATGGTCTTATCTTTTGGCGATTTCGTTCCAATTCACACTCCAAGTAATATTCGGCATGCTAATTACATTGCCGGTTGCGAAATTGCATTATCTCTTATAGTTTCCGAGATATGGACTATCGATAATTTACACCTTAGGCTCTGCTTCTAACTTGGGCCCAAATTGTAAAATGGTTGCCAAATTGAATTATCTCTTATAGTTTCCGAGATATGGACTATCGATAATTTACACCTTAGGCTCTGCTTCTAACTTGGGCCCAAATTGTAAAATGGTCTTACCTATTGGCGATTTCGTTCCAATTCACATTCCAAGTAATATTCGGCATGCTAATTACATTGCCGGTTGCCAAATTGCATTATCTCTTATAGTTTCCGAGATATGGACTATCGATAATTTACACCTTAGGCTCTGCTTCTAACTTGGGCCCAAATTGTAAAATGGTCTTATCTATTGGCGATTTCGTTCCAATTCACATTCCAAGTAATATTCGGCATGCTAATTACATTGCCGGTTGCCAAATTGCATTATCTCTTATAGTTTCCGAGATATGGACTATCGATAATTTACACCTTAGGCTCTGCTTCTAACTTGGGCCCAAATTGTAAAATGGTCTTATCTATTGGCGATTTCGTTCCAATTCACATTCCAAGTAATATTCGGCATGCTAATTACATTGCCGGTTGCCAAATTGCATTATCTCTTATAGTTTCCGAGATATGGACTATCGATAATTTACACCTTAGGCTCTGCTTCTAACTTGGGCCCAAATTGTAAAATGGTCTTATCTATTGGCGATTTCGTTCCAATTCACATTCCAAGTAATATTCGGCATGCTAATTACATTGCCGGTTGCCAAATTGCATTATCTCTTATAGTTTCCGAGATATGGACTATCGATAATTTACACCTTAGGCTCTGCTTCTAACTTGGGCCCAAATTGTAAAATGGTCTTATCTATTGGCGATTTAGTTGCAATTCACATTCCAAGTAATATTCGGCATGCTAATTACATTGCCGGTTGCCAAATTGCATTATCTCTTATAGTTTCCGAGATATGGACTATCGATAATTTACACCTTAGGCTCTGCTTCTAACTTGGGCCCAAATTGTAAAATGGTCTTATCTATTGGCGATTTCGTTCCAATTCACATTCCAAGTAATATGCGGCATGCTAATTACATTGCCGGTTGCCAAATTGCATTATCTCTTATAGTTTCCGAGATATGGACTATCGATAATTTACACCATAGGCTCTGCTTCTAACTTGGGCCCAAATTGTAAAATGGTCTTATCTATTGGCGATTTCGTTCCAATTCACATTCCAAGTAATATTCGGCATGCTAATTACATTGCCGGTTGCCAAATTGCATTATCTCTTATAGTTTCCGAGATATGGACTATCGATAATTTACACCTTAGGCTCTGCTTCTAACTTGGGCCCAAATTGTAAAATGGTCTTATCTATTGGCGATTTCGTTCCAATTCACATTCCAAGTAATATTCGGCATGCTAATTACATTGCCGGTTGCCAAATTGCATTATCTCTTATAGTTTCCGAGATATGGACTATCGATAATTTACACCTTAGGCTCTGCTTCTAACTTAAGCCCAAATTGTAAAATGGTCTTATCTATTGGCGATTTCGTTCCAATTCACATTCCAAGTAATATTCGGCATGCTAATTACATTGCCGGTTGCCAAATTGAATTATCTCTTATAGTTTCCGAGATATGGACTATCGATAATTTACACCTTAGGCTCTGCTTCTAACTTGGGCCCAAATTGTAAAATGGTCTTACCTATTGGCGATTTCGTTCCAATTCACATTCCAAGTAATATTCGGCATGCTAATTACATTGCCGGTTGCCAAATTGCATTATCTCTTATAGTTTCCGAGATATGGACTATCGATAATTTACACCTTAGGCTCTGCTTCTAACTTGGGCCCAAATTGTAAAATGGTCTTATCTATTGGCGATTTCGTTCCAATTCACATTCCAAGTAATATTCGGCATGCTAATTACATTGCCGGTTGCCAAATTGCATTATCTCTTATAGTTTCCGAGATATGGACTATCGATAATTTACACCTTAGGCTCTGCTTCTAACTTGGGCCCAAATTGTAAAATGGTCTTATCTATTGGCGATTTCGTTCCAATTCACATTCCAAGTAATATTCGGCATGCTAATTACATTGCCGGTTGCCAAATTGCATTATCTCTTATAGTTTCCGAGATATGGACTATCGATAATTTACACCTTAGGCTCTGCTTCTAACTTGGGCCCAAATTGTAAAATGGTCTTATCTATTGGCGATTTCGTTCCAATTCACATTCCAAGTAATATTCGGCATGCTAATTACATTGCCGGTTGCCAAATTGCATTATCTCTTATAGTTTCCGAGATATGGACTATCGATAATTTACACCTTAGGCTCTGCTTCTAACTTGGGCCCAAATTGTAAAATGGTCTTATCTATTGGCGATTTAGTTGCAATTCACATTCCAAGTAATATTCGGCATGCTAATTACATTGCCGGTTGCCAAATTGCATTATCTCTTATAGTTTCCGAGATATGGACTATCGATAATTTACACCTTAGGCTCTGCTTCTAACTTGGGCCCAAATTGTAAAATGGTCTTATCTATTGGCGATTTCGTTCCAATTCACATTCCAAGTAATATTCGGCATGCTAATTACATTGCCGGTTGCGAAATTGCATTATCTCTTATAGTTTCCGAGATATGGACTATCAATAATTTACACCTTAGGCTCTGCTTCTAACTTGGGCCCAAATTGTAAAATTGTCTTATCTATTGGCGATTTCGTTCCAATTCACATTCCAAGTAATATTCGGCATGCTAATTACATTGCCGGTTGCCAAATTGCATTATCTCTTATAGTTTCCGAGATATGGACTATCGATAATTTACACCTTAGGCTCTGCTTCTAACTTGGGCCCAAATTGTAAAATTGTCTTATCTATTGGCGATTTCGTTCCAATTCACATTCCAAGTAATATTCGGCATGCTAATTACATTGCCGGTTGCCAAATTGCATTATCTCTTATAGTTTCCGAGATATGGACTATCGATAATTTACACCTTAGGCTCTGCTTCTAACTTGGGCCCAAATTGTAAAATGGTCTTATCTATTGGCCATTTCGTTCCAATTCACATTCCAAGTAATATTCGGCATGCTAATTACATTGCCGGTTGCCAAATTGCATTATCTCTTATAGTTTCCGAGATATGGACTATCGATAATTTACACCTTAGGCTCTGCTTCTAACTTGGGCCCAAATTGTAAAATGGTCTTATCTATTGGCGATTTCGTCCCAATTCACATTCCAAGTGATATTCGGCATGCTAATTACATTGCCGGTTGCGAAATTGCATTATCTCTTATAGTTTCCGAGATATGGACTATCAATAATTTACACCTTAGGCTCTGCTTCTAACTTGGGCCCAAATTGTAAAATGGTCTTATCTATTGGCGATTTCGTACCAATTCACATTCCAAGTAATATTCGGCATGCTAATTATATTGCCGGTTGCCAAATTGCATTATCTCTTATAGTTTCCGAGATATGGACTATCGATAATTTACACCTTAGGCTCTGCTTCTAACTTGGGCCCAAATTGTAAAATGGTCTTATCTATTGGCGATTTCGTTCCAATTCACATTCCAAGTAATATTCGGCATGCTAATTACATTGCCGGTTGCCAAATTGCATTATCTCTTATAGTTTCCGAGATATGGACTATCGATAATTTACACCTTAGGCTCTGCTTCTAACTTGGGCCCAAATTGTAAAATGGTCTTATCTATTGGCGATTTCGTTCCAATTCACATTCCAAGTATTATTCGGCATGCTAATTACATTGCTGGTTGCCAAATTGCATTATCTCTTATAGTTTCCGAGATATGGACTATCGATAATTTACACCTTAGGCTCTGCTTCTAACTTGGGCCCAAATTGTAAAATGGTCTTATCTATTGGCGATTTAGTTGCAATTCACATTCCAAGTAATATTCGGCATGCTAATTACATTGCCGGTTGCCAAATTGCATTATCTCTTATAGCTTCCGAGATATGGACTATCGATAATTTACACCTTAGGCTCTGCTTCTAACTTGGGCCCAAATTGTAAAATGGTCTTATCTATTGGCGCTTTCGTTCCAATTCACACTCCAAGTAATATTCGGCATGCTAATTACATTGCCGGTTGCGAAATTGCATTATCTCTTATAGTTTCCGAGATATGGACTATCGATAATTTACACCTTAGGCTCTGCTTCTAACTTGGGCCCAAATTTTAAAATGGTCTTATTTATTGGCGATTTCGTTCCAATTCACATTCCAAGTAATATTCGGCATGCTAATTACATTGCCGGTTGCCAAATTGCATTATCTCTTATAGTTTCCGAGATATGGACTATCGATAATTTACACCTTAGGCTCTGCTTCTAACTTGGGCCCAAATTGTAAAATGGTCTTATCTATTGGCGATTTCGTTCCAATTCACATTCCAAGTAATATTCGGCATGCTAATTACATTGCCGTTTGCCAAATTGCATTATCTCTTATAGTTTCCGAGATATGGACTATCGATAATTTACACCTTAGGCTCTGCTTCTAACTTGGGCCCAAATTGTAAAATGGTCTTATCTATTGGCGATTTCGTCCCAATTCACATTCCAAGTGATATTCGGCATGCTAATTACATTGCCGGTTGCGAAATTGCATTATCACTTATAGTTTCCGAGATATGGACTATCAATAATTTACACCTTAGGCTCTGCTTCTAACTTGGGCCCAAATTGTAAAATGGTCTTATCTATTGGCGATTTCGTTCCAATTCACATTCCAAGTAATATTCGGCATGCTATTTACATTGCCGGTTGCCAAATTGCATTATCTCTTATAGTTTCCGAGATATGGACTATCGATAATTTACACCTTAGGCTCTGCTTCTAACTTGGGCCCAAATTGTAAAATGGTCTTATCTATTGGCGATTTCGTTCCAATTCACATTCCAAGTAATATTCGGCATGCTAATTACATTGCCGGTTGCCAAATTGCATTATCTCTTATAGTTTCCGAGATATGGACTATCGATAATTTACACCTTAGGCTCTGCTTCTAACTTGGGCCCAAATTGTAAAATGGTCTTATCTATTGACGATTTCGTTCCAATTCACATTCCAAGTAATATTCGGCATGCTAATTACATTGCCGGTTGCCAAATTGCATTATCTCTTATAGTTTCCGAGATATGGACTATCGATAATTTACACCTTAGGCTCTGCTTCTAACTTGGGCCCAAATTGTAAAATGGCCTTATCTATTGGCGATTTCGTCCCAATTCACATTCCAAGTAATATTCGCCATGCTAATTACATTGCCGGTTGCGAAATTGCATTATCTCTTATAGTTTCAGAGGTATGGACTATCGATAATTTACACCTTAGGCTCTGCTTCTAATTTGGGCCCAAATTGTAAAATGGTCTTATCTATTGGCAATTTCGTTCCAATTCACATTCCAAGTAATATTCGGCATGCTAATTACATTGCCGGTTGCCAAATTGCATTATCTCTTATAGTTTCCGAGATATAGACTATCGATAATTTACACCTTAGGCTCTGCTTCTAACTTGGGCCCAAATTGTAAAATGGTCTTATCTATTGGCGATTTCGTTCCAATTCACATTCCAAGTAATATTCGGCATGCTAATTACATTGTCGGTTGCCAAATTGCATTAACTCTTATAGTTTCCGAGATATGGACTATCGAAAATTTACACCTTAGGCTCTGCTTCTAACTTGGGCCCAAATTGTAAAATGGTCTTATCTATTGGCGATTTCGTTCCAATTCACATTCCAAGTAATATTCGGCATGCTAATTACATTGCCGGTTGCCAAATTGCATTATCTCTTATAGTTTACGAGATATGGACTATCGATAATTTACACCATAGGCTCTGCTTCTAACTTGGGCCCAAATTGTAAAATGGTCTTATCTATTGGCGATTTCGTTCCAATTCACATTCCAAGTAATATTCGGCATGCTAATTACATTGCCGGTTGCCAAATTGCATTATCTCTTATAGTTTCCGAGATATGGACTATCGATAATTTACACCTTAGGCTCTGCTTCTAACTTGGGCCCAAATTGTAAAATGGTCTTATCTATTGGCGATTTCGTTCCAATTCACATTCCAAGTAATATTCGGCATGCTAATTACATTGCCGGTTGCCAAATTGCATTATCTCTTATAGTTTCCGAGATATGGACTATCGATAATTTACACCTTAGGCTCTGCTTCTAACTTGGGCCCAAATTGTAAAATGGTCTTATCTATTGGCGATTTCGTTCCAATTCACATTCCAAGTAATATTCGGCATGCTAATTACATTGCCGGTTGCCAAATTGAATTATCTCTTATAGTTTCCGAGATATGGACTATCGATAATTTACACCTTAGGCTCTGCTTCTAACTTGGGCCCAAATTGTAAAATGGTCTTACCTATTGGCGATTTCGTTCCAATTCACATTCCAAGTAATATTCGGCATGCTAATTACATTGCCGGTTGCCAAATTGCATTATCTCTTATAGTTTCCGAGATATGGACTATCGATAATTTACACCTTAGGCTCTGCTTCTAACTTGGGCCCAAATTGTAAAATGGTCTTATCTATTGGCGATTTCGTTCCAATTCACATTCCAAGTAATATTCGGCATGCTAATTACATTGCCGGTTGCCAAATTGCATTATCTCTTATAGTTTCCGAGATATGGACTATCGATAACCTCCTTAGGCTCTGCTTCTAACTTGGGCCCAAATTGTAAAATGGTCTTATCTATTGGCGATTTCGTCCCAATTCACGTTCCAAGTGATATTCGGCATGCTAATTACATTGCCGGTTGCGAAATTGCATTATCTCTTATAGTTTCCGAGATATGGACTATCAATAATTTACACCTTAGGCTCTGCTTCTAACTTGGGCCCAAATTGTAAAATGGTCTTATCTATTGGCGATTTCGTTCCAATTCACATTCCAAGTAATATTCGGCATGCTAATTACATTGCCGGTTGCCAAATTGCATTATCTCTTATAGTTTCCGAGATATGGACTATCGATAATTTACACCTTAGGCTCTGCTTCTAACTTGGGCCCAAATTGTAAAATGGTCTTATCTATTGGCGATTTCGTTCCAATTCACATTCCAAGTAATATTCGGCATGCTAATTACATTGCCGGTTGCCAAATTGCATTATCTCTTATAGTTTCCGAGATATGGACTATCGATAATTTACACCTTAGGCTCTGCTTCTAACTTGGGCCCAAATTGTAAAATGGTCTTATCTATTGGCGATTTCGTTCCAATTCACATTCCAAGTAATATTCGGCATGCTAATTACATTGCCGGTTGCCAAATTGCATTATCTCTTATAGTTTCCGAGATATGGACTATCGATAATTTACACCTTAGGCTCTGCTTCTAACTTGGGCCCAAATTGTAAAATGGTCTTATCTATTGGCGATTTCGTTCCAATTCACATTCCAAGTAATATTCGGCATGCTAATTACATTGCCGGTTGCCAAATTGCATTATCTCTTATAGTTTCCGAGATATGGACTATCGATAATTTACACCTTAGGCTCTGCTTCTAACTTGGGCCCAAATTGTAAAATGGTCTTATCTATTGGCGATTTCGTTCCAATTCACACTCCAAGGAACATTCGGCATTCTAATTACATTGCCGGTTGCGAAATTGCATTATCTCTTATAGTTTCCGAGATATGGACTATCGATAATTTACACCTTAGGCTCTGCTTCTAACTTGGGCCCAAATTGTAAAATGGTCTTATCTATTGGCGATTTCGTTCCAATTCACATTCCAAGTAATATTCGGCATGCTAATTACATTGCCGGTTGCCAAATTGCATTATCTCTTATAGTTTCCGAGATATGGACTATCGATAATTTACACCTTAGGCTCTGCTTCTAACTTGGGCCCAAATTGTAAAATGGTCTTATCTTTTGGCGATTTAGTTGCAATTCACATTCCAAGTAATATTCGGCATGCTAATTACATTGCCGGTTGCCAAATTGCAATATCTCTTATAGTTTCCGAGATATGGACTATCGATAATTTACACCTTAGGCTCTGCTTCTAACTTGGGCCCAAATTGTAAAATGGTCTTATCTATTGGCGATTTCGTTCCAATTCACATTCCAAGTAATATTCGGCATGCTAATTACATTGCCGGTTGCCAAATTGCATTATCTCTCATAGTTTCCGAGATATGGACTATCGATAATTTACACCTTAGGCTCTGCTTCTAACTTGGGCCCAAATTGTAAAATGGTCTTATCAATTGGCGATTTCGTTCCAATTCACATTCCAAGTAATATTCGGCATGCTAATTACATTGCCGGTTGCCAAATTGCATTATCTCTTATAGTTTCCGAGATATGGACTATCGATAATTTACACCTTAGGCTCTGCTTCTAACTTGGGCCCAAATTGTAAAATGGTCTTATCTATTGGCGATTTAGTTGCAATTCACATTCCAAGTAATATTCGGCATGCTAATTACATTGCCGGTTGCCAAATTGCATTATCTCTTATAGTTTCCGAGATATGGACTATCGATAATTTACACCTTAGGCTCTGCTTCTAACTTGGGCCCAAATTGTAAAATGGCCTTATCTATTGGCGATTTCGTTCCAATTCACATTCCAAGTAATATTCGGCATGCTAATTACATTGCCGGTTGCGAAATTGCATTATCTCTTATAGTTTCCGAGATATGGACTATCAATAATTTACACCTTAGGCTCTGCTTCTAACTTGGGCCCAAATTGTAAAATTGTCTTATCTATTGGCGATTTCGTTCCAATTCACATTCCAAGTAATATTCGGCATGCTAATTACATTGCCGGTTGCCAAATTGCATTATCTCTTATAGTTTCCGAGATATGGACTATCGATAATTTACACCTTAGGCTCTGCTTCTAACTTGGGCCCAAATTGTAAAATGGTCTTATCTATTGGCGATTTCGTTCCAATTCACATTCCAAGTAATATTCGGCATGCTAATTACATTGCCGGTTGCCAAATTGCATTATCTCTTATAGTTTCCGAGATATGGACTATCGATAATTTATACCTTAGGCTCTGCTTCTAACTTGGGCCCAAATTGTAAAATGGTCTTATCTATTGGCGATTTCGTTCCAATTCACACTACAAGTAATATTCGGCATGCTAATTACATTGCCGGTTGCGAAATTGCATTATCTCTTATAGTTTCCGAGATATGGACTATCGATAATTTACACCTTAGGCTCTGCTTCTAACTTGGGCCCAAATTGTAAAATGGTCTTATCTATTGGCGATTTCGTTCCAATTCACATTCCAAGTAATATTCGGCATGCTAATTACATTGCCGGTTGCCAAATTGCATTATCTCTTATAGTTTCCGAGATATGGACTATCGATAATTTACACCTTAGGCTCTGCTTCTAACTTGGGCCCAAATTGTAAAATGGTCTTATCTATTGGCGATTTCGTTCCAATTCACATTCCAAGTAATATTCGGCATGCTAATTACATTGCCGGTTGCCAAATTGCATCATCTCTTATAGTTTCCGAGATATGGACTATCGATAATTTACACCTTAGGCTCTGCTTCTAACTTGGGCCCAAATTGTAAAATGGTCTTATCTATTGGCGATTTCGTCCCAATTCACATTCCAAGTGATATTCGGCATGCTAATTACATTGCCGGTTGCGAAATTGCATTATCCCTTATAGTTTCCGAGATATGGACTATCAATAATTTACACCTTAGGCTCTGCTTCTAACTTGGGCCCAAATTGTAAAATGTTCTTATCTATTGGCGATTTCGTACCAATTCACATTCCAAGTAATATTCGGCATGCTAATTATATTGCCGGTTGCCAAATTGCATTATCTCTTATAGTTTCCGAGATATGGACTATCGATAATTTACACCTTAGGCTCTGCTTCTAACTTGGGCCCAAATTGTAAAATGGTCTTATCTATTGGCGATTTCGTTCCAATTCACATTCCAAGTAATATTCGGCATGCTAATTACATTGCCGGTTGCCAAATTGCATTATCTCTTATAGTTTCCGAGATATGGACTATCGATAATTTACACCTTAGGCTCTGCTTCTAACTTGGGCCCAAATTGTAAAATGGTCTTATCTATTGGCGATTTCGTTCCAATTCACATTCCAAGTATTATTCGGCATGCTAATTACATTGCCGGTTGCCAAATTGCATTATCTCTTATAGTTTCCGAGATATGGACTATCGATAATTTACACCTTAGGCTCTGCTTCTAACTTGGGCCCAAATTGTAAAATGGTCTTATCTATTGGCGATTTAGTTGCAATTCACATTCCAAGTAATATTCGGCATGCTAATTACATTGCCGGTTGCCAAATTGCATTATCTCTTATAGTTTCCGAGATATGGACTATCGATAATTTACACCTTAGGCTCTGCTTCTAACTTGGGCCCAAATTGTAAAATGGTCTTATCTATTGGCGCTTTCGTTCCAATTCACACTCCAAGTAATATTCGGCATGCTAATTACATTGCCGGTTGCGAAATTGCATTATCTCTTATAGTTTCCGAGATATGGACTATCGATAATTTACACCTTAGGCTCTGCTTCTAACTTGGGCCCAAATTTTAAAATGGTCTTATTTATTGGCGATTTCGTTCCAATTCACATTCCAAGTAATATTCGGCATGCTAATTACATTGCCGGTTGCCAAATTGCATTATCTCTTATAGTTTCCGAGATATGGACTATCGATAATTTACACCTTAGGCTCTGCTTCTAACTTGGGCCCAAATTGTAAAATGGTCTTATCTATTGGCGATTTCGTTCCAATTCACATTCCAAGTAATATTCGGCATGCTAATTACATTGCCGTTTGCCAAATTGCATTATCTCTTATAGTTTCCGAGATATGGACTATCGATAATTTACACCTTAGGCTCTGCTTCTAACTTGGGCCCAAATTGTAAAATGGTCTTATCTATTGGCGATTTCGTCCCAATTCACATTCCAAGTGATATTCGGCATGCTAATTACATTGCCGGTTGCGAAATTGCATTATCACTTATAGTTTCCGAGATATGGACTATCAATAATTTACACCTTAGGCTCTGCTTCTAACTTGGGCCCAAATTGTAAAATGGTCTTATCTATTGGCGATTTCGTTCCAATTCACACTCCAAGTAATATTCGGCATGCTAATTACATTGCCGGTTGCGAAATTGCATTATCTCTTATAGTTTCCGAGATATGGACTATCGATAATTTACACCTTAGGCTCTGCTTCTAACTTGGGCCCAAATTGTAAAATGGTCTTATCTATTGGCGATTTCGTTCCAATTCACATTCCAAGTAATATTCGGCATGCTAATTACATTGCCGGTTGCCAAATTGCATTATCTTTTATAGTTTCCGAGATATGGACTATCGATAATTTACACCTTAGGCTCTGCTTCTAACTTGGGCCCAAATTGTAAAATGGTCTTATCTTTTGGCGATTTAGTTGCAATTCACATTCCAAGTAATATTCGGCATGCTAATTACATTGCCGGTTGCCAAATTGCAATATCTCTTATAGTTTCCGAGATATGGACTATCGATAATTTACACCTTAGGCTCTGCTTCTAACTTGGGCCCAAATTGTAAAATGGTCTTATCTATTGGCGATTTCGTTCCAATTCACATTCCAAGTAATATTCGGCATGCTAATTACATTGCCGGTTGCCAAATTGCATTATCTCTCATAGTTTCCGAGATATGGACTATCGATAATTTACACCTTAGGCTCTGCTTCTAACTTGGGCCCAAATTGTAAAATGGTCTTATCAATTGGCGATTTCGTTCCAATTCACATTCCAAGTAATATTCGGCATGCTAATTACATTGCCGGTTGCCAAATTGCATTATCTCTTATAGTTTCCGAGATATGGACTATCGATAATTTACACCTTAGGCTCTGCTTCTAACTTGGGCCCAAATTGTAAAATGGTCTTATCTATTGGCGATTTAGTTGCAATTCACATTCCAAGTAATATTCGGCATGCTAATTACATTGCCGGTTGCCAAATTGCATTATCTCTTATAGTTTCCGAGATATGGACTATCGATAATTTACACCTTAGGCTCTGCTTCTAACTTGGGCCCAAATTGTAAAATGGTCTTATCTATTGGCGATTTCGTTCCAATTCACATTCCAAGTAATATTCGGCATGCTAATTACATTGCCGGTTGCGAAATTGCATTATCTCTTATAGTTTCCGAGATATGGACTATCAATAATTTACACCTTAGGCTCTGCTTCTAACTTGGGCCCAAATTGTAAAATTGTCTTATCTATTGGCGATTTCGTTCCAATTCACATTCCAAGTAATATTCGGCATGCTAATTACATTGCCGGTTGCCAAATTGCATTATCTCTTAGAGTTTCCGAGATATGGACTATCGATAATTTACACCTTAGGCTCTGCTTCTAACTTGGGCCCAAATTGTAAAATGGTCTTATCTATTGGCGATTTCGTTCCAATTCACATTCCAAGTAATATTCGGCATGCTAATTACATTGCCGGTTGCCAAATTGCATTATCTCTTATAGTTTCCGAGATATGGACTATCGATAATTTACACCTTAGGCTCTGCTTCTAACTTGGGCCCAAATTGTAAAATGGTCTTATCTATTGGCGATTTCGTTCCAATTCACACTACAAGTAATATTCGGCATGCTAATTACATTGCCGGTTGCGAAATTGCATTATCTCTTATAGTTTCCGAGATATGGACTATCGATAATTTACACCTTAGGCTCTGCTTCTAACTTGGGCCCAAATTGTAAAATGGTCTTATCTATTGGCGATTTCGTTCCAATTCACATTCCAAGTAATATTCGGCATGCTAATTACATTGCCGGTTGCCAAATTGCATTATCTCTTATAGTTTCCGAGATATGGACTATCGATAATTTACACCTTAGGCTCTGCTTCTAACTTGGGCCCAAATTGTAAAATGGTCTTATCTATTGGCGATTTCGTTCCAATTCACATTCCAAGTAATATTCGGCATGCTAATTACATTGCCGGTTGCCAAATTGCATCATCTCTTATAGTTTCCGAGATATGGACTATCGATAATTTACACCTTAGGCTCTGCTTCTAACTTGGGCCCAAATTGTAAAATGGTCTTATCTATTGGCGATTTCGTCCCAATTCACATTCCAAGTGATATTCGGCATGCTAATTACATTGCCGGTTGCGAAATTGCATTATCTCTTATAGTTTCCGAGATATGGACTATCAATAATTTACACCTTAGGCTCTGCTTCTAACTTGGGCCCAAATTGTAAAATGTTCTTATCTATTGGCGATTTCGTACCAATTCACATTCCAAGTAATATTCGGCTTGCTAATTATATTGCCGGTTGCCAAATTGCATTATCTCTTATAGTTTCCGAGATATGGACTATCGATAATTTACACCTTAGGCTCTGCTTCTAACTTGGGCCCAAATTGTAAAATGGTCTTATCTATTGGCGATTTCGTTCCAATTCACATTCCAAGTAATATTCGGCATGCTAATTACATTGCCGGTTGCCAAATTGCATTATCTCTTATAGTTTCCGAGATATGGACTATCGATAATTTACACCTTAGGCTCTGCTTCTAACTTGGGCCCAAATTGTAAAATGGTCTTATCTATTGGCGATTTCGTTCCAATTCACATTCCAAGTATTATTCGGCATGCTAATTACATTGCCGGTTGCCAAATTGCATTATCTCTTATAGTTTCCGAGATATGGACTATCGATAATTTACACCTTAGGCTCTGCTTCTAACTTGGGCCCAAATTGTAAAATGGTCTTATCTATTGGCGATTTAGTTGCAATTCACATTCCAAGTAATATTCGGCATGCTAATTACATTGCCGGTTGCCAAATTGCATTATCTCTTATAGTTTCCGAGATATGGACTATCGATAATTTACACCTTAGGCTCTGCTTCTAACTTGGGCCCAAATTGTAAAATGGTCTTATCTATTGGCGCTTTCGTTCCAATTCACACTCCAAGTAATATTCGGCGTGCTAATTACATTGCCGGTTGCGAAATTGCATTATCTCTTATAGTTTCCGAGATATGGACTATCGATAATTTACACCTTAGGCTCTGCTTCTAACTTGGGCCCAAATTTTAAAATGGTCTTATTTATTGGCGATTTCGTTCCAATTCACATTCCAAGTAATATTCGGCATGCTAATTACATTGCCGGTTGCCAAATTGCATTATCTCTTATAGTTTCCGAGATATGGACTATCGATAATTTACACCTTAGGCTCTGCTTCTAACTTGGGCCCAAATTGTAAAATGGTCTTATCTATTGGCGATTTCGTTCCAATTCACATTCCAAGTAATATTCGGCATGCTAATTACATTGCCGTTTGCCAAATTGCATTATCTCTTATAGTTTCCGAGATATGGACTATCGATAATTTACACCTTAGGCTCTGCTTCTAACTTGGGCCCAAATTGTAAAATGGTCTTATCTATTGGCGATTTCGTCCCAATTCACATTCCAAGTGATATTCGGCATGCTAATTACATTGCCGGTTGCGAAATTGCATTATCACTTATAGTTTCCGAGATATGGACTATCAATAATTTACACCTTAGGCTCTGCTTCTAACTTGGGCCCAAATTGTAAAATGGTCTTATCTATTGGCGATTTCGTTCCAATTCACATTCCAAGTAATATTCGGCATGCTATTTACATTGCCGGTTGCCAAATTGCATTATCTCTTATAGTTTCCGAGATATGGAATATCGATTATTTACACCTTAGGCTCTGCTTCTAACTTGGGCCCAAATTGTAAAATGGTCTTATCTATTGGCGATTTCGTTCCAATTCACATTCCAAGTAATATTCGGCATGCTAATTACATTGCCGGTTGCCAAATTGCATTATCTCTTATAGTTTCCGAGATATGGACTATCGATAATTTACACCTTAGGCTCTGCTTCTAACTTGGGCCCAAATTGTAAAATGGTCTTATCTATTGACGATTTCGTTCCAATTCACATTCCAAGTAATATTCGGCATGCTAATTACATTGCCGGTTGCCAAATTGCATTATCTCTTATAGTTTCCGAGATATGGACTATCGATAATTTACACCTTAGGCTCTGCTTCTAACTTGGGCCCAAATTGTAAAATGGCCTTATCTATTGGCGATTTCGTCCCAATTCACATTCCAAGTAATATTCGGCATGCTAATTACATTGCCGGTTGCGAAATTGCATTATCTCTTATAGTTTCAGAGATATGGACTATCGATAATTTACACCTTAGGCTCTGCTTCTAACTTGGGCCCAAATTGTAAAATGGTCTTATCTATTGGCAATTTCGTTCCAATTCACATTCCAAGTAATATTCGGCATGCTAATTACATTGCCGGTTGCCAAATTGCATTATCTCTTATAGTTTCCGAGATATAGACTATCGATAATTTACACCTTAGGCTCTGCTTCTAACTTGGGCCCAAATTGTAAAATGGTCTTATCTATTGGCGATTTCGTTCCAATTCACATTCCAAGTAATATTCGGCATGCTAATTACATTGCCGGTTGCCAAATTGCATTATCTCTTATAGTTTCCGAGATATGGACTATCGATAATTTACACCATAGGCTCTGCTTCTAACTTGGGCCCAAATTGTAAAATGGTCTTATCTATTGGCGATTTCGTTCCAATTCACATTCCAAGTAATATTCGGCATGCTAATTACATTGCCGGTTGCCAAATTGCATTATCTCTTATAGTTTCCGAGATATGGACTATCGATAATTTACACCTTAGGCTCTGCTTCTAACTTGGGCCCAAATTGTAAAATGGTCTTATCTATTGGCGATTTCGTTCCAATTCACATTCCAAGTAATATTCGGCATGCTAATTACATTGCCGGTTGCCAAATTGCATTATCTCTTATAGTTTCCGAGATATGGACTATCGATAATTTACACCTTAGGCTCTGCTTCTAACTTGGGCCCAAATTGTAAAATGGTCTTATCTATTGGCGATTTCGTTCCAATTCACATTCCAAGTAATATTCGGCATGCTAATTACATTGCCGGTTGCCAAATTGAATTATCTCTTATAGTTTCCGAGATATGGACTATCGATAATTTACACCTTAGGCTCTGCTTCTAACTTGGGCCCAAGTTGTAAAATGGTCTTATCTATTGGCGATTTCGTTCCAATTCACATTCCAAGTAATATTCGGCATTCTAATTACATTGCCGGTTGCCAAATTGCATTATCTCTTATAGTTTCCGAGATATGGACTATCGATAATTTACACCTTAGGCTCTGCTTCTAACTTGGGCCCAAATTGTAAAATGGTCTTATCTATTGGCGATTTCGTCCCAATTCACATTCCAAGTGATATTCGGCATGCTAATTACATTGCCGGTTGCGAAATTGCATTATCTCTTATAGTTTCCGAGATATGGACTATCGATAATTTACACCTTAGGCTCTGCTTCTAACTTGGGCCCAAATTGTAAAATGGTCTTATCTATTGGCGATTTCGTTCCAATTCACATTCCAAGTAATATTCGGCATGCTAATTACATTGCCGGTTGCCAAATTGCATTATCTCTTATAGTTTCCGAGATATGGACTATCGATAATGTACACCTTAGGCTCTGCTTCTAACTTGGGCCCAAATTGTAAAATGGTCTTATCTATTGGCGATTTAGTTGCAATTCACATTCCAAGTAATACTCGGCATGCTAATTACATTGCCAGTTGCCAAATTGCATTATCTCTTATAGTTTCCGAGATATGGACTATCGATAATTTACACCTTAGGCTCTGCTTCTAACTTGGGCCCAAATTGTAAAATGGTCTTATCTATTGGCGATTTCGTTCCAATTCACATTCCAAGTAATATTCGGCATGCTAATACATTGCCGGTTGCCAAATTGCATTATCTCTTATAGTTTCCGAGATATGGACTATCGATAATTTACACCTTAGGCTCTGCTTCTAACTTGGGCCCAAATTGTAAAATGGTCTTATCTATTGGCGATTTAGTTGCAATTCACATTCCAAGTAATATTCGGCATGCTAATTACATTGCCGGTTGCCAAATTGCATTATCTCTTATAGTTTCCGAGATATGGACTATCGATAAATTACACATTAGGCTCTGCTTCTAACTTGGGCCCAAATTGTAAAATGGTCTTATCTATTGGCGATTTCGTTCCAATTCACATTCCAAGTAATATTCGGCATGCTAATTACATTGCCGGTTGCCAAATTGCATTATCTCTTATAGTTTCCGAGATATGGACTATCGATAATTTACACCTTAGGCTCTGCTTCTAACTTGGGCCCAAATTGTAAAATGGTCTTATCTATTGGCGATTTCGTTCCAATTCACACTCCAAGTAATATTCGGCATGCTAATTACATTGCCGGTTGCGAAATTGCATTATCTCTTATAGTTTCCGAGATATGGACTATCGATAATTTACACCTTAGGCTCTGCTTCTAACTTGGGCCCAAATTGTAAAATGGTCTTATCTATTGGCGATTTCGTTCCAATTCACACTCCAAGTAATATTCGGCATGCTAATTACATTGCCGGTTGCGAAATTGCATTATCTCTTATAGTTTCCGAGATATGGACTATCGATAATTTACACCTTAGGCTCTGCTTCTAACTTGGGCCCAAATTGTAAAATGGACTTATCTATTGGCGATTTCGTTCCAATTCACATTCCAAGTAATATTCGGCATGCTAATTACATTGCCGGTTGCCAAATTGCATTATCTCTTATAGTTTCCGAGATATGGACTATCGATAATTTACACCTTAGGCTCTGCTTCTAACTTGGGCCCAAATTGTAAAATGGTCTTATCTATTGGCGATTTCGTTCCAATTCACATTCCAAGTAATATTTGGCATGCTAATTACATTGCCGGTTGCCAAATTGCATTATCTCTTATAGTTTCCGAGATATGGACTATCGATAATTTACACCTTAGGCTCTGCTTCTAACTTGGGCCCAAATTGTAAAATGGTCTTATCTATTGGCGATTTCGTCCCAATTCACATTCCAAGTGATATTCGGCATGCTAATTACATTGCCGGTTGCGAAATTGCATTATCTCTTATAGTTTCCGAGATATGGACTATCAATAATTTACACCTTAGGCTCTGCTTCTAACTTGGGCCCAAATTGTAAAATGGTCTTATCTATTGGCGATTTCGTTCCAATTCACATTCCAAGTAATATTCGGCATGCTAATTACATTGCCGGTTGCCAAATTGCATTATCTCTTATAGTTTCCGAGATATGGACTATCGATAATTTACACCTTAGGCTCTGCTTCTAACTTGGGCCCAAATTGTAAAATGGTCTTATCTATTGGCGATTTCGTTCCAATTCACATTGCAAGTAATATTCGGCATGCTAATTACATTGCCGGTTGCCAAATTGCATTATCTCTTATAGTTTCCGAGATATGGACTATCGATAATTTACACCTTAGGCTCTGCTTCTAACTTGGGCCCAAATTGTAAAATGGTCTTATCTATTGGCGATTTCGTTCCAATTCACATTCCAAGTAATATTCGGCATGCTAATTACATTGCCGGTTGCCAAATTGCATTATCTCTTATAGTTTCCGAGATATGGACTATCGATAATTTACACCTTAGGCTCTGCTTCTAACTTGGGCCCAAATTGTAAAATGGTCTTATCTATTGGCGATTTAGTTGCAATTCACATTCCAAGTAATATTCGGCATGCTAATTACATTGCCGGTTGCCAAATTGCATTATCTCTTATAGTTTCCGAGATATGGACTATCGATAATTTACACCTTAGGCTCTGCTTCTAACTTGGGCCCATATTGTAAAATGGTCTTATCTATTGGCGATTTCGTTCCAATTCACACTCCAAGTAATATTCGGCATGCTAATTACATTGCCGGTTGCGAAATTGCATTATCTCTTATAGTTTCCGAGATATGGACTATCGATAATTTACACCTTAGGCTCTGCTTCTAACTTGGGCCCAAATTGTAAAATGGTCTTATCTATTGGCGATTTCGTTCCAATTCACATTCCAAGTAATATTCGGCATGCTAATTACATTGCCGGTTGCCAAATTGCATTATCTCTTATAGTTTCCGAGATATGGACTATCGATAATTTACACCTTAGGCTCTGCTTCTAACTTGGGCCCAAATTGTAAAATGGTCTAATCTATTGGCGATTTCGTTCCAATTCACACTCCAAGTAATATTCGGCATGCTAATTACATTGCCGGTTGCGAAATTGCATTATCTCTTATAGTTTCCGAGATATGGACTATCGATAATTTACACCTTAGGCTCTGCTTCTAACTTGGGCCCAAATTGTAAAATGGTCTTATCTATTGGCGATTTCGTTCCAATTCACATTCCAAGTAATATTCGGCATGCTAATTACATTGCCGGTTGCCAAATTGCATTATCTCTTATAGTTTCCGAGATATGGACTATCGATAATTTACACCTTAGGCTCGCTTCTAACTTGGGCCCAAATTGTAAAATGGCCTTATCTATTGGCGATTTCGTTCCAATTCACATTCCAAGTAATATTCGGCATGCTAATTACATTGCCGGTTGCCAAATTGCTTTATCTCTTATAGTTTCCGAGATATGGACTATCGATAATTTACACCTTAGGCTCTGCTTCTAACTTGGGCCCAAATTGTAAAATGGTCTTATCTATTGGCGATTTCGTCCCAATTCACATTCCAAGTAATATTCGGCATGCTAATTACATTGCCGGTTGCCAAATTGCATTATCTCTTATAGTTTCCGAGATATGGACTATCGATAATTTACACCTTAGGCTCTGCTTCTAACTTGGGCCCAAATTGTAAAATGGTATTATCTATTGGCGATTTCGTTCCAATTCACATTCCAAGTAATATTCGGCATGCTAATTACATTGCCGGTTGCAAAAATTCCATTATCTCTTATAGTTTCCGAGATATGGACTATCGATAATTTACACCTTAGGCTCTGCTCCTAACTGGGGCCCAAATTGTAAGATGGTCTTATCTATTGGCGATTTCGATCCAATTCACATTCCAAGTAATATTCGGCATGCTAATTACATTGCCGGTTGCCAAATTGCATTATCTCTTATAGTTTCCGAGATATGGACTGTCGATAATTTACACCTTAGGCTCTGCTTCTAACTTGGGCCCAAATTGTAAAATGGTCTTATCTATTGGCGATTTCTTTCCAATTCACATTCCAAGTAATATTCGGCATGCTAATTACATTGCCGGTTGCCAAATTGCATTATCTCTTATAGTTTCCGAGATATGGACTGTCGATAATTTACACCTTAGGCTCTGCTTCTAACTTGGGCCCAAATTGTAAAATGGTCTTATCTATTGGCGATTTCATTCCAATTCACATTCCAAGTAATATTCGGCATGCTAATCACATTGCCGGTTGCCAAATTGCATTATCTCTTATAGTTTCCGAGATATGGACTGTCGATAATTTACACCTTAGGCTCTGCTTCTAACTTGGGCCCAAATTGTAAAATGGTCTTATCTATTGGCGATTTCGTTCCAATTCACATTCCAAGTAATATTCGGCATGCTAATTACATTGCCGGTTGCCAAATTGCATTATCTCTTATAGTTTCCGAGATATGGACTATCGATAATTTACACCTTAGGCTCTGCTTCTAACTTGGGCCCAAATTGTAAAATGGTCTTATCTATTGGTGATTTCGTTCCAATTCACAATCCAAGTAATATTCGGCATGCTAATTACATTGCCGGTTGCTAAATTGCATTAACTCTTATAGTTTCCGAGATATGGACTATCGATAATTTACACCTTAGGCTCTGCTTCTAACTTGGGCCCAAATTGTAAAATGGTCTTATCTATTGGCGATTTCGTTCCAATTCACATTCCAAGTAATATTCGGCATGCTAATTACATTGCCGGTTGCCAAATTGCATTATCTCTTATAGTTTCTGAGATATGGACTATCGATAATTTACACCATAGGCTCTGCTTCTAACTTGGGCCCAAATTGTAAAATGGTCTTATCTATTGGCGATTTCGTTCCAATTCACATTCCAAGTAATATTCGGCATGCTAATTACATTGCCGGTTGGCAAATTGCATTATCTCTTATAGTTTCCGAGATATGGACTATCGATAATTTACACCTTAGGCTCTGCTTCTAACTTGGGCCCAAATTGTAAAATGGTCTTATCTATTGGCGATTTCGTTCCAATTCACATTCCAAGTAATATTCGGCATGCTAATTACATTGCCGGTTGCCAAATTGCATTATCTCTTATAGTTTCCGAGATATGGACTATCGATAATTTACACCTTAGGCCCTGCTTCTAACTTGGACCCAAATTGTAAAATGGTCTTATCTATTGGCGATTTCGTTCCAATTCACATTCCAAGTAATATTCGGCATGCTAATTACATTGCCGGTTGCCAAATTGAATTATCTCTTATAGTTTCCGAGATATGGACTATCGATAATTTACACCTTAGGCTCTGCTTCTAACTTGGGCCCAAATTGTAAAATGGTCTTACCTATTGGCGATTTCGTTCCAATTCACATTCCAAGTAATATTCGGCATGCTAATTACATTGCCGGTTGCCAAATTGCATTATCTCTTATAGTTTCCGAGATATGGACTATCGATAATTTACACCTTAGGCTCTGCTTCTAACTTGGGCCCAAATTGTAAAATGGTCTTATCTATTGGCGATTTCGTTCCAATTCACATTCCAAGTAATATTCGGCATGCTAATTACATTGCCGGTTAAAAATTGCATTATCTCTTATAGTTTCCGAGATATGGACTATCGATAATTTACACCTTAGGCTCTGCTTCTAACTTGGGCCCAAATTGTAAAATGGTCTTATCTATTGGCGATTTCGTTCCAATTCACATTCCAAGTAATATTCGGCATGCTAATTACATTGCCGGTTGCCAAATTGCATTAACTCTTATAGTTTCCGAGATATGGACTATCGATAATTTACACCTTAGGCTCTGCTTCTAACTTGGGCCCAAATTGTAAAATGGTCTTATCTATTGGCGATTTCGTTCCAATTCACATTCCAAGTAATATTCGGCATGCTAATTACATTGCCGGTGGCCAAATTGCATTATCTCTTATAGTTTCCGAGATATGGACTATCGATAATTTACACCATAGGCTCTGCTTATAACTTGGGCCCAAATTGTAAAATGGTCTTATCTATTGGCGATTTCGTTCCAATTCACATTCCAAGTAATATTCGGCATGCTAATTACATTGCCGTTTGCCAAATTGCATTATCTCTTATAGTTTCCGAGATATGGACTATCGATAATTTACACCTTAGGCTCTGCTTCTAACTTGGGCCCAAATTGTAAAATGGTCTTATCTATTGGCGATTTCGTTCCAATTCACATTCCAAGTAATATTCGGCATGCTAATTACATTGCCGGTTGCCAAATTGCATTATCTCTTATAGTTTCCGAGATATGGACTATCGATAATTTACACTTTAGGCTCTGCTTCTAACTTGGGCCCAAATTGTAAAATGGTCTTATCTATTGGCGATTTCGTTCCAATTCACATTCCAAGTAATATTCGGCATGCTAATTACATTGCCGGTTGCCAAATTGCATTATCTCTTATAGTTTCCGAGATATGGACTATCGATTATTTACACCTTAGGCTCTGCTTCTAACTTGGGCCCAAATTGTAAAATGGTCTTATCTATTGGCGATTTCGTCCCAATTCACATTCCAAGTGATATTCGGCATGCTAATTACATTGCCGGTTGCGAAATTGCATTATCTCATATAGTTTCCGAGATATGGACTATCAATAATTTACACCTTAGGCTCTGCTTCTAACTTGGGCCCAAATTGTAAAATGGTCTTATCTATTGGCGATTTCGTTCCAATTCACATTCCAAGTAATATTCGGCATGCTAATTACATTGCCAGTTGCCAAATTGCATTATCTCTTATAGTTTCCGAGATATGGACTATCGATAATTTACACCTTAGGCTCTGCTTCTAACTTGGGCCCAAATTGTAAAATGGTCTTATCTATTGGCGATTTCGTTCCAATTCACATTCCAAGTAATATTCGGCATGCTAATTACATTGCCGGTTGCCAAATTGCATTATCTCTTATAGTTTCCGAGATATGGACTATCGATAATTTACACCTTAGGCTCTGCTTCTAACTTGGGCCCAAATTGTAAAATGGTCTTATCTATTGGCGATTTCGTTCCAATTCACATTCCAAGTAATATTCGGCATGCTAATTACATTGCCGGTTGCCAAATTGCATTATCTCTTATAGTTTCCGAGATATGGACTATCAATAATTTACACCTTAGGCTCTGCTTCTAACTTGGGCCCAAATTGTAAAATGGTCTTATCTATTGGCGATTTCGTTCCAATTCACATTCCAAGTAATATTCGGCATGCTAATTACATTGCCGGTTGCGAAATTGCATTATCTCTTATAGTTTCCGAGATATGGACTATCAATAATTTACACCTTAGGCTCTGCTTCTAACTTGGGCCCAAATTGTAAAATGGTCTTATCTATTGGCGATTTCGTTCCAATTCACATTCCAAGTAATATTCGGCATGCTAATTACATTGCCGGTTGCCAAATTGCATTATCTCTTATAGTTTCCGAGATATGGACTATCGATAATTTACACCTTAGGCTCTGCTTCTAACTTGGGCCCAAATCGTAAAATGGTCTTATCTATTGGCGATTTCGTTCCAATTCACATTCCAAGTAATATTCGGCATGCTAATTACATTGCCGGTTGCCAAATTGCATTATCTCTTATAGTTTCCCAGATATGGACTATCGATAATTTACACCTTAGGCTCTGCTTCTAACTTGGTCCCAAATTGTAAAATGGTCTTATCTATTGGCGATTTCGTTCCAATTCACATTCCAAGTAATATTCGGCATGCTAATTACATTGCCGGTTGCCAAATTGCATTAACTCTTATAGTTTCCGAGATATGGACTATCGATAATTTACACCTTGGGCTCTGCTTCTAACTTGGGCCCAAATTGTAAAATGGTCTTATCTATTGGCGATTTCGTTCCAATTCACATTCCAAGTAATATTCGGCATGCTAATTACATTGCCGGTTGCCAAATTGCATTATCTCTTATAGTTTCCGAGATATGGACTATCGATAATTTACACCTTAGGCTCTGCTTCTAACTTGGGCCCAAATTGTAAAATGGTCTTATCTATTGGCGATTTCGTTCCAATTCACATTCCAAGTAATATTCGGCATGCTAATTACATTGCCGGTTGCCAAATTGCATTATCTCTTATAGTTTCCGAGATATGGACTATCGATAATTTACACCTTAGGCTCTGCTTCTAACTTGGGCCCAAATTGTAAAATGGTCTTACCTATTGGCGATTTCGTTCCAATTCACATTCCAAGTAATATTCGGCATGCTAATTACATTGTCGGTTGCCAAATTGCATTATCTCTTATAGTTTCCGAGATATGGACTATCGATAATTTACACCTTAGGCTCTGCTTCTAACTTGGGCCCAAATTGTAAAATGGTCTTATCTATTGGCGATTTCGTTCCAATTCACATTCCAAGTAATATTCGGCATGCTAATTACATTGCCGGTTGCCAAATTGCATTATCTCCTATAGTTTCCGAGATATGGACTATCGATAATTTACACCTTAGGCTCTGCTTCTAACTTGGGCCCAAATTGTAAAATGGTCTTATCTATTGGCGATTTCGTTCCAATTCACATTCCAAGTAATATTCGGCATGCTAATTACATTGCCGGTTGCCAAATTGCATTAACTCTTATAGTTTCCGAGATATGGACTATCGATAATTTACACCTTAGGCTCTGCTTCTAACTTGGGCCCAAATTGTAAAATGGTCTTATCTATTGGCGATTTCGTTCCAATTCACATTCCGAGTAATATTCGGAATGCTAATTACATTGCCGGTTGCCAAATTGCATTATCTCTTATAGTTTCCGAGATATGGACTATCGATAATTTACACCATAGGCTCTGCTTCTAACTCTTGCCCAAATTGTAAAATGGTCTTATCTATTGGCAATTTCGTTCCAATTCACATTCCAAGTAATATTCGGCATGCTAATTACATTGCCGGTTGCGAAATAGCATTATCTCTTATAGTTTCCGAGATATGGACTATCAATAATTTACACCTTAGGCTCTGCTTCTAACTTGTTCCCAAATTGTAAAATGGTCTTATCTATTGGCGATTTCGTTCCAATTCACATTCCAAGTAATATTCGGCATGCTAATTACATTGCCGGTTGCGAAATAGCATTATCTCTTATAGTTTCCGAGATATGGACTATCAATAATTTACACCTTAGGCTCTGCTTCTAACTTGGGCCCAAATTGTAAAATGGTCTTATCTATTGGCGATTTCGTTCCAATTCACATTCCAAGTAATATTCGGCATGCTAATTACATTGCCGGTTGCCAAGTTGCATTATCTCTTATAGTTTCCGAGATATGGACTATCGATAATTTACACCTTAGGCTCTGCTTCTAACTTGGGCCCAAATCGTAAAATGGTCTTATCTATTGGCGATTTCGTTCCAATTCACATTCCAAGTAATATTCGGCATTCTAATTACATTGCCGGTTGCCAAATTGCATTAACTCTTATAGTTTCCGAGATATGGACTATCCATAATTTACACCTTAGGCTCTGCTTCTAACTTGGGCCCAAATTGTAAAATGGTCTTATCTATTGGCGATTTCGTTCCAATTCACATTCCAAGTAATATTCGGCATGCCAATTACATTGCCGGTTGCCAAATTGCATTATCTCTTATAGTTTCCGAGATATGGACTATCGATAATTTACACCTTAGGCTCTGCTTCTAACTTGGGCCCAAATTGTAAAATGGTCTTATCTATTGGCGATTTCGTTCCAATTCACAGTCCAAGTAATATTCGGCATGCTAATTACATTGCCGGTTGCCAAATTGCATTATCTCTTATAGTTTCCGAGATATGGACTATCGATAATTTACACCTTAGGCTCTGCTTCTAACTTGGGCCCAAATTGTAAAATGGTCTTATCTATTGGCGATTTCGTTCCAATTCACATTCCAAGTAATATTCGGCATGCTAATTACATTGCCGGTTGCCAAATTGCATTATCTCTTATAGTTTCCGAGATATGGACTATCGATAATTTACACCTTAGGCTCTGCTTCTAACTTGGGCCCAAATTGTAAAATGGTCATATCTATTGGCGATTTCGTTCCAATTCACACTCCAAGTAATATTCGGCATGCTAATTACATTGCCGGTTGCGAAATTGCATTATCTCTTATAGTTTCCGAGATATGGACTATCGATAATTTACACCTTAGGCTCTGCTTCTAACTTGGGCCCAAATTGTAAAATGGTCTTATCTATTGGCGATTTCGTTCCAATTCACATTCCAAGTAATATTCGGCATGCTAATTACATTGCCGGTTGCCAAATTGCATTATCTCTTATAGTTTCCGAGATATGGACTATCGATAATTTACACCTTAGGCTCTGCTTCTAACTTGGGCCCAAATCGTAAAATGGTCTTATCTATTGGCGATTTCGTTCCAATTCACATTCCAAGTAATATTCGGCATGCTAATTATATTGCCGGTTGCCAAATTGCATTATCTCTTATAGTTTCCCAGATATGGACTATCGATAATTTACACCTTAGGCTCTGCTTCTAACTTGGTCCCAAATTGTAAAATGGTCTTATCTATTGGCGATTTCGTTCCAATTCACATTCCAAGTAATATTCGGCATGCTAATTACATTGCCGGTTGCCAAATTGCATTAACTCTTATAGTTTCCGAGATATGGACTATCGATAATTTACACCTTGGGCTCTGCTTCTAACTTGGGCCCAAATTGTAAAATGGTCTTATCTATTGGCGATTTCGTTCCAATTCACATTCCAAGTAATATTCGGCATGCTAATTACATTGCCGGTTGCCAAATTGCATTATCTCTTATAGTTTCCGAGATATGGACTATCGATAATTTACACCTTAGGCTCTGCTTCTAACTTGGGCCCAAATTGTAAAATGGTCTTATCTATTGGCGATTTCGTTCCAATTCACATTCCAAGTAATATTCGGCATGCTAATTACATTGCCGGTTGCCAAATTGCATTATCTCTTATAGTTTCCGAGATATGGACTATCGATAATTTACACCTTAGGCTCTGCTTCTAACTTGGGCCCAAATTGTAAAATGGTCTTACCTATTGGCGATTTCGTTCCAATTCACATTCCAAGTAATATTCGGCATGCTAATTACATTGCCGTTTGCCAAATTGCATTATCTCTTATAGTTTCCGAGATATGGACTATCGATAATTTACACCTTAGGCTCTGCTTCTAACTTGGGCCCAAATTGTAAAATGGTCTTATCTATTGGCGATTTCGTTCCAATTCACATTCCAAGTAATATTCGGCATGCTAATTACATTGCCGGTTGCCAAATTGCATTATCTCCTATAGTTTCCGAGATATGGACTATCGATAATTTACACCTTAGGCTCTGCTTCTAACTTGGGCCCAAATTGTAAAATGGTCTTATCTATTGGCGATTTCGTTCCAATTCACATTCCAAGTAATATTCGGCATGCTAATTACATTGCCGGTTGCCAAATTGCATTAACTCTTATAGTTTCCGAGATATGAACTATCGATAATTTACACCTTAGGCTCTGCTTCTAACTTGGGCCCAAATTGTAAAATGGTCTTATCTATTGGCGATTTCGTTCCAATTCACATTCCGAGTAATATTCGGCATGCTAATTACATTGCCGGTTGCCAAATTGCATTATCTCTTATAGTTTCCGAGATATGGACTATCGATAATTTACACCATAGGCTCTGCTTATAACTTGGGCCCAAATTGTAAAATGGTCTTATCTATTGGCGATTTCGTTCCAATTCACATTCCAAGTAATATTCGGCATGCTAATTACATTGCCGGTTGCCAAATTGCATTATCTCTTATAGTTTCCGAGATATGGACTATCGATAAGTTACACCTTAGGCTCTGCTTCTAACTTGGGCCCAAATTGTAAAATGGTCTTATCTATTGGCGATTTCGTTCCAATTCACATTCCAAGTAATATTCGGCATGCTAATTACATTGCCGGTTGCCAAATTGCATTATCTCTTATAGTTTCCGAGATATCGACTATCGATAATTTACACTTTAGGCTCTGCTTCTAACTTGGGCCCAAATTGTAAAATGGTCTTATCTATTGGCGATTTCGTTCCAATTCACATTCCAGGTAATATTCGGCATGCTAATTACATTGCCGGTTGCCAAATTGCATTATCTCTTATAGTTTCCGAGATATGGACTATCGATTATTTACACCTTAGGCTCTGCTTCTAACTTGGGCCCAAATTGTAAAATGGTCTTATCTATTGGCGATTTCGTCCCAATTCACATTCCAAGTGATATTCGGCATGCTAATTACATTGCCGGTTGCGAAATTGCATTATCTCTTATAGTTTCCGAGATATGGACTATCAATAATTTACACCTTAGGCTCTGCTTCTAACTTGGGCCCAAATTGTAAAATGGTCTTATCTATTGGCGATTTCGTTCCAATTCACATTCCAAGTAATATTCGGCATGCTAATTACATTGCCGGTTGCCAAATTGCATTATCTCTTATAGTTTCCGAGATATGGACTATCGATAATTTACACCTTAGGCTCTGCTTCTATCTGGGGCCCAAATTGTAAAATGGTCTTATCTATTGGCGATTTCGTTCCAATTCACATTCCAAGTAATATTCGGCATGCTAATTACATTGCCGGTTGCCAAATTGCATTATCTCTTATAGTTTCCGAGATATGGACTATCAATAATTTAAACCTTAGGCTCTGCTTCTAACTCTTGCCCAAATTGTAAAATGGTCTTATCTATTGGCGATTTCGTTCCAATTCACATTCCAAGTAATATTCGGCATGCTAATTACATTGCCGGTTGCGAAATAGCATTATCTCTTATAGTTTCCGAGATATGGACTATCAATAATTTACACCTTAGGCTCTGCTTCTAACTTGGGCCCAAATTGTAAAATGGTCTTATCTATTGGCGATTTCGTTCCAATTCACATTCCAAGTAATGTTCGGCATGCTAATTACATTGCCGGTTGCCAAATTGCATTATCTCTTATAGTTTCCGAGATATGGACTATCGATAATTTACACTTTAGGCTCTGCTTCTAACTTGGGCCCAAATTGTAAAATGGTCTTATCTATTGGCGATTTCGTTCCAATTCACATTCCAAGTAATATTCGGCATGCTAATTACATTGCCGGTTGCCAAATTGCATTATCTCTTATAGTTTCCGAGATATGGACTATCGATAATTTACACCTTAGGCTCTGCTTCTAACTTGGGCCCAAATTGTAAAATGGTCTTATCTATTGGCGATTTCGTTCCAATTCACATTCCAAGTAATATTCGGCATGCTAATTACATTGCCGGTTGCCAAATTGAATTATCTCTTATAGTTTCCGAGATATGGACTATCGATAATTTACACCTTAGGCTCTGCTTCTAACTTGGGCCCAAATTGTAAAATGGTCTTACCTATTGGCGATTTCGTTCCAATTCACATTCCAAGTAATATTCGGCATGCTAATTACATTGCCGGTTGCCAAATTGCATTATCTCTTATAGTTTCCGAGATATGGACTATCGATAATTTACACCTTAGGCTCTGCTTCTAACTTGGGCCCAAATTGTAAAATGGTCTTATCTATTGGCGATTTCGTTCCAATTCACATTCCAAGTAATATTCGGCATGCTAATTACATTGCCGGTTGAAAAATTGCATTATCTCTTATAGTTTCCGAGATATGGACTATCGATAATTTACACCTTAGGCTCTGCTTCTAACTTGGGCCCAAATTGTAAAATGGTCTTATCTATTGGCGATTTCGTTCCAATTCACATTCCAAGTAATATTCGGCATGCTAATTACATTGCCGGTTGCCAAATTGCATTAACTCTTATAGTTTCCGAGATATGGACTATCGATAAGTTACACCTTAGGCTCTGCTTCTAACTTGGGCCCAAATTGTAAAATGGTCTTATCTATTGGCGATTTCGTTCCAATTCACATTCCAAGTAATATTCGGCATGCTAATTACATTGCCGGTTGCCAAATTGCATTATCTCTTATAGTTTCCGAGATATCGACTATCGATAATTTACACTTTAGGCTCTGCTTCTAACTTGGGCCCAAATTGTAAAATGGTCTTATCTATTGGCGATTTCGTTCCAATTCACATTCCAGGTAATATTCGGCATGCTAATTACATTGCCGGTTGCCAAATTGCATTATCTCTTATAGTTTCCGAGATATGGACTATCGATTATTTACACCTTAGGCTCTGCTTCTAACTTGGGCCCAAATTGTAAAATGGTCTTATCTATTGGCGATTTCGTCCCAATTCACATTCCAAGTGATATTCGGCATGCTAATTACATTGCCGGTTGCGAAATTGCATTATCTCTTATAGTTTCCGAGATATGGACTATCAATAATTTACACCTTAGGCTCTGCTTCTAACTTGGGCCCAAATTGTAAAATGGTCTTATCTATTGGCGATTTCGTTCCAATTCACATTCCAAGTAATATTCGGCATGCTAATTACATTGCCGGTTGCCAAATTGCATTATCTCTTATAGTTTCCGAGATATGGACTATCGATAATTTACACCTTAGGCTCTGCTTCTATCTGGGGCCCAAATTGTAAAATGGTCTTATCTATTGGCGATTTCGTTCCAATTCACATTCCAAGTAATATTCGGCATGCTAATTACATTGCCGGTTGCCAAATTGCATTATCTCTTATAGTTTCCGAGATATGGACTATCAATAATTTAAACCTTAGGCTCTGCTTCTAACTCTTGCCCAAATTGTAAAATGGTCTTATCTATTGGCAATTTCGTTCCAATTCACATTCCAAGTAATATTCGGCATGCTAATTACATTGCCGGTTGCGAAATAGCATTATCTCTTATAGTTTCCGAGATATGGACTATCAATAATTTACACCTTAGGCTCTGCTTCTAACTTGTTCCCAAATTGTAAAATGGTCTTATCTATTGGCGATTTCGTTCCAATTCACATTCCAAGTAATATTCGGCATGCTAATTACATTGCCGGTTGCGAAATAGCATTATCTCTTATAGTTTCCGAGATATGGACTATCAATAATTTACACCTTAGGCTCTGCTTCTAACTTGGGCCCAAATTGTAAAATGGTCTTATCTATTGGCGATTTCGTTCCAATTCACATTCCAAGTAATGTTCGGCATGCTAATTACATTGCCGGTTGCCAAATTGCATTATCTCTTATAGTTTCCGAGATATGGACTATCGATAATTTACACTTTAGGCTCTGCTTCTAACTTGGGCCCAAATTGTAAAATGGTCTTATCTATTGGCGATTTCGTTCCAATTCACATTCCAAGTAATATTCGGCATGCTAATTACATTGCCGGTTGCCAAATTGCATTATCTCTTATAGTTTCCGAGATATGGACTATCGATAATTTACACCTTAGGCTCTGCTTCTAACTTGGGCCCAAATTGTAAAATGGTCTTATCTATTGGCGATTTCGTTCCAATTCACATTCCAAGTAATATTCGGCATGCTAATTACATTGCCGGTTGCCAAATTGAATTATCTCTTATAGTTTCCGAGATATGGACTATCGATAATTTACACCTTAGGCTCTGCTTCCAACTTGGGCCCAAATTGTAAAATGGTCTTACCTATTGGCGATTTCGTTCCAATTCACATTCCAAGTAATATTCGGCATGCTAATTACATTGCCGGTTGCCAAATTGCATTATCTCTTATAGTTTCCGAGATATGGACTATCGATAATTTACACCTTAGGCTCTGCTTCTAACTTGGGCCCAAATTGTAAAATGGTCTTATCTATTGGCGATTTCGTTCCAATTCACATTCCAAGTAATATTCGGCATGCTAATTACATTGCCGGTTGCCAAATTGAATTATCTCTTATAGTTTCCGAGATATGGACTATCGATAATTTACACCTTAGGCTCTGCTTCTAACTTGGGCCCAAATTGTAAAATGGTCTTACCTATTGGCGATTTCGTTCCAATTCACATTCCAAGTAATATTCGGCATGCTAATTACATTGCCGGTTGCCAAATTGCATTATCTCTTATAGTTTCCGAGATATGGACTATCGATAATTTACACCTTAGGCTCTGCTTCTAACTTGGGCCCAAATTGTAAAATGGTCTTATCTATTGGCGATTTCGTTCCAATTCACATTCCAAGTAATATTCGGCATGCTAATTACATTGCCGGTTAAAAATTGCATTATCTCTTATAGTTTCCGAGATATGGACTATCGATAATTTACACCTTAGGCTCTGCTTCTAACTTGGGCCCAAATTGTAAAATGGTCTTATCTATTGGCGATTTCGTTCCAATTCACATTCCAAGTAATATTCGGCATGCTAATTACATTGCCGGTTGCCAAATTGCATTAACTCTTATAGTTTCCGAGATATGGACTATCGATAATTTACACCTTAGGCTCTGCTTCTAACTTGGGCCCAAATTGTAAAATGGTCTTATCTATTGGCGATTTCGTTCCAATTCACATTCCAAGTAATATTCGGCATGCTAATTACATTGCCGGTGGCCAAATTGCATTATCTCTTATAGTTTCCGAGATATGGACTATCGATAATTTACACCATAGGCTCTGCTTATAACTTGGGCCCAAATTGTAAAATGGTCTTATCTATTGGCGATTTCGTTCCAATTCACATTCCAAGTAATATTCGGCATGCTAATTACATTGCCGTTTGCCAAATTGCATTATCTCTTATAGTTTCCGAGATATGGACTATCGATAATTTACACCTTAGGCTCTGCTTCTAACTTGGGCCCAAATTGTAAAATGGTCTTATCTATTGGCGATTTCGTTCCAATTCACATTCCAAGTAATATTCGGCATGCTAATTACATTGCCGGTTGCCAAATTGCATTATCTCTTATAGTTTCCGAGATATGGACTATCGATAATTTACACTTTAGGCTCTGCTTCTAACTTGGGCCCAAATTGTAAAATGGTCTTATCTATTGGCGATTTCGTCCCAATTCACATTCCAAGTGATATTCGGCATGCTAATTACATTGCCGGTTGCGAAATTGCATTATCTCTTATAGTTTCCGAGATATGGACTATCAATAATTTACACCTTAGGCTCTGCTTCTAACTTGGGCCCAAATTGTAAAATGGTCTTATCTATTGGCGATTTCGTTCCAATTCACATTCCAAGTAATATTCGGCATGCTAATTACATTGCCAGTTGCCAAATTGCATTATCTCTTATAGTTTCCGAGATATGGACTATCGATAATTTACACCTTAGGCTCTGCTTCTAACTTGGGCCCAAATTGTAAAATGGTCTTATCTATTGGCGATTTCGTTCCAATTCACATTCCAAGTAATATTCGGCATGCTAATTACATTGCCGGTTGCCAAATTGCATTATCTCTTATAGTTTCCGAGATATGGACTATCGATAATTTACACCTTAGGCTCTGCTTCTAACTTGGGCCCAAATTGTAAAATGGTCTTATCTATTGGCGATTTCGTTCCAATTCACATTCCAAGTAATATTCGGCATGCTAATTACATTGCCGGTTGCCAAATTGCATTATCTCTTATAGTTTCCGAGATATGGACTATCAATAATTTACACCTTAGGCTCTGCTTCTAACTTGGGCCCAAATTGTAAAATGGTCTTATCTATTGGCGATTTCGTTCCAATTCACATTCCAAGTAATATTCGGCATGCTAATTACATTGCCGGTTGCGAAATTGCATTATCTCTTATAGTTTCCGAGATATGGACTATCAATAATTTACACCTTAGGCTCTGCTTCTAACTTGGGCCCAAATTGTAAAATGGTCTTATCTATTGGCGATTTCGTTCCAATTCACATTCCAAGTAATATTCGGCATGCTAATTACATTGCCGGTTGCCAAATTGCATTATCTCTTATAGTTTCCGAGATATGGACTATCGATAATTTACACCTTAGGCTCTGCTTCTAACTTGGGCCCAAATCGTAAAATGGTCTTATCTATTGGCGATCTCGTTCCAATTCACATTCCAAGTAATATTCGGCATGCTAATTACATTGCCGGTTGCCAAATTGCATTATCTCTTATAGTTTCCCAGATATGGACTATCGATAATTTACACCTTAGGCTCTGCTTCTAACTTGGTCCCAAATTGTAAAATGGTCTTATCTATTGGCGATTTCGTTCCAATTCACATTCCAAGTAATATTCGGCATGCTAATTACATTGCCGGTTGCCAAATTGCATTAACTCTTATAGTTTCCGAGATATGGACTATCGATAATTTACACCTTAGGCTCTGCTTCTAACTTGGGCCCAAATTGTAAAATGGTCTTATCTATTGGCGATTTCGTTCCAATTCACATTCCAAGTAATATTCGGCATGCTAATTACATTGCCGGTTGCCAAATTGCATTAACTCTTATAGTTTCCGAGATATGGACTATCGATAATTTACACCTTAGGCTCTGCTTCTAACTTGGGCCCAAATTGTAAAATGGTCTTATCTATTGGCGATTTCGTTCCAATTCACATTCCGAGTAATATTCGGCATGCTAATTACATTGCCGGTTGCCAAATTGCATTATCTCTTATAGTTTCCGAGATATGGACTATCGATAATTTACACCATAGGCTCTGCTTCTAACTCTTGCCCAAATTGTAAAATGGTCTTATCTATTGGCAATTTCGTTCCAATTCACATTCCAAGTAATATTCGGCATGCTAATTACATTGCCGGTTGCGAAATAGCATTATCTCTTATAGTTTCCGAGATATGGACTATCAATAATTTACACCTTAGGCTCTGCTTCTAACTTGTTCCCAAATTGTAAAATGGTCTTATCTATTGGCGATTTCGTTCCAATTCACATTCCAAGTAATATTCGGCATGCTAATTACATTGCCGGTTGCGAAATAGCATTATCTCTTATAGTTTCCGAGATATGGACTATCAATAATTTACACCTTAGGCTCTGCTTCTAACTTGGGCCCAAATTGTAAAATGGTCTTATCTATTGGCGATTTCGTTCCAATTCACATTCCAAGTAATATTCGGCATGCTAATTACATTGCCGGTTGCCAAGTTGCATTATCTCTTATAGTTTCCGAGATATGGACTATCGATAATTTACACCTTAGGCTCTGCTTCTAACTTGGGCCCAAATCGTAAAATGGTCTTATCTATTGGCGATTTCGTTCCAATTCACATTCCAAGTAATATTCGGCATTCTAATTACATTGCCGGTTGCCAAATTGCATTATCTCTTATAGTTTCCGAGATATGGACTATCGATAATTTACACCTTAGGCTCTGCTTCTAACTTGGGCCCAAATTGTAAAATGGTCTTATCTATTGGCGATTTCGTTCCAATTCACATTCCAAGTAATATTCGGCATGCTAATTACATTGCCGGTTGCCAAATTGCATTAACTCTTATAGTTTCCGAGACATGGACTATCCATAATTTACACCTTAGGCTCTGCTTCTAACTTGGGCCCAAATTGTAAAATGGTCTTATCTATTGGCGATTTCGTTCCAATTCACATTCCAAGTAATATTCGGCATGCCAATTACATTGCCGGTTGCCAAATTGCATTATCTCTTATAGTTTCCGAGATATGGACTATCGATAATTTACACCTTAGGCTCTGCTTCTAACTTGGGCCCAAATTGTAAAATGGTCTTATCTATTGGCGATTTCGTTCCAATTCACATTCCAAGTAATATTCGGCATGCTAATTACATTGCCGGTTGCCAAATTGCATTATCTCTTATAGTTTCCGAGATATGGACTATCGATAATTTACACCTTAGGCTCTGCTTCTAACTTGGGCGCAAATTGTAAAATGGTCTTATCTATTGGCGATTTCGTTCCAATTCACACTCCAAGTAATATTCGGCATGCTAATTACATTGCCGGTTGCGAAATTGCATTATCTCTTATAGTTTCCGAGATATGGACTATCGATAATTTACACCTTAGGCTCTGCTTCTAACTTGGGCCCAAATTGTAAAATGGTCTTATCTATTGGCGATTTCGTTCCAATTCACATTCCAAGTAATATTCGGCATGCTAATTACATTGCCGGTTGCCAAATTGCATTATCTCTTATAGTTTCCGAGATATGGACTATCGATAATTTACACCTTAGGCTCTGCTTCTAACTTGGGCCCAAATCGTAAAATGGTCTTATCTATTGGCGATTTCGTTCCAATTCACATTCCAAGTAATATTCGGCATGCTAATTACATTGCCGGTTGCCAAATTGCATTATCTCTTATAGTTTCCGAGATATGGACTATCGATAATTTACACCTTAGGCTCTGCTTCTAACTTGGGCGCAAATTGTAAAATGGTCTTATCTATTGGCGATTTCGTTCCAATTCACACTCCAAGTAATATTCGGCATGCTAATTACATTGCCGGTTGCGAAATTGCATTATCTCTTATAGTTTCCGAGATATGGACTATCAATAATTTACACCTTAGGCTCTGCTTCTAACTTGGGCCCAAATTGTAAAATGGTCTTATCTATTGGCGATTTCGTTCCAATTCACATTCCAAGTAATATTCGGCATGCTAATTACATTGCCGGTTGCCAAATTGCATTATCTCTTATAGTTTCCGAGATATGGACTATCGATAATTTACACCTTAGGCTCTGCTTCTAACTTGGGCCCAAATCGTAAAATGGTCTTATCTATTGGCGATTTCGTTCCAATTCACATTCCAAGTAATATTCGGCATGCTAATTACATTGCCGGTTGCCAAATTGCATTATCTCTTATAGTTTCCCAGATATGGACTATCGATAATTTACACCTTAGGCTCTGCTTCTAACTTGGTCCCAAATTGTAAAATGGTCTTATCTATTGGCGATTTCGTTCCAATTCACATTCCAAGTAATATTCGGCATGCTAATTACATTGCCGGTTGCCAAATTGCATTAACTCTTATAGTTTCCGAGATATGGACTATCGATAATTTACACCTTGGGCTCTGCTTCTAACTTGGGCCCAAATTGTAAAATGGTCTTATCTATTGGCGATTTCGTTCCAATTCACATTCCAAGTAATATTCGGCATGCTAATTACATTGCCGTTTGCCAAATTGCATTATCTCTTATAGTTTCCGAGATATGGACTATCGATAATTTACACCTTAGGCTCTGCTTCTAACTTGGGCCCAAATTGTAAAATGGTCTTATCTATTGGCGATTTCGTTCCAATTCACATTCCAAGTAATATTCGGCATGCTAATTACATTGCCGGTTGCCAAATTGCATTATCTCTTATAGTTTCCGAGATATGGACTATCGATAATTTACACCTTAGGCTCTGCTTCTAACTTGGGCCCAAATTGTAAAATGGTCTTACCTATTGGCGATTTCGTTCCAATTCACATTCCAAGTAATATTCGGCATGCTAATTACATTGCCGGTTGCCAAATTGCATTATCTCTTATAGTTTCCGAGATATGGGCTATCGATAATTTACACCTTAGGCTCTGCTTCTAACTTGGGCCCAAATTGTAAAATGGTCTTATCTATTGGCGATTTCGTTCCAATTCACATTCCAAGTAATATTCGGCATGCTAATTACATTGCCGGTTGCCAAATTGCATTATCTCCTATAGTTTCCGAGATATGGACTATCGATAATTTACACCTTAGGCTCTGCTTCTAACTTGGGCCCAAATTGTAAAATGGTTTATCTATTGGCGATTTCGTTCCAATTCACATTCCAAGTAATATTCGGCATGCTAATTACATTGCCGGTTGCCAAATTGCATTAACTCTTATAGTTTCCGAGATATGGACTATCGATAATTTACACCTTAGGCTCTGCTTCTAACTTGGGCCCAAATTGTAAAATGGTCTTATCTATTCGCGATTTCGTTCCAATTCACATTCCGAGTAATATTCGGCATGCTAATTACATTGCCGGTTGCCAAATTGCATTATCTCTTATAGTTTCCGAGATATGGACTATCGATAATTTACACCATAGGCTCTGCTTATAACTTGGGCCCAAATTGTAAAATGGTCTTATCTATTGGCGATTTCGTTCCAATTCACATTCCAAGTAATATTCGGCATGCTAATTACATTGCCGGTTGCCAAATTGCATTATCTCTTATAGTTTCCGAGATATGGACTATCGATAAGTTACACCTTAGGCTCTGCTTCTAACTTGGGCCCAAATTGTAAAATGGTCTTATCTATTGGCGATTTCGTTCCAATTCACATTCCAAGTAATATTCGGCATGCTAATTACATTGCCGGTTGCCAAATTGCATTATCTCTTATAGTTTCCGAGATATCGACTATCGATAATTTACACTTTAGGCTCTGCTTCTAACTTGGGCCCAAATTGTAAAATGGTCTTATCTATTGGCGATTTCGTTCCAATTCACATTCCAGGTAATATTCGGCATGCTAATTACATTGCCGGTTGCCAAATTGCATTATATCTTATAGTTTCCGAGATATGGACTATCGATTATTTACACCTTAGGCTCTGCTTCTAACTTGGGCCCAAATTGTAAAATGGTCTTATCTATTGGCGATTTCGTCCCAATTCACATTCCAAGTGATATTCGGCATGCTAATTACATTGCCGGTTGCGAAATTGCATTATCTCTTATAGTTTCCGAGATATGGACTATCAATAATTTACACCTTAGGCTCTGCTTCTAACTTGGGCCCAAATTGTAAAATGGTCTTATCTATTGGCGATTTCGTTCCAATTCACATTCCAAGTAATATTCGGCATGCTAATTACATTGCCGGTTGCCAAATTGCATTATCTCTTATAGTTTCCGGGATATGGACTATCGATAATTTACACCTTAGGCTCTGCTTCTATCTTGGGCCCAAATTGTAAAATGGTCTTATCTATTGGCGATTTCGTTCCAATTCACATTCCAAGTAATATTCGGCATGCTAATTACATTGCCGGTTGCCAAATTGCATTATCTCTTATAGTTTCCGAGATATGGACTATCGATAATTTACACCTTAGGCTCTGCTTCTAACTCTTGCCCAAATTGTAAAATGGTCTTATCTATTGGCAATTTCGTTCCAATTCACATTCCAAGTAATATTCGGCATGCTAATTACATTGCCGGTTGCGAAATAGCATTATCTCTTATAGTTTCCGAGATATGGACTATCAATAATTTACACCTTAGGCTCTGCTTCTAACTTGTTCCCAAATTGTAAAATGGTCTTATCTATTGGCGATTTCGTTCCAATTCACATTCCAAGTAATATTCGGCATGCTAATTACATTGCCGGTTGCGAAATAGCATTATCTCTTATAGTTTCCGAGATATGGACTATCAATAATTTACACCTTAGGCTCTGCTTCTAACTTGGGCCCAAATTGTAAAATGGTCTTATCTATTGGCGATTTCGTTCCAATTCACATTCCAAGTAATATTCGGCATGCTAATTACATTGCCGGTTGCCAAGTTGCATTATCTCTTATAGTTTCCGAGATATGGACTATCGATAATTTACACCTTAGGCTCTGCTTCTAACTTGGGCCCAAATCGTAAAATGGTCTTATCTATTGGCGATTTCGTTCCAATTCACATTCCAAGTAATATTCGGCATTCTAATTACATTGCCGGTTGCCAAATTGCATTATCTCTTATAGTTTCCGAGATATGGACTATCGATAATTTACACCTTAGGCTCTGCTTCTAACTTGGGCCCAAATTGTAAAATGGTCTTATCTATTGGCGATTTCGTTCCAATTCACATTCCAAGTAATATTCGGCATGCTAATTACATTGCCGGTTGCCAAATTGCATTATCTCTTATAGTTTCCGAGATATGGACTATCGATAATTTACACCTTAGGCTCTGCTTCTAACTTGGGCCCAAATTGTAAAATGGTCTTATCTATTGGCGATTTCGTTCCAATTCACATTCCAAGTAATATTCGGCATGCTAATTACATTGTCGGTTGCCAAATTGCATTATCTCTTATAGTTTCCGAGATATAGACTATCGATAATTTACACCTTAGGCTCTGCTTCTAACTTGGGCCCAATTTGTAAAATGGTCTTATCTATTGGCGATTTCGTCCCAATTCACATTCCAAGTGATATTCGGCATGCTAATTACATTGCCGGTTGCGAAATTGCATTATCTCTTATAGTTTCCGAGATATGGACTATCAATAATTTACACCTTAGGATCTGCTTCTAACTTGGGCCCAAATTGTAAAATGGTCTTATCTATTGGCGATTTCGTTCCAATTCACATTCCAAATAATATTCGGCATGCTAATTACATTGCCGGTTGCCAAATTGCATTATCTCTTATAGTTTCCGAGATATGGACTATCGATAATTTACACCTTAGGCTCTGCTTCTAACTTGGGCCCAAATTGTAAAATGGTCTTATCTATTGGCGATTTCGTTCCAATTCACATTCCAAGTAATATTCGGCATGCTAATTACATTGCCGGTTGCCAAATTGAATTATCTCTTATAGTTTCCGAGATATGGACTATCGATAATTTACACCTTAGGTTCTGCTTCTAACTTGGGCCCAAATTGTAAAATGGTCTTATCTATTGGCGATTTCGTTCCAATTCACATTCCAAGTAATATTCGGCATGCTAATTACATTGCCGGTTGCCAAATTGCATTATCTCTTATAGTTTCCGAGATATGGACTATCGATAATTTACACCTTAGGCTCTGCTTCTAACTTGGGCCCAAATTGTAAAATGGTCTTATCTATTGGCGATTTCGTTCCAATTCACATTCCAAGTAATATTCGGCATGCTAATTACATTGCCGGTTGCCAAATTGCATTATCTCTTATAGTTTCCGAGATATGGACTATCGATAATTTACACCTTAGGCTCTGCTTCTAACTTGGGCCCAAATTGTAAAATGGACTTATCTATTGGCGATTTCGTCCCAATTCACATTCCAAGTGATATTCGGCATGCTAATTACATTGCCGGTTGCGAAATTGCATTATCTCTTATAGTTTCCGAGATATGGACTATCCATAATTTACACCTTAGGCTCTGCTTCTAACTTGGGCCCAAATTGTAAAATGGTCTTATCTATTGGTGATTTCGTTCCAATTCACATTCCAAGTAATATTCGGCATGCCAATTACATTGCCGGTTGCCAAATTGCATTATCTCTTATAGTTTCCGAGATATGGACTATCGATAATTTACACCTTAGGCTCTGCTTCTAACTTGGGCCCAAATTGTAAAATGGTCTTATCTATTGGCGATTTCGTTCCAATTCACATTCCAAGTAATATTCGGCATGCTAATTACATTGCCGGTTGCCAAATTGCATTATCTCTTATAGTTTCCGAGATATGGACTATCGATAATTTACACCTTAGGCTCTGCTTCTAACTTGGGCCCAAATTGTAAAATGGTCTTATCTATTGGCGATTTCGTTCCAATTCACATTCCAAGTAATATTCGGCATGCTAATTACATTGCCGGTTGCCAAATTGCATTATCTCTTATAGTTTCCGAGATATGGACTATCGATAATTTACACCTTAGGCTCTGCTTCTAACTTGGGCCCAAATTGTAAAATGGTCTTATCTATTGGCGATTTCGTTCCAATTCACACTCCAAGTAATATTCGGCATGCTAATTACATTGCCGGTTGCGAAATTGCATTATCTCTTATAGTTTCCGAGATATGGACTATCGATAATTTACACCTTAGGCTCTGCTTCTAACTTGGGCCCAAATTGTAAAATGGTCTTATCTATTGGCGATTTCGTTCCAATTCACATTCCAAGTAATATTCGGCATGCTAATTACATTGCCGGTTGCCAAATTGCATTATCTCTTATAGTTTCCGAGATATGGACTATCGATAATTTACACCTTAGGCTCTGCTTCTAACTTGGGCCCAAATTGTAAAATGGTCTTATCTATTGGCGATTTCGTTCCAATTCACATTCCAAGTAATATTCGGCATGCTAATTACATTGCCGGTTGCCAAATTGCATTATCTCTTATAGTTTCCGAGATATGGACTATCGATAATTTACACCTTAGGCTCTGCTTCTAACTTGGGCCCAAATTGTAAAATGGCCTTATCTATTGGCGATTTCGTTCCAATTCACATTCCAAGTAATATTCGGCATGCTAATTACATTGCCGGTTGCCAAATTGCATTAACTCTTATAGTTTCCGAGATATGGACTATCGATAATTTACACCTTAGGCTCTGCTTCTAACTTGGGCCCAAATTGTAAAATGGTCTTATCTATTGGCGATTTCGTTCCAATTCACATTCCAAGTAATATTCGGCATGCTAATTACATTGCCGGTTGCCAAATTGCATTATCTCTTATAGTTTCCGAGATATGGACTATCGATAATTTACACCATAGGCTCTGCTTCTAACTTGGGCCCAAATTGTAAAATGGTCTTATCTATTGGCGATTTCGTTCCAATTCACATTCCAAGTAATATTCGGCATGCTAATTACATTGCCGGTTGCCAAATTGCATTATCTCTTATAGTTTCCGAGATATGGACTATCGATAATTTACACCTTAGGCTCTGCTTCTAACTTGGGCCCAAATTGTAAAATGGTCTTATCTATTGGCGATTTCGTTCCAATTCACATTCCAAGTAATATTCGGCATGCTAATTACATTGCCGGTTGCCAAATTGCATTATCTCTTATAGTTTCCGAGATATGGACTATCGATAATTTACACCTTAGGCTCTGCTTCTAACTTGGGCCCAAATTGTAAAATGGTCTTATCTATTGGCGATTTCGTTCCAATTCACATTCCAAGTAATATTCGGCATGCTAATTACATTGCCGGTTGCCAAATTGCATTATCTCTTATAGTTTCCGAGATATGGACTATCGATAATTTACACCTTAGGCTCTGCTTCTAACTTGGGCCCAAATTGTAAAATGGCCTTATCTATTGGCGATTTCGTTCCAATTCACATTCCAAGTAATATTCGGCATGCTAATTACATTGCCGGTTGCCAAATTGCATTAACTCTTATAGTTTCCGAGATATGGACTATCGATAATTTACACCTTAGGCTCTGCTTCTAACTTGGGCCCAAATTGTAAAATGGTCTTATCTATTGGCGATTTCGTTCCAATTCACATTCCAAGTAATATTCGGCATGCTAATTACATTGCCGGTTGCCAAATTGCATTATCTCTTATAGTTTCCGAGATATGGACTATCGATAATTTACACCATAGGCTCTGCTTCTAACTTGGGCCCAAATTGTAAAATGGTCTTATCTATTGGCGATTTCGTTCCAATTCACATTCCAAGTAATATTCGGCATGCTAATTACATTGCCGGTTGCCAAATTGCATTATCTCTTATAGATTCCGAGATATGGACTATCGATAATTTACACCTTAGGCTCTGCTTCTAACTTGGGCCCAAATTGTAAAATGGTCTTATCTATTGGCGATTTCGTTCCAATTCACATTCCAAGTAATATTCGGCATGCTAATTACATTGCCGGTTGCCAAATTGCATTATCTCTTATAGTTTCCGAGATATGGACTATCGATAATTTACACCTTAGGCTCTGCTTCTAACTTGGGCCCAAATTGTAAAATGGTCTTATCTATTGGCGATTTCGTTCCAATTCACATTCCAAGTAATATTCGGCATGCTAATTACATTGCCGGTTGCGAAATAGCATTATCTCTTATAGTTTCCGAGATATGGACTATCAATAATTTACACCTTAGGCTCTGCTTCTAACTTGTTCCCAAATTGTAAAATGGTCTTATCTATTGGCGATTTCGTTCCAATTCACATTCCAAGTAATATTCGGCATGCTAATTACATTGCCGGTTGCGAAATAGCATTATCTCTTATAGTTTCCGAGATATGGACTATCAATAATTTACACCTTAGGCTCTGCTTCTAACTTGGGCCCAAATTGTAAAATGGTCTTATCTATTGGCGATTTCGTTCCAATTCACATTCCAAGTAATATTCGGCATGCTAATTACATTGCCGGTTGCCAAATTGCATTATCTCTTATAGTTTCCGAGATATGGACTATCGATAATTTACACCTTAGGCTCTGCTTCTAACTTGGGCCCAAATCGTAAAATGGTCTTATCTATTGGCGATTTCGTTCCAATTCACATTCCAAGTAATATTCGGCATGCTAATTACATTGCCGGTTGCCAAATTGCATTATCTCTTATAGTTTCCGAGATATGGACTATCGATAATTTACACCTTAGGCTCTGCTTCTAACTTGGGCCCAAATTGTAAAATGGTCTTATCTATTGGCGATTTCGTTCCAATTCACATTCCAAGTAATATTCGGCATGCTAATTACATTGCCGGTTGCCAAATTGCATTAACTCTTATAGTTTCCGAGATATGGACTATCGATAATTTACACCTTAGGCTCTGCTTCTAACTTGGGCCCAAATTGTAAAATGGTCTTATCTATTGGCGATTTCGTTCCAATTCACATTCCAAGTAATATTCGGCATGCTAATTACATTGCCGGTTGCCAAATTGCATTATCTCTTATAGTTTCCGAGATATGGACTATCGATAATTTACACCTTAGGCTCTGCTTCTAACTTGGGCCCAAATTGTAAAATGGTCTTATCTATTGGCGATTTCGTTCCAATTCACATTCCAAGTAATGTTCGGCATGCTAATTACATTGCCGGTTGCCAAATTGCATTATCTCTTATAGTTTCCGAGATATGGACTATCGATAATTTACACTTTAGGCTCTGCTTCTAACTTGGGCCCAAATTGTAAAATGGTCTTATCTATTGGCGATTTCGTTCCAATTCACACTCCAAGTAATATTCGGCATGCTAATTACATTGCCGGTTGCGAAATTGCATTATCTCTTATAGTTTCCGAGATATGGACTATCGATAATTTACACCTTAGGCTCTGCTTCTAACTTGGGCCCAAATTGTAAAATGGTCTTATCTATTGGCGATTTCGTTCCAATTCACATTCCAAGTAATATTCGGCATGCTAATTACATTGCCGGTTGCCAAATTGCATTATCTCTTATAGTTTCCGAGATATGGACTATCGATAATTTACACCTTAGGCTCTGCTTCTAACTTGGGCCCAAATTGTAAAATGGTCTTATCTATTGGCGATTTCGTTCCAATTCACATTCCAAGTAATATTCGGCATGCTAATTACATTGTCGGTTGCCAAATTGCATTATCTCTTATAGTTTCCGAGATATAGACTATCGATAATTTACACCTTAGGCTCTGCTTCTAACTTGGTCCCAATTTGTAAAATTGTCTTATCTATTGGCGATTTCGTCCCAATTCACATTCCAAGTGATATTCGGCATGCTAATTACATTGCCGGTTGCGAAATTGCTTTATCTCTTATAGTTTCCGAGATATGGACTATCAATAATTTACACCTTAGGATCTGCTTCTAATTTGGGCCCAAATTGTAAAATGGTCTTATCTATTGGCGATTTCGTTCCAATTCACATTCCAAGTAATATTCGGCATGCTAATTACATTGCCGGTTGCCAAATTGCATTATCTCTTATAGTTTCCGAGATATGGACTATCGATAATTTACACCTTAGGCTCTGCTTCTAACTTGGGCCCAAATTGTAAAATGGTCTTATCTATTGGCGATTTCGTTCCAATTCACATTCCAAGTAATATTCGGCATGCTAATTACATTGCCGGTTGCCAAATTGAATTATCTCTTATAGTTTCCGAGATATGGACTATCGATAATTTACACCTTAGGCTCTGCTTCTAACTTGGGCCCAAATTGTAAAATGGTCTTATCTATTGGCGATTTCGTTCCAATTCACATTCCAAGTAATATTCGGCATGCTAATTACATTGCCGGTTGCCAAATTGTATTATCTCTTATAGTTTCCGAGATATGGACTATCGATAATTTACACCTTAGGCTCTGCTTCTAACTTGGGCCCAAATTGTAAAATGGTCTTATCTATTGGCGATTTCGTTCCAATTCACATTCCAATTAATATTCGGCATGCTAATTACATTGCCGGTTGCCAAATTGAATTATCTCTTATAGTTTCCGAGATATGGACTATCGATAATTTACACCTTAGGCTCTGCTTCTAACTTGGGCCCAAATTGTAAAATGGTCTTATCTATTGGCGATTTCGTTCCAATTCACATTCCAAGTAATATTCGGCATGCTAATTACATTGCCGGTTGCCAAATTGCATTATCTCTTATAGTTTCCGAGATATGGACTATCGATAATTTACACCTTAGGCTCTGCTTCTAACTTGGGCCCAAATTGTAAAATGGTCTTATCTATTGGCGATTTCGTTCCAATTCACATTCCAAGTAATATTCGGCATGCTAATTACATTGCCGGTTGCCAAATTGCATTATCTCTTATAGTTTCCGAGATATGGACTATCGATAATTTACACCTTAGGCTCTGCTTCTAACTTGGGCCCAAATTGTAAAATGGTCTTATCTATTGGCGATTTCGTTCCAATTCACATTCCAAGTAATATTCGGCATGCTAATTACATTGCCGGTTGCCAAATTGCATTATCTCTTATAGTTTCCGAGATATGGACTATCGATAATTTACACCTTAGGCTCTGCTTCTAACTTGGGCCCAAATTGTAAAATGGTCTTATCTATTGGCGATTTCGTTCCAATTCACAGTCCAAGTAATGTTCGGCATGCTAATTACATTGCCGGTTGCCAAATTGCATTATCTCTTATAGTTTCCGAGATATGGACTATCGATAATTTACACTTTAGGCTCTGCTTCTAACTTGGGCCCAAATTGTAAAATGGTCTTATCTATTGGCGATTTCGTTCCAATTCACACTCCAAGTAATATTCGGCATGCTAATTACATTGCCGGTTGCGAAATTGCATTATCTCTTATAGTTTCCGAGATATGGACTATCGATAATTTACACCTTAGGCTCTGCTTCTAACTTGGGCCCAAATTGTAAAATGGTCTTATCTATTGGCGATTTCGTTCCAATTCACATTCCAAGTAATATTCGGCATGCTAATTACATTGCCGGTTGCCAAATTGCATTATCTCTTATAGTTTCCGAGATATGGACTATCGATAATTTACACCTTAGGCTCTGCTTCTAACTTGGGCCCAAATTGTAAAATGGTCTTATCTATTGGCGATTTCGTTCCAATTCACATTCCAAGTAATATTCGGCATGCTAATTACATTGTCGGTTGCCAAATTGCATTATCTCTTATAGTTTCCGAGATATAGACTATCGATAATTTACACCTTAGGCTCTGCTTCTAACTTGGGCCCAATTTGTAAAATGGTCTTATCTATTGGCGATTTCGTCCCAATTCACATTCCAAGTGATATTCGGCATGCTAATTACATTGCCGGTTGCGAAATTGCATTATCTCTTATAGTTTCCGAGATATGGACTATCAATAATTTACACCTTAGGATCTGCTTCTAACTTGGGCCCAAATTGTAAAATGGTCTTATCTATTGGCGATTTCGTTCCAATTCACATTCCAAGTAATATTCGGCATACTAATTACATTGCCGGTTGCCAAATTGCATTATCTCTTATAGTTTCCGAGATATGGACTATCGATAATTTACACCTTAGGCTCTGCTTCTAACTTGGGCCCAAATTGTAAAATGGTCTTATCTATTGGCGATTTCGTTCCAATTCACATTCCAAGTAATATTCGGCATGCTAATTACATTGCCGGTTGCCAAATTGAATTATCTCTTATAGTTTCCGAGATATGGACTATCGATAATTTACACCTTAGGCTCTGCTTCTAACTTGGGCCCAAATTGTAAAATGGTCTTATCTATTGGCGATTTCGTTCCAATTCACATTCCAAGTAATATTCGGCATGCTAATTACATTGCCGGTTGCAAAATTGAATTATCTCTTATAGTTTCCGAGATATGGACTATCGATAATTTACACCTTAGGCTCTGCTTCTAACTTGGGCCCAAATTGTAAAATGGTCTTATCTATTGGCGATTTCGTCCCAATTCACATTCCAAGTGATATTCGGCATACTAATTACATTGCCGGTTGCGAAATTGCATTATCTCTTATAGTTTCCGAGATATGGACTATCCATAATTTACACCTTAGGCTCTGCTTCTAACTTGGGCCCAAATTGTAAAATGGTCTTATCTATTGGCGATTTCGTTCCAATTCACATTCCAAGTAATATTCGGCATGCCAATTACATTGCCGGTTGCCAAATTGCATTATCTCTTATAGTTTCCGAGATATGGACTATCGATAATTTACACCTTAGGCTCTGCTTCTAACTTGGGCCCAAATTGTAAAATGGTCTTATCTATTGGCGATTTCGTTCCAATTCACATTCCACGTAATATTCGGCATGCTAATTACATTGCCGGTTGCCAAATTGCATTATCTCATATAGTTTCCGAGATATGGACTATCGATAATTTACACCTTAGGCTCTGCTTCTAACTTGGGCCCAAATTGTAAAATGGTCTTATCTATTGGCGATTTCGTTCCAATTCACATTCCAAGTAATATTCGGCATGCTAATTACATTGCCGGTTGCCAAATTGCATTATCTCTTATAGTTTCCGAGATATGGACTATCGATAATTTACACCTTAGGCTGTGCTTCTAACTTGGGCCCAAATTGTAAAATGGTCTTATCTATTGGCGATTTCGTTCCAATTCACACTCCAAGTAATATTCGGCATGCTAATTACATTGCCGGTTGCGAAATTGCATTATCTCTTATAGTTTCCGAGATATGGACTATCGATAATTTACACCTTAGGCTCTGCTTCTAACTTGGGCCCAAATTGTAAAATGGTCTTATCTATTGGCGATTTCGTTCCAATTCACATTCCAAGTAATATTCGGCATGCTAATTACATTGCCGGTTGCCAAATTGCATTATCTCTTATAGTTTCCGAGATATGGACTATCGATAATTTACACCTTAGGCTCTGCTTCTAACTTGGGCCCAAATTGTAAAATGGTCTTATCTATTGGCGATTTCGTTCCAATTCACATTCCAAGTAATATTCGGCATGCTAATTACATTGCCGGTTGCCAAATTGCATTATCTCTTATAGTTTCCGAGATATGGACTATCGATAATTTACACCTTAGGCTCTGCTTCTAACTTGGGCCCAAATTGTAAAATGGTCTTATCTATTGGCGATTTCGTTCCAATTCACATTCCAAGTAATATTCGGCATGCTAATTACATTGCCGGTTGCCAAATTGCATTATCTCTTATAGTTTCCGAGATATGGACTATCGATAATTTACATCTTAGGCTCTGCTTCTAACTTGGGCCCAAATTGTAAAATGGTCTTATCTATTGGCGATTTCGTTCCAATTCACATTCCAAGTAATATTCGGCATGCTAATTACATTGCCGGTTGCCAAATTGCATTATCTCTTATAGTTTCCGAGATATGGACTATCGATAATTTACACCTTACTCTCTGCTTCTAACTTGGGCCCAAATTGTAAAATGGTCTTATCTATTGGCGATTTCGTCCCAATTCACATTCCAAGTGATATTCGGCATGCTAATTACATTGCCGGTTGCGAAATTGCATTATCTCTTATAGTTTCCGAGATATGGACTATCAATAATTTACACCTTAGGCTCTGCTTCTAACTTGGGCCCAAATTGTAAAATGGTCTTATCTATTGGCGATTTCGTTCCAATTCACATTCCAAGTAATATTCGGCATGCTAATTACACTGCCGGTTGCCAAATTGCATTATCTCTTATAGTTTCCGAGATATGGACTATCGATAATTTACACCTTAGGCTCTGCTTCTAACTTGGGCCCAAATTGTAAAATGGTCTTATCTATTGGCGATTTCGTTCCAATTCACATTCCAAGTAATATTCGGCATGCTAATTACATTGCCGGTTGCCAAATTGCATTATCTCTTATAGTTTCCGAGATATGGACTATCGGTAATTTACACCTTAGGCTCTGCTTCTAACTTGGGCCCAAATTGTAAAATGGTCTTATCTATTGGCGATTTCGTTCCAAATCACATTCCAAGTAATATCCGGCATGCTAATTACATTGCCGGTTGCCAAATTGAATTATCTCTTATAGTTTCCGAGATATGGACTATCGATAATTTACACCTTAGGCTCTGCTTCTAACTTGGGCCCAAATTGTAAAATGGTCTTACCTATTGGCGATTTCGTTCCAATTCACATTCCAAGTAATATTCGGCATGCTAATTACATTGCCGGTTGCCAAATTGCATTATCTCTTCTAGTTTCCGAGATATGGACTATCTATTATTTACACCTTAGGCTCTGCTTCTAACTTGGGCCCAAATTGTAAAATGGTCTTATCTATTGGCGATTTCGTTCCAATTCACATTCCAAGTAATATTCGGCATGCTAATTACATTGCCGGTTGCCAAATTGCATTATCTCTTATAGTTTCCGAGATATGGACTATCGATAATTTACATCTTAGGCTCTGCTTCTAACTTGGGCCCAAATTGTAAAATCGTCTTATCTATTGGCGATTTCGTTCCAATTCACACTCCAAGTAATATTCGGCATGCTAATTACATTGCCGGTTGCGAAATTGCATTATCTCTTATAGTTTCCGAGATATGGACTATCGATAATTTACACCTTAGGCTCTGCTTCTAACTTGGGCCCAAATTGTAAAATGGTCTTATCTATTGGCGTTTTCGTTCCAATTCACATTCCAAGTAATATCCGGCATGCTAATTACATTGCCGGTTGCCAAATTGAATTATCTCTTATAGTTTCCGAGATATGGACTATCGATAATTTACACCTTAGGCTCTGCTTCTAACTTGGGCCCAAATTGTAAAATGGTCTTATCTATTGGCGATTTCGTTCCAATTCACATTCCAAGTAATATTCGGCATGCTAATTACATTGCCGGTTGCCAAATTGCATTATCTCTTATAGTTTCCGAGATATGGACTATCGATAATTTACACCTTACTCTCTGCTTCTAACTTGGGCCCAAATTGTAAAATGGTCTTATCTATTGGCGATTTCGTCCCAATTCACATTCCAAGTGATATTCGGCATGCTAATTACATTGCCGGTTGCGAAATTGCATTATCTCTTATAGTTTCCGAGATATGGACTATCAATAATTTACACCTTAGGCTCTGCTTCTAACTTGGGCCCAAATTGTAAAATGGTCTTATCTATTGGCGATTTCGTTCCAATTCACATTCCAAGTAATATTCGGCATGCTAATTACACTGCCGGTTGCCAAATTGCATTATCTCTTATAGTTTCCGAGATATGGACTATCGATAATTTACACCTTAGGCTCTGCTTCTAACTTGGGCCCAAATTGTAAAATGGTCTTACCTATTGGCGATTTCGTTCCAATTCACATTCCAAGTAATATTCGGCATGCTAATTACATTGCCGGTTGCCAAATTGCATTAACTCTTCTAGTTTCCGAGATATGGACTATCGATTATTTACACCTTAGGCTCTGCTTCTAACTTGGGCCCAAATTGTAAAATGGTCTTATCTATTGGCAATTTCGTTCCAATTCACATTCCAAGTAATATTCGGCATGCTAATTACATTGCCGGTTGCCAAATTGCATTATCTCTTATAGTTTCCGAGATATGGACTATCGATAATTTACATCTTAGGCTCTGCTTCTAACTTGGGCCCAAATTGTAAAATCGTCTTATCTATTGGCGATTTCGTTCCAATTCACATTCCAAGTAATATTCGGCATGCTAATTACATTGCCGGTTGCCAAATTGCATTATCTCTTATAGTTTCCGAGATATGGACTATCGATAATTTACACCTTAGGCCCTGCTTCTAACTTGGGCCCAAATTGTAAAATGGTCTTACCTATTGGCGATTTCGTTCCAATTCACATTCCAAGTAATATTCGGCATGCTAATTACATTGCCGGTTGCCAAATTGCATTATCTCTTCTAGTTTCCGAGATATGGACTATCGATTATTTACACCTTAGGCTCTGCTTCTAACTTGGGCCCAAATTGTAAAATGGTCTTATCTATTGGCGATTTCGTTCCAATTCACATTCCAAGTAATATTCGGCATGCTAATTACATTGCCGGTTGCCAAATTGCATTATCTCTTATAGTTTCCGAGATATGGACTATCGATAATTTACATCTTAGGCTCTGCTTCTAACTTGGGCCCAAATTGTAAAATCGTCTTATCTATTGGCGATTTCGTTCCAATTCACATTCCAAGTAATATTCGGCATGCTAATTACATTGCCGGTTGCCAAATTGCATTATCTCTTATAGTTTCCGAGATATGGACTATCGATAATTTACACCTTAGGCCCTGCTTCTAACTTGGGCCCAAATTGTAAAATGGTCTTATCTATTGGCGATTTCGTTCCAATTCACATTCCAAGTAATATCCGGCATGCTAATTACATTGCCGGTTGCCAAATTGAATTATCTCTTATAGTTTCCGAGATATGGACTATCGATAATTTACACCTTAGGCTCTGCTTCTAACTTGGGCCCAAATTGTAAAATGGTCTTATCTATTGGCGATTTCGTTCCAATTCACATTCCAAGTAATATTCGGCATGCTAATTACATTGCCGGTTGCCAAATTGCATTATCTCTTATAGTTTCCGAGATATGGACTATCGATAATTTACATCTTAGGCTCTGCTTCTAACTTGGGCCCAAATTGTAAAATGGTCTTATCTATTGGCGATTTCGTTCCAATTCACATTCCAAGTAATATTCGGCATGCTAATTACATTGCCGGTTGCCAAATTGCATTATCTCTTATAGTTTCCGAGATATGGACTATCGATAATTTACACCTTACTCTCTGCTTCTAACTTGGGCCCAAATTGTAAAATGGTCTTATCTATTGGCGATTTCGTCCCAATTCACATTCCAAGTGATATTCGGCATGCTAATTACATTGCCGGTTGCGAAATTGCATTATCTCTTATAGTTTCCGAGATATGGACTATCAATAATTTACACCTTAGGCTCTGCTTCTAACTTGGGCCCAAATTGTAAAATGGTCTTATCTATTGGCGATTTCGTTCCAATTCACATTCCAAGTAATATTCGGCATGCTAATTACACTGCCGGTTGCCAAATTGCATTATCTCTTATAGTTTCCGAGATATGGACTATCGATAATTTACACCTTAGGCTCTGCTTCTAACTTGGGCCCAAATTGTAAAATGGTCTTATCTATTGGCGATTTCGTTCCAATTCACATTCCAAGTAATATTCGGCATGCTAATTACATTGCCGGTTGCCAAATTGCATTATCTCTTCTAGTTTCCGAGATATGGACTATCGATTATTTACACCTTAGGCTCTGCTTCTAACTTGGGCCCAAATTGTAAAATGGTCTTATCTATTGGCGATTTCGTTCCAATTCACATTCCAAGTAATATTCGGCATGCTAATTACATTGCCGGTTGCCAAATTGCATTATCTCTTATAGTTTCCGAGATATGGACTATCGATAATTTACATCTTAGGCTCTGCTTCTAACTTGGGCCCAAATTGTAAAATCGTCTTATCTATTGGCGATTTCGTTCCAATTCACATTCCAAGTAATATTCGGCATGCTAATTACATTGCCGGTTGCCAAATTGCATTATCTCTTATAGTTTCCGAGATATGGACTATCGATAATTTACACCTTAGGCCCTGCTTCTAACTTGGGCCCAAATTGTAAAATGGTCTTATCTATTGGCGATTTCGTTCCAATTCACATTCCAAGTAATATCCGGCATGCTAATTACATTGCCGGTTGCCAAATTGAATTATCTCTTATAGTTTCCGAGATATGGACTATCGATAATTTACACCTTAGGCTCTGCTTCTAACTTGGGCCCAAATTGTAAAATGGTCTTATCTATTGGCGATTTCGTTCCAATTCACATTCCAAGTAATATTCGGCATGCTAATTACATTGCCGGTTGCCAAATTGCATTATCTCTTATAGTTTCCGAGATATGGACTATCGATAATTTACATCTTAGGCTCTGCTTCTAACTTGGGCCCAAATTGTAAAATGGTCTTATCTATTGGCGATTTCGTTCCAATTCACATTCCAAGTAATATTCGGCATGCTAATTACATTGCCGGTTGCCAAATTGCATTATCTCTTATAGTTTCCGAGATATGGACTATCGATAATTTACACCTTACTCTCTGCTTCTAACTTGGGCCCAAATTGTAAAATGGTCTTATCTATTGGCGATTTCGTCCCAATTCACATTCCAAGTGATATTCGGCATGCTAATTACATTGCCGGTTGCGAAATTGCATTATCTCTTATAGTTTCCGAGATATGGACTATCAATAATTTACACCTTAGGCTCTGCTTCTAACTTGGGCCCAAATTGTAAAATGGTCTTATCTATTGGCGATTTCGTTCCAATTCACATTCCAAGTAATATTCGGCATGCTAATTACACTGCCGGTTGCCAAATTGCATTATCTCTTATAGTTTCCGAGATATGGACTATCGATAATTTACATCTTAGGCTCTGCTTCTAACTTGGGCCCAAATTGTAAAATCGTCTTATCTATTGGCGATTTCGTTCCAATTCACATTCCAAGTAATATTCGGCATGCTAATTACATTGCCGGTTGCCAAATTGCATTATCTCTTATAGTTTCCGAGATATGGACTATCGATAATTTACACCTTAGGCCCTGCTTCTAACTTGGGCCCAAATTGTAAAATGGTCTTATCTATTGGCGATTTCGTTCCAATTCACATTCCAAGTAATATCCGGCATGCTAATTACATTGCCGGTTGCCAAATTGAATTATCTCTTATAGTTTCCGAGATATGGACTATCGATAATTTACACCTTAGGCTCTGCTTCTAACTTGGGCCCAAATTGTAAAATGGTCTTATCTATTGGCAATTTCGTTCCAATTCACATTCCAAGTAATATTAGGCATGCTAATTACATTGCCGGTTGCCAAATTGCATTATCTCTTCTAGTTTCCGAGATATGGACTATCTATTATTTACACCTTAGGCTCTGCTTCTAACTTGGGCCCAAATTGTAAAATGGTCTTATCTATTGGCGATTTCGTTCCAATTCACATTCCAAGTAATATTCGGCATGCTAATTACATTGCCGGTTGCCAAATTGCATTATCTCTTATAGTTTCCGAGATATGGACTATCGATAATTTACATCTTAGGCTCTGCTTCTAACTTGGGCCCAAATTGTAAAATCGTCTTATCTATTGGCGATTTCGTTCCAATTCACATTCCAAGTAATATTCGGCATGCTAATTACATTGCCGGTTGCCAAATTGCATTATCTCTTATAGTTTCCGAGATATGGACTATCGATAATTTACACCTTAGGCCCTGCTTCTAACTTGGGCCCAAATTGTAAAATGGTCTTATCTATTGGCGATTTCGTTCCAATTCACATTCCAAGTAATATCCGGCATGCTAATTACATTGCCGGTTGCCAAATTGAATTATCTCTTATAGTTTCCGAGATATGGACTATCGATAATTTACACCTTAGGCTCTGCTTCTAACTTGGGCCCAAATTGTAAAATGGTCTTATCTATTGGCAATTTCGTTCCAATTCACATTCCAAGTAATATTAGGCATGCTAATTACATTGCCGGTTGCCAAATTGCATTATCTCTTATAGTTTCCGAGATATGGACTATCGATAATTTACACCTTACTCTCTGCTTCTAACTTGGGCCCAAATTGTAAAATGGTCTTATCTATTGGCGATTTCGTCCCAATTCACATTCCAAGTGATATTCGGCATGCTAATTACATTGCCGGTTGCGAAATTGCATTATCTCTTATAGTTTCCGAGATATGGACTATCAATAATTTACACCTTAGGCTCTGCTTCTAACTTGGGCCCAAATTGTAAAATGGTCTTATCTATTGGCGATTTCGTTCCAATTCACATTCCAAGTAATATTCGGCATGCTAATTACACTGCCGGTTGCCAAATTGCATTATCTCTTATAGTTTCCGAGATATGGACTATCGATAATTTACACCTTAGGCTCTGCTTCTAACTTGGGCCCAAATTGTAAAATGGTCTTACCTATTGGCGATTTCGTTCCAATTCACATTCCAAGTAATATTCGGCATGCTAATTACATTGCCGGTTGCCAAATTGCATTATCTCTTCTAGTTTCCGAGATATGGACTATCGATTATTTACACCTTAGGCTCTGCTTCTAACTTGGGCCCAAATTGTAAAATGGTCTTATCTATTGGCGATTTCGTTCCAATTCACATTCCAAGTAATATTCGGCATGCTAATTACATTGCCGGTTGCCAAATTGCATTATCTCTTATAGTTTCCGAGATATGGACTATCGATAATTTACATCTTAGGCTCTGCTTCTAACTTGGGCCCAAATTGTAAAATCGTCTTATCTATTGGCGATTTCGTTCCAATTCACATTCCAAGTAATATTCGGCATGCTAATTACATTGCCGGTTGCCAAATTGCATTATCTCTTATAGTTTCCGAGATATGGACTATCGATAATTTACACCTTAGGCCCTGCTTCTAACTTGGGCCCAAATTGTAAAATGATCTTATCTATTGGCGATTTCGTTCCAATTCACATTCCAAGTAATATCCGGCATGCTAATTACATTGGCGGTTGCCAAATTGAATTATCTCTTATAGTTTCCGAGATATGGACTATCGATAATTTACACCTTAGGCTCTGCTTCTAACTTGGGCCCAAATTGTAAAATGGTCTTCTCTATTGGCGATTTCGTTCCAATTCACATTCCAAGTAATATTCGGCATGCTAATTACATTGCCGGTTGCCAAATTGCATTATCTCTTATAGTTTCCGAGATATGGACTATCGGTAATTTACACCTTAGGCTCTGCTTCTAACTGGGGCCCAAATTGTAAAATGGTCTTATCTATTGGCGATTTCGTTCCAATTCACATTCCAAGTAATATCCGGCATGCTAATTACATTGCCGGTTGCCAAATTGAATTATCTCTTATAGTTTCCGAGATATGGACTATCGATAATTTACACCTTAGGCTCTGCTTCTAACTTGGGCCCAAATTGTAAAATGGTCTTATCTATTGGCGATTTCGTTCCAATTCACATTCCAAGTAATATTCGGCATGCTAATTACATTGCCGGTTGCCAAATTGCATTATCTCTTCTAGTTTCCGAGATATGGACTATCGATTATTTACACCTTAGGCTCTGCTTCTAACTTGGGCCCAAATTGTAAAATGGTCTTATCTATTGGCGATTTCGTTCCAATTCACATTCCAAGTAATATTCGGCATGCTAATTACATTGCCGGTTGCCAAATTGCATTATCTCTTATAGTTTCCGAGATATGGACTATCGATAATTTACATCTTAGGCTCTGCTTCTAACTTGGGCCCAAATTGTAAAATCGTCTTATCTATTGGCGATTTCGTTCCAATTCACATTCCAAGTAATATTCGGCATGCTAATTACATTGCCGGTTGCCAAATTGCATTATCTCTTATAGTTTCCGAGATATGGACTATCGATAATTTACACCTTAGGCCCTGCTTCTAACTTGGGCCCAAATTGTAAAATGATCTTATCTATTGGCGATTTCGTTCCAATTCACATTCCAAGTAATATCCGGCATGCTAATTACATTGGCGGTTGCCAAATTGAATTATCTCTTATAGTTTCCGAGATATGGACTATCGATAATTTACACCTTAGGCTCTGCTTCTAACTTGGGCCCAAATTGTAAAATGGTCTTATCTATTGGCGATTTCGTTCCAATTCACATTCCAAGTAATATTCGGCATGCTAATTACATTGCCGGTTGCCAAATTGCATTATCTCTTATAGTTTCCGAGATATGGACTATCGATAATTTACACCTTAGGCTCTGCTTCTAACTTGGGCCCAAATTGTAAAATGGTCTTATCTATTGGCGATTTCGTTCCAATTCACATTCCAAGTAATACTCGGCATGCTAATTACATTGCCGGTTGCCAAATTGCATTATCTCTTATAGTTTCCGAGATATGGAGTATCGATAATTTACACCTTAGGCTCTGCTTCTAACTTGGGCCCAAATTGTAAAATGGTCTTATCTATTGGCGTTTTCGTTCCAATTCACATTCCAAGTAATATTCGGCATGCTAATTACATTGCCGGTTGCCAAATTGCATTATCTCTTATAGTTTCCGAGATATGGACTATCGATAATTTACACCTTAGGCTCTGCTTCTAACTTGGGCCCAAATTGTAAAATGGTCTTCTCTATTGGCGATTTCGTTCCAATTCACATTCCAAGTAATATTCGGCATGCTAATTACATTGCCGGTTGCCAAATTGCATTATCTCTTATAGTTTCCGAGATATGGACTATAGATAATTTACACCTTAGGCTCTGTTTCTAACTTGGGCCCAAATTGTAAAATGGTCTTATCTATTGGCGATTTCATTCCAATTCACATTCCAAGTAATATTCGGCATGCTAATTACATTGCCGGTTGCCAAATTGCATTATCTCTTATAGTTTCCGAGATATGGACTATCGATAATTTACACCTTAGGCTCTGCTTCTAACTTGGGCCCAAATTGTAAAATGGTCTTCTCTATTGGCGATTTCGTTCCAATTCACATTCCAAGTAATATTCGGCATGCTAATTACATTGCCGGTTGCCAAATTGCATTATCTCTTATAGTTTCCGAGATATGGACTATCGATAATTTACACCTTAGGCTCTGCTTCTAACTTGGGCCCAAATTGTAAAATGGTCTTCTCTATTGTCGATTTCGTTCCAATTCACATTCCAAGTAATATTCGGCATGCTAATTCCATTGCCGGTTGCCAAATTGCATTATCTCTTATAGTTTCCGAGATATGGACTATCGATAATTTACACCTTAGGCTCTGCTTCTAACTTGGGCCCAAATTGTAAAATCGTCTTATCTATTGGCGATTTCGTTCCAATTCACATTCCAAGTAATATTCGGCATGCTAATTACATTGCCGGTTGCCAAATTGCATTATCTCTTATAGTTTCCGAGATATGGACTATCGGTAATTTACACCTTAGGCTCTGCTTCTAACTTGGGCCCAAATTGTAAAATGGTCTTATCTATTGGCGATTTCGTTCCAATTCACATTCCAAGTAATATCCGGCATGCTAATTACATTGCCGGTTGCCAAATTGAATTATCTCTTATAGTTTCCGAGATATGGACTATCGATAATTTACACCTTAGGCTCTGCTTCTAACTTGGGCCCAAATTGTAAAATGGTCTTACCTATTGGCGATTTCGTTCCAATTCACATTCCAAGTAATATTCGGCATGCTAATTACATTGCCGGTTGCCAAATTGCATTATCTCTTCTAGTTTCCGAGATATGGACTATCGATTATTTACACCTTAGGCTCTGCTTCTAATTTGGGCCCAAATTGTAAAATGGTCTTATCTATTGGCGATTTCGTTCCAATTCACATTCCAAGTAATATTCGGCATGCTAATTACATTGCCGGTTGCCAAATTGCATTATCTCTTATAGTTTCCGAGATATGGACTATCGATAATTTACATCTTAGGCTCTGCTTCTAACTTGGGCCCAAATTGTAAAATCGTCTTATCTATTGGCGATTTCGTTCCAATTCACATTCCAAGTAATATTCGGCATGCTAATTACATTGCCGGTTGCCAAATTGCATTATCTCTTATAGTTTCCGAGATATGGACTATCGATAATTTACACCTTAGGCCCTGCTTCTAACTTGGGCCCAAATTGTAAAATGGTCTTATCTATTGGCGATTTCGTTCCAATTCACATTCCAAGTAATATCCGGCATGCTAATTACATTGCCGGTTGCCAAATTGAATTATCTCTTATAGTTTCCGAGATATGGACTATCGATAATTTACACCTTAGGCTCTGCTTCTAACTTGGGCCCAAATTGTAAAATAGTCTTATCTATTGGCGATTTCGTTCCAATTCACATTCCAAGTAATATTCGGCATGCTAATTACATTGCCGGTTGCCAAATTGCATTATCTCTTATAGTTTCCGAGATATGGACTATCGATAATTTACATCTTAGGCTCTGCTTCTAACTTGGGCCCAAATTGTAAAATGGTCTTATCTATTGGCGATTTCGTTCCAATTCACATTCCAAGTAATATTCGGCATGCTAATTACATTGCCGGTTGCCAAATTGCATTATCTCTTATAGTTTCCGAGATATGGACTATCGATAATTTACACCTTACTCTCTGCTTCTAACTTGGGCCCAAATTGTAAAATGGTCTTATCTATTGGCGATTTCGTCCCAATTCACATTCCAAGTGATATTCGGCATGCTAATTACATTGCCGGTTGCCAAATTGCATTATCTCTTATAGTTTCCGAGATATGGACTATCGATAATTTACACCTTAGGCCCTGCTTCTAACTTGGGCCCAAATTGTAAAATGGTCTTACCTATTGGCGATTTCGTTCCAATTCACATTCCAAGTAATATTCGGCATGCTAATTACATTGCCGGTTGCCAAATTGCATTATCTCTTCTAGTTTCCGAGATATGGACTATCGATTATTTACACCTTAGGCTCTGCTTCTAACTTGGGCCCAAATTGTAAAATGGTCTTATCTATTGGCGATTTCGTTCCAATTCACATTCCAAGTAATATTCGGCATGCTAATTACATTGCCGGTTGCCAAATTGCATTATCTCTTATAGTTTCCGAGATATGGACTATCGATAATTTACATCTTAGGCTCTGCTTCTAACTTGGGCCCAAATTGTAAAATCGTCTTATCTATTGGCGATTTCGTTCCAATTCACATTCCAAGTAATATTCGGCATGCTAATTACATTGCCGGTTGCCAAATTGCATTATCTCTTATAGTTTCCGAGATATGGACTATCGATAATTTACACCTTAGGCCCTGCTTCTAACTTGGGCCCAAATTGTAAAATGGTCTTATCTATTGGCGATTTCGTTCCAATTCACATTCCAAGTAATATCCGGCATGCTAATTACATTGCCGGTTGCCAAATTGAATTATCTCTTATAGTTTCCGAGATATGGACTATCGATAATTTACACCTTAGGCTCTGCTTCTAACTTGGGCCCAAATTGTAAAATGGTCTTATCTATTGGCGATTTCGTTCCAATTCACATTCCAAGTAATATTCGGCATGCTAATTACATTGCCGGTTGCCAAATTGCATTATCTCTTATAGTTTCCGAGATATGGACTATCGATAATTTACATCTTAGGCTCTGCTTCTAACTTGGGCCCAAATTGTAAAATGGTCTTATCTATTGGCGATTTCGTTCCAATTCACATTCCAAGTAATATTCGGCATGCTAATTACATTGCCGGTTGCCAAATTGCATTATCTCTTATAGTTTCCGAGATATGGACTATCGATAATTTACACCTTACTCTCTGCTTCTAACTTGGGCCCAAATTGTAAAATGGTCTTATCTATTGGCGATTTCGTCCCAATTCACATTCCAAGTGATATTCGGCATGCTAATTACATTGCCGGTTGCGAAATTGCATTATCTCTTATAGTTTCCGAGATATGGACTATCAATAATTTACACCTTAGGCTCTGCTTCTAACTTGGGCCCAAATTGTAAAATGGTCTTATCTATTGGCGATTTCGTTCCAATTCACATTCCAAGTAATATTCGGCATGCTAATTACACTGCCGGTTGCCAAATTGCATTATCTCTTATGGTTTCCGAGATATGGACTATCGATAATTTACATCTTAGGCTCTGCTTCTAACTTGGGCCCAAATTGTAAAATGGTCTTATCTATTGGCGATTTCGTTCCAATTCACATTCCAAGTAATATTCGGCATGCTAATTACATTGCCGGTTGCCAAATTGCATTATCTCTTATAGTTTCCGAGATATGGACTATCGATAATTTACACCTTACTCTCTGCTTCTAACTTGGGCCCAAATTGTAAAATGGTCTTATCTATTGGCGATTTCGTCCCAATTCACATTCCAAGTGATATTCGGCATGCTAATTACATTGCCGGTTGCCAAATTGCATTATCTCTTATAGTTTCCGAGATATGGACTATCGATAATTTACACCTTAGGCCCTGCTTCTAACTTGGGCCCAAATTGTAAAATGGTCTTACCTATTGGCGATTTCGTTCCAATTCACATTCCAAGTAATATTCGGCATGCTAATTACATTGCCGGTTGCCAAATTGCATTATCTCTTCTAGTTTCCGAGATATGGACTATCGATAATTTACACCTTAGGCTCTGCTTCTAACTTGGGCCCAAATTGTAAAATGGTCTTACCTATTGGCGATTTCGTTCCAATTCACATTCCAAGTAATATTCGGCATGCTAATTACATTGCCGGTTGCCAAATTGCATTATCTCTTCTAGTTTCCGAGATATGGACTATCTATTATTTACACCTTAGGCTCTGCTTCTAACTTGGGCCCAAATTGTAAAATGGTCTTATCTATTGGCGATTTCGTTCCAATTCACATTCCAAGTAATATTCGGCATGCTAATTACATTGCCGGTTGCCAAATTGCATTATCTCTTATAGTTTCCGAGATATGGACTATCGATAATTTACATCTTAGGCTCTGCTTCTAACTTGGGCCCAAATTGTAAAATCGTCTTATCTATTGGCGATTTCGTTCCAATTCACATTCCAAGTAATATTCGGCATGCTAATTACATTGCCGGTTGCCAAATTGCATTATCTCTTATAGTTTCCGAGATATGGACTATCGATAATTTACACCTTAGGCCCTGCTTCTAACTTGGGCCCAAATTGTAAAATGGTCTTATCTATTGGCGATTTCGTTCCAATTCACAATCCAAGTAATATCCGGCATGCTAATTACATTGCCGGTTGCCAAATTGAATTATCTCTTATAGTTTCCGAGATATGGACTATCGATAATTTACACCTTAGGCTCTGCTTCTAACTTGGGCCCAAATTGTAAAATGGTCTTATCTATTGGCGATTTCGTTCCAATTCACATTCCAAGTAATATTCGGCATGCTAATTACATTGCCGGTTGCCAAATTGCATTATCTCTTATAGTTTCCGAGATATGGACTATCGATAATTTACACCTTACTCTCTGCTTCTAACTTGGGCCCAAATTGTAAAATGGTCTTATCTATTGGCGATTTCGTCCCAATTCACATTCCAAGTGATATTCGGCATGCTAATTACATTGCCGGTTGCCAAATTGCATTATCTCTTATAGTTTCCGAGATATGGACTATCGATAATTTACATCTTAGGCTCTGCTTCTAACTTGGGCCCAAATTGTAAAATCGTCTTATCTATTGGCGATTTCGTTCCAATTCACATTCCAAGTAATATTCGGCATGCTAATTACATTGCCGGTTGCCAAATTGCATTATCTCTTATAGTTTCCGAGATATGGACTATCGATAATTTACACCTTAGGCCCTGCTTCTAACTTGGGCCCAAATTGTAAAATGGTCTTATCTATTGGCGATTTCGTTCCAATTCACATTCCAAGTAATATCCGGCATGCTAATTACATTGCCGGTTGCCAAATTGAATTATCTCTTATAGTTTCCGAGATATGGACTATCGATAATTTACACCTTAGGCTCTGCTTCTAACTTGGGCCCAAATTGTAAAATGGTCTTATCTATTGGCGATTTCGTTCCAATTCACATTCCAAGTAATATTCGGCATGCTAATTACATTGCCGGTTGCCAAATTGCATTATCTCTTATAGTTTCCGAGATATGGACTATCGATAATTTACATCTTAGGCTCTGCTTCTAACTTGGGCCCAAATTGTAAAATCGTCTTATCTATTGGCGATTTCGTTCCAATTCACATTCCAAGTAATATTCGGCATGCTAATTACATTGCCGGTTGCCAAATTGCATTATCTCTTATAGTTTCCGAGATATGGACTATCGATAATTTACACCTTAGGCCCTGCTTCTAACTTGGGCCCAAATTGTAAAATGGTCTTATCTATTGGCGATTTCGTTCCAATTCACATTCCAAGTAATATCCGGCATGCTAATTACATTGCCGGTTGCCAAATTGAATTATCTCTTATAGTTTCCGAGATATGGACTATCGATAATTTACACCTTAGGCTCTGCTTCTAACTTGGGCCCAAATTGTAAAATGGTCTTATCTATTGGCGATTTCGTTCCAATTCACATTCCAAGTAATATTCGGCATGCTAATTACATTGCCGGTTGCCAAATTGCATTATCTCTTATAGTTTCCGAGATATGGACTATCGATAATTTACATCTTAGGCTCTGCTTCTAACTTGGGCCCAAATTGTAAAATGGTCTTATCTATTGGCGATTTCGTTCCAATTCACATTCCAAGTAATATTCGGCATGCTAATTACATTGCCGGTTGCCAAATTGCATTATCTCTTATAGTTTCCGAGATATGGACTATCGATAATTTACATCTTAGGCTCTGCTTCTAACTTGGGCCCAAATTGTAAAATCGTCTTATCTATTGGCGATTTCGTTCCAATTCACATTCCAAGTAATATTCGGCATGCTAATTACATTGCCGGTTGCCAAATTGCATTATCTCTTATAGTTTCCGAGATATGGACTATCGATAATTTACACCTTAGGCCCTGCTTCTAACTTGGGCCCAAATTGTAAAATGGTCTTATCTATTGGCGATTTCGTTCCAATTCACATTCCAAGTAATATCCGGCATGCTAATTACATTGCCGGTTGCCAAATTGAATTATCTCTTATAGTTTCCGAGATATGGACTATCGATAATTTACACCTTAGGCTCTGCTTCTAACTTGGGCCCAAATTGTAAAATGGTCTTATCTATTGGCGATTTCGTTCCAATTCACATTCCAAGTAATATTCGGCATGCTAATTACATTGCCGGTTGCCAAATTGCATTATCTCTTATAGTTTCCGAGATATGGACTATCGATAATTTACATCTTAGGCTCTGCTTCTAACTTGGGCCCAAATTGTAAAATGGTCTTATCTATTGGCGATTTCGTTCCAATTCACATTCCAAGTAATATTCGGCATGCTAATTACATTGCCGGTTGCCAAATTGCATTATCTCTTATAGTTTCCGAGATATGGACTATCGATAATTTACACCTTACTCTCTGCTTCTAACTTGGGCCCAAATTGTAAAATGGTCTTATCTATTGGCGATTTCGTCCCAATTCACATTCCAAGTGATATTCGGCATGCTAATTACATTGCCGGTTGCGAAATTGCATTATCTCTTATAGTTTCCGAGATATGGACTATCAATAATTTACACCTTAGGCTCTGCTTCTAACTTGGGCCCAAATTGTAAAATGGTCTTATCTATTGGCGATTTCGTTCCAATTCACATTCCAAGTAATATTCGGCATGCTAATTACACTGCCGGTTGCCAAATTGCATTATCTCTTATAGTTTCCGAGATATGGACTATCGATAATTTACACCTTAGGCTCTGCTTCTAACTTGGGCCCAAATTGTAAAATGGTCTTATCTATTGGCGATTTCGTTCCAATTCACATTCCAAGTAATATTCGGCATGCTAATTACATTGCTGGTTGCCAAAATGCATTATCTCTTATAGTTTCCGAGTTATGGACTATCGGTAATTTACACCTTAGGCTCTGCTTCTAACTTGGGCCCAAATTGTAAAATGGTCTTATCTATTGGCGATTTCGTTCCAATTCACATTCCAAGTAATATCCGGCATGCTAATTACATTGCCGGTTGCCAAATTGAATTATCTCTTATAGTTTCCGAGATATGGACTATCGATAATTTACACCTTAGGCTCTGCTTCTAACTTGGGCCCAAATTGTAAAATGGTCTTACCTATTGGCGATTTCGTTCCAATTCACATTCCAAGTAATATTCGGCATGCTAATTACATTGCCGGTTGCCAAATTGCATTATCTCTTCTAGTTTCCGAGATATGGACTATCTATTATTTACACCTTAGGCTCTGCTTCTAACTTGGGCCCAAATTGTAAAATGGTCTTATCTATTGGCGATTTCGTTCCAATTCACATTCCAAGTAATATTCGGCATGCTAATTACATTGCCGGTTGCCAAATTGCATTATCTCTTATAGTTTCCGAGATATGGACTATCGATAATTTACATCTTAGGCTCTGCTTCTAACTTGGGCCCAAATTGTAAAATCGTCTTATCTATTGGCGATTTCGTTCCAATTCACATTCCAAGTAATATTCGGCATGCTAATTACATTGCCGGTTGCCAAATTGCATTATCTCTTATAGTTTCCGAGATATGGACTATCGATAATTTACACCTTAGGCCCTGCTTCTAACTTGGGCCCAAATTGTAAAATGGTCTTATCTATTGGCGATTTCGTTCCAATTCACATTCCAAGTAATATCCGGCATGCTAATTACATTGCCGGTTGCCAAATTGAATTATCTCTTATAGTTTCCGAGATATGGACTATCGATAATTTACACCTTAGGCTCTGCTTCTAACTTGGGCCCAAATTGTAAAATGGTCTTATCTATTGGCGATTTCGTTCCAATTCACATTCCAAGTAATATTCGGCATGCTAATTACATTGCCGGTTGCCAAATTGCATTATCTCTTATAGTTTCCGAGATATGGACTATCGATAATTTACACCTTACTCTCTGCTTCTAACTTGGGCCCAAATTGTAAAATGGTCTTATCTATTGGCGATTTCGTCCCAATTCACATTCCAAGTGATATTCGGCATGCTAATTACATTGCCGGTTGCGAAATTGCATTATCTCTTATAGTTTCCGAGATATGGACTATCAATAATTTACACCTTAGGCTCTGCTTCTAACTTGGGCCCAAATTGTAAAATGGTCTTATCTATTGGCGATTTCGTTCCAATTCACATTCCAAGTAATATTCGGCATGCTAATTACACTGCCGGTTGCCAAATTGCATTATCTCTTATAGTTTCCGAGATATGGACTATCGATAATTTACACCTTAGGCTCTGCTTCTAACTTGGGCCCAAATTGTAAAATGGTCTTACCTATTGGCGATTTCGTTCCAATTCACATTCCAAGTAATATTCGGCATGCTAATTACATTGCCGGTTGCCAAATTGCATTATCTCTTCTAGTTTCCGAGATATGGACTATCGATTATTTACACCTTAGGCTCTGCTTCTAACTTGGGCCCAAATTGTAAAATGGTCTTATCTATTGGCGATTTCGTTCCAATTCACATTCCAAGTAATATTCGGCATGCTAATTACATTGCCGGTTGCCAAATTGCATTATCCCTTATAGTTTCCGAGATATGGACTATCGATAATTTACATCTTAGGCTCTGCTTCTAACTTGGGCCCAAATTGTAAAATCGTCTTATCTATTGGCGATTTCGTTCCAATTCACATTCCAAGTAATATTCGGCATGCTAATTACATTGCCGGTTGCCAAATTGCATTATCTCTTATAGTTTCCGAGATATGGACTATCGATAATTTACACCTTAGGCCCTGCTTCTAACTTGGGCCCAAATTGTAAAATGATCTTATCTATTGGCGATTTCGTTCCAATTCACATTCCAAGTAATATCCGGCATGCTAATTACATTGGCGGTTGCCAAATTGAATTATCTCTTATAGTTTCCGAGATATGGACTATCGATAATTTACACCTTAGGCTCTGCTTCTAACTTGGGCCCAAATTGTAAAATGGTCTTCTCTATTGGCGATTTCGTTCCAATTCACATTCCAAGTAATATTCGGCATGCTAATTACATTGCCGGTTGCCAAATTGCATTATCTCTTATAGTTTCCGAGATATGGACTATCGGTAATTTACACCTTAGGCTCTGCTTCTAACTGGGGCCCAAATTGTAAAATGGTCTTATCTATTGGCGATTTCGTTCCAATTCACATTCCAAGTAATATCCGGCATGCTAATTACATTGCCGGTTGCCAAATTGAATTATCTCTTATAGTTTCCGAGATATGGACTATCGATAATTTACACCTTAGGCTCTGCTTCTAACTTGGGCCCAAATTGTAAAATGGTCTTACCTATTGGCGATTTCGTTCCAATTCACATTCCAAGTAATATTCGGCATGCTAATTATATTGCCGGTTGCCAAATTGCATTATCTCTTCTAGTTTCCGAGATATGGACTATCGATTATTTACACCTTAGGCTCTGCTTCTAACTTGGGCCCAAATTGTAAAATGGTCTTATCTATTGGCGATTTCGTTCCAATTCACATTCCAAGTAATATTCGGCATGCTAATTACATTGCCGGTTGCCAAATTGCATTATCTCTTATAGTTTCCGAGATATGGACTATCGATAATTTACATCTTAGGCTCTGCTTCTAACTTGGGCCCAAATTGTAAAATCGTCTTATCTATTGGCGATTTCGTTCCAATTCACATTCCAAGTAATATTCGGCATGCTAATTACATTGCCGGTTGCAAAATTGCATTATCTCTTATAGTTTCCGAGATATGGACTATCGATAATTTACACCTTAGGCCCTGCTTCTAACTTGGGCCCAAATTGTAAAATGATCTTATCTATTGGCGATTTCGTTCCAATTCACATTCCAAGTAATATCCGGCATGCTAATTACATTGGCGGTTGCCAAATTGAATTATCTCTTATAGTTTCCGAGATATGGACTATCGATAATTTACACCTTAGGCTATGCTTCTAACTTGGGCCCAAATTGTAAAATGGTCTTATCTATTGGCGATTTCGTTCCAATTCACATTCCAAGTAATATTCGGCATGCTAATTACATTGCCGGTTGCCAAATTGCATTATCTCTTATAGTTTCCGAGATATGGACTATCGATAATTTACACCTTAGGCTCTGCTTCTAACTTGGGCCCAAATTGTAAAATGGTCTTATCTATTGGCGATTTCGTTCCAATTCACATTCCAAGTAATACTCGGCATGCTAATTACATTGCCGGTTGCCAAATTGCATTATCTCTTATAGTTTCCGAGATATGGACTATCGATAATTTACACCTTAGGCTCTGCTTCTAACTTGGGCCCAAATTGTAAAATGGTCTTATCTATTGGCGATTTCGTTCCAATTCACATTCCAAGTAATACTCGGCATGCTAATTACATTGCCGGTTGCCAAATTGCATTATCTCTTATAGTTTCCGAGATATGGACTATCGATAATTTACACCTTAGGCTCTGCTTCTAACTTGGGCCCAAATTGTAAAATGGTCTTATCTATTGGCGATTTCGTCCCAATTCACATTCCAAGTGATATTCGGCATGCTAATTACATTGCCGGTTGCCAAATTGCATTATCTCTTATAGTTTCCGAGATATGGACTATCGATAATTTACACCTTAGGCCCTGCTTCTAACTTGGGCCCAAATTGTAAAATGGTCTTACCTATTGGCGATTTCGTTCCAATTCACATTCCAAGTAATATTCGGCATGCTAATTACATTGCCGGTTGCCAAATTGCATTATCTCTTCTAGTTTCCGAGATATGGACTATCGATTATTTACACCTTAGGCTCTGCTTCTAACTTGGGCCCAAATTGTAAAATGGTCTTATCTATTGGCGATTTCGTTCCAATTCACATTCCAAGTAATATTCGGCATGCTAATTACATTGCCGGTTGCCAAATTGCATTATCTCTTATAGTTTCCGAGATATGGACTATCGATAATTTACATCTTAGGCTCTGCTTCTAACTTGGGCCCAAATTGTAAAATCGTCTTATCTATTGGCGATTTCGTTCCAATTCACATTCCAAGTAATATTCGGCATGCTAATTACATTGCCGGTTGCCAAATTGCATTATCTCTTATAGTTTCCGAGATATGGACTATCGATAATTTACACCTTAGGCCCTGCTTCTAACTTGGGCCCAAATTGTAAAATGGTCTTATCTATTGGCGATTTCGTTCCAATTCACATTCCAAGTAATATCCGGCATGCTAATTACATTGCCGGTTGCCAAATTGAATTATCTCTTATAGTTTCCGAGATATGGACTATCGATAATTTACACCTTAGGCTCTGCTTCTAACTTGGGCCCAAATTGTAAAATGGTTTTATCTATTGGCGATTTCGTTCCAATTCACATTCCAAGTAATATTCGGCATGCTAATTACATTGCCGGTTGCCAAATTGCATTATCTCTTATAGTTTCCGAGATATGGACTATCGATAATTTACATCTTAGGCTCTGCTTCTAACTTGGGCCCAAATTGTAAAATGGTCTTATCTATTGGCGATTTCGTTCCAATTCACATTCCAAGTAATATTCGGCATGCTAATTACATTGCCGGTTGCCAAATTGCATTATCTCTTATAGTTTCCGAGATATGGACTATCGATAATTTACACCTTACTCTCTGCTTCTAACTTGGGCCCAAATTGTAAAATGGTCTTATCTATTGGCGATTTCGTCCCAATTCACATTCCAAGTGATATTCGGCATGCTAATTACATTGCCGGTTGCGAAATTGCATTATCTCTTATAGTTTCCGAGATATGGACTATCAATAATTTACACCTTAGGCTCTGCTTCTAACTTGGGCCCAAATTGTAAAATGGTCTTATCTATTGGCGATTTCGTTCCAATTCACATTCCAAGTAATATTCGGCATGCTAATTACACTGCCGGTTGCCAAATTGCATTATCTCTTATAGTTTCCGAGATATGGACTATCGATAATTTACACCTTAGGCTCTGCTTCTAACTTGGGCCCAAATTGTAAAATGGTCTTATCTATTGGCGATTTCGTTCCAATTCACATTCCAAGTAATATTCGGCATGCTAATTACATTGCTGGTTGCCAAAATGCATTATCTCTTATAGTTTCCGAGTTATGGACTATCGGTAATTTACACCTTAGGCTCTGCTTCTAACTTGGGCCCAAATTGTAAAATGGTCTTATCTATTGGCGATTTCGTTCCAATTCACATTCCAAGTAATATCCGGCATGCTAATTACATTGCCGGTTGCCAAATTGAATTATCTCTTATAGTTTCCGAGATATGGACTATCGATAATTTACACCTTAGGCTCTGCTTCTAACTTGGGCCCAAATTGTAAAATGGTCTTACCTATTGGCGATTTCGTTCCAATTCACATTCCAAGTAATATTCGGCATGCTAATTACATTGCCGGTTGCCAAATTGCATTATCTCTTCTAGTTTCCGAGATATGGACTATCAATTATTTACACCTTAGGCTCTGCTTCTAACTTGGGCCCAAATTGTAAAATGGTCTTATCTATTGGCGATTTCGTTCCAATTCACATTCCAAGTAATATTCGGCATGCTAATTACATTGCCGGTTGCCAAATTGCATTATCTCTTATAGTTTCCGAGATATGGACTATCGATAATTTACATCTTAGGCTCTGCTTCTAACTTGGGCCCAAATTGTAAAATCGTCTTATCTATTGGCGATTTCGTTCCAATTCACATTCCAAGTAATATTCGGCATGCTAATTACATTGCCGGTTGCCAAATTGCATTATCTCTTATAGTTTCCGAGATATGGACTATCGATAATTTACACCTTAGGCCCTGCTTCTAACTTGGGCCCAAATTGTAAAATGGTCTTATCTATTGGCGATTTCGTTCCAATTCACATTCCAAGTAATATCCGGCATGCTAATTACATTGCCGGTTGCCAAATTGAATTATCTCTTATAGTTTCCGAGATATGGACTATCGATAATTTACACCTTAGGCTCTGCTTCTAACTTGGGCCCAAATTGTAAAATGGTCTTATCTATTGGCGATTTCGTTCCAATTCACATTCCAAGTAATATTCGGCATGCTAATTACATTGCCGGTTGCCAAATTGCATTATCTCTTATAGTTTCCGAGATATGGACTATCGATAATTTACACCTTACTCTCTGCTTCTAACTTGGGCCCAAATTGTAAAATGGTCTTATCTATTGGCGATTTCGTCCCAATTCACATTCCAAGTGATATTCGGCATGCTAATTACATTGCCGGTTGCGAAATTGCATTATCTCTTATAGTTTCCGAGATATGGACTATCAATAATTTACACCTTAGGCTCTGCTTCTAACTTGGGCCCAAATTGTAAAATGGTCTTATCTATTGGCGATTTCGTTCCAATTCACATTCCAAGTAATATTCGGCATGCTAATTACACTGCCGGTTGCCAAATTGCATTATCTCTTATAGTTTCCGAGATATGGACTATCGATAATTTACACCTTAGGCTCTGCTTCTAACTTGGGCCCAAATTGTAAAATGGTCTTACCTATTGGCGATTTCGTTCCAATTCACATTCCAAGTAATATTCGGCATGCTAATTACATTGCCGGTTGCCAAATTGCATTATCTCTTCTAGTTTCCGAGATATGGACTATCGATTATTTACACCTTAGGCTCTGCTTCTAACTTGGGCCCAAATTGTAAAATGGTCTTATCTATTGGCGATTTCGTTCCAATTCACATTCCAAGTAATATTCGGCATGCTAATTACATTGCCGGTTGCCAAATTGCATTATCCCTTATAGTTTCCGAGATATGGACTATCGATAATTTACATCTTAGGCTCTGCTTCTAACTTGGGCCCAAATTGTAAAATCGTCTTATCTATTGGCGATTTCGTTCCAATTCACATTCCAAGTAATATTCGGCATGCTAATTACATTGCCGGTTGCCAAATTGCATTATCTCTTATAGTTTCCGAGATATGGACTATCGATAATTTACACCTTAGGCCCTGCTTCTAACTTGGGCCCAAATTGTAAAATGATCTTATCTATTGGCGATTTCGTTCCAATTCACATTCCAAGTAATATCCGGCATGCTAATTACATTGGCGGTTGCCAAATTGAATTATCTCTTATAGTTTCCGAGATATGGACTATCGATAATTTACACCTTAGGCTCTGCTTCTAACTTGGGCCCAAATTGTAAAATGGTCTTCTCTATTGGCGATTTCGTTCCAATTCACATTCCAAGTAATATTCGGCATGCTAATTACATTGCCGGTTGCCAAATTGCATTATCTCTTATAGTTTCCGAGATATGGACTATCGGTAATTTACACCTTAGGCTCTGCTTCTAACTGGGGCCCAAATTGTAAAATGGTCTTATCTATTGGCGATTTCGTTCCAATTCACATTCCAAGTAATATCCGGCATGCTAATTACATTGCCGGTTGCCAAATTGAATTATCTCTTATAGTTTCCGAGATATGGACTATCGATAATTTACACCTTAGGCTCTGCTTCTAACTTGGGCCCAAATTGTAAAATGGTCTTACCTATTGGCGATTTCGTTCCAATTCACATTCCAAGTAATATTCGGCATGCTAATTACATTGCCGGTTGCCAAATTGCATTATCTCTTCTAGTTTCCGAGATATGGACTATCGATTATTTACACCTTAGGCTCTGCTTCTAACTTGGGCCCAAATTGTAAAATGGTCTTATCTATTGGCGATTTCGTTCCAATTCACATTCCAAGTAATATTCGGCATGCTAATTACATTGCCGGTTGCCAAATTGCATTATCTCTTATAGTTTCCGAGATATGGACTATCGATAATTTACATCTTAGGCTCTGCTTCTAACTTGGGCCCAAATTGTAAAATCGTCTTATCTATTGGCGATTTCGTTCCAATTCACATTCCAAGTAATATTCGGCATGCTAATTACATTGCCGGTTGCAAAATTGCATTATCTCTTATAGTTTCCGAGATATGGACTATCGATAATTTACACCTTAGGCCCTGCTTCTAACTTGGGCCCAAATTGTAAAATGATCTTATCTATTGGCGATTTCGTTCCAATTCACATTCCAAGTAATATCCGGCATGCTAATTACATTGGCGGTTGCCAAATTGAATTATCTCTTATAGTTTCCGAGATATGGACTATCGATAATTTACACCTTAGGCTATGCTTCTAACTTGGGCCCAAATTGTAAAATGGTCTTATCTATTGGCGATTTCGTTCCAATTCACATTCCAAGTAATATTCGGCATGCTAATTACATTGCCGGTTGCCAAATTGCATTATCTCTTATAGTTTCCGAGATATGGACTATCGATAATTTACACCTTAGGCTCTGCTTCTAACTTGGGCCCAAATTGTAAAATGGTCTTATCTATTGGCGATTTCGTTCCAATTCACATTCCAAGTAATACTCGGCATGCTAATTACATTGCCGGTTGCCAAATTGCATTATCTCTTATAGTTTCCGAGATATGGACTATCGATAATTTACACCTTAGGCTCTGCTTCTAACTTGGGCCCAAATTGTAAAATGGTCTTATCTATTGGCGATTTCGTTCCAATTCACATTCCAAGTAATATTCGGCATGCTAATTACATTGCCGGTTGCCAAATTGCTTTATCTCTTATAGTTTCCGAGATATGGACTATCGATAATTTACACCTTAGGCTCTGCTTCTAACTTGTGCCCAAATTGTAAAATGGTCTTATCTATTGGCGATTTCGTTCCAATTCACACTCCAAGTAATATTCGGCATGCTAATTACATTGCCGGTTGCGAAATTGCATTATCTCTTATAGTTTCCGAGATATGGACTATCGATAATTTACACCTTAGGCTCTGCTTCTAACTTGGGCCCAAATTGTAAAATGGTCTTATCTATTGGCGTTTTCGTTCCAATTCACATTCCAAGTAATATTCGGCATGCTAATTACATTGCCGGTTGCCAAATTGCATTATCTCTTATAGTTTCCGAGATATGGACTATCGATAATTTACACCTTAGGCTCTGCTTCTAACTTGGGCCCAAATTGTAAAATGGTCTTCTCTATTGGCGATTTCGTTCCAATTCACATTCCAAGTAATATTCGGCATGCTAATTACATTGCCGGTTGCCAAATTGCATTATCTCTTATAGTTTCCGAGATATGGACTATCGATAATTTACACCTTAGGCTCTGTTTCTAACTTGGGCCCAAATTGTAAAATGGTCTTATCTATTGGCGATTTCATTCCAATTCACATTCCAAGTAATATTCGGCATGCTAATTACATTGCCGGTTGCCAAATTGCATTATCTCTTATAGTTTCCGAGATATGGACTATCGATAATTTACACCTTAGGCTCTGCTTCTAACTTGGGCCCAAATTGTAAAATGGTCTTCTCTATTGGCGATTTCGTTCCAATTCACATTCCAAGTAATATTCGGCATGCTAATTACATTGCCGGTTGCCAAATTGCATTATCTCTTATAGTTTCCGAGATATGGACTATCGATAATTTACACCTTAGGCTCTGCTTCTAACTTGGGCCCAAATTGTAAAATGGTCTTCTCTATTGTCGATTTCGTTCCAATTCACATTCCAAGTAATATTCGGCATGCTAATTCCATTGCCGGTTGCCAAATTGCATTATCTCTTATAGTTTCCGAGATATGGACTATCGATAATTTACATCTTAGGCTCTGCTTCTAACTTGGGCCCAAATTGTAAAATCGTCTTATCTATTGGCGATTTCGTTCCAATTCACATTCCAAGTAATATTCGGCATGCTAACTACATTGCCGGTTGCCAAATTGCATTATCTCTTATAGTTTCCGAGATATGGACTATCGGTAATTTACACCTTAGGCTCTGCTTCTAACTTGGGCCCAAATTGTAAAATGGTCTTATCTATTGGCGATTTCGTTCCAATTCACATTCCAAGTAATATCCGGCATGCTAATTACATTGCCGGTTGCCAAATTGAATTATCTCTTATAGTTTCCGAGATATGGACTATCGATAATTTACACCTTAGGCTCTGCTTCTAACTTGGGCCCAAATTGTAAAATGGTCTTACCTATTGGCGATTTCGTTCCAATTCACATTCCAAGTAATATTCGGCATGCTAATTACATTGCCGGTTGCCAAATTGCATTATCTCTTCTAGTTTCCGAGATATGGACTATCGATTATTTACACCTTAGGCTCTGCTTCTAACTTGGGCCCAAATTGTAAAATGGTCTTATCTATTGGCGATTTCGTTCCAATTCACATTCCAAGTAATATTCGGCATGCTAATTACATTGCCGGTTGCCAAATTGCATTATCTCTTATAGTTTCCGAGATATGGACTATCGATAATTTACATCTTAGGCTCTGCTTCTAACTTGGGCCCAAATTGTAAAATCGTCTTATCTATTGGCGATTTCGTTCCAATTCACATTCCAAGTAATATTCGGCATGCTAATTACATTGCCGGTTGCCAAATTGCATTATCTCTTATAGTTTCCGAGATATGGACTATCGATAATTTACACTTTAGGCCCTGCTTCTAACTTGGGCCCAAATTGTAAAATGGTCTTATCTATTGGCGATTTCGTTCCAATTCACATTCCAAGTAATATTCGGCATGCTAATTACATTGCCGGTTGCCAAATTGCTTTATCTCTTATAGTTTCCGAGATATGGACTATCGATAATTTACACCTTAGGCTCTGCTTCTAACTTGTGCCCAAATTGTAAAATGGTCTTATCTATTGGCGATTTCGTTCCAATTCACACTCCAAGTAATATTCGGCATGCTAATTACATTGCCGGTTGCGAAATTGCATTATCTCTTATAGTTTCCGAGATATGGACTATCGATAATTTACACCTTAGGCTCTGCTTCTAACTTGGGCCCAAATTGTAAAATGGTCTTATCTATTGGCGTTTTCGTTCCAATTCACATTCCAAGTAATATTCGGCATGCTAATTACATTGCCGGTTGCCAAATTGCATTATCTCTTATAGTTTCCGAGATATGGACTATCGATAATTTACACCTTAGGCTCTGCTTCTAACTTGGGCCCAAATTGTAAAATGGTCTTCTCTATTGGCGATTTCGTTCCAATTCACATTCCAAGTAATATTCGGCATGCTAATTACATTGCCGGTTGCCAAATTGCATTATCTCTTATAGTTTCCGAGATATGGACTATCGATAATTTACACCTTAGGCTCTGTTTCTAACTTGGGCCCAAATTGTAAAATGGTCTTATCTATTGGCGATTTCATTCCAATTCACATTCCAAGTAATATTCGGCATGCTAATTACATTGCCGGTTGCCAAATTGCATTATCTCTTATAGTTTCCGAGATATGGACTATCGATAATTTACACCTTAGGCTCTGCTTCTAACTTGGGCCCAAATTGTAAAATGGTCTTCTCTATTGGCGATTTCGTTCCAATTCACATTCCAAGTAATATTCGGCATGCTAATTACATTGCCGGTTGCCAAATTGCATTATCTCTTATAGTTTCCGAGATATGGACTATCGATAATTTACACCTTAGGCTCTGCTTCTAACTTGGGCCCAAATTGTAAAATGGTCTTCTCTATTGTCGATTTCGTTCCAATTCACATTCCAAGTAATATTCGGCATGCTAATTCCATTGCCGGTTGCCAAATTGCATTATCTCTTATAGTTTCCGAGATATGGACTATCGATAATTTACATCTTAGGCTCTGCTTCTAACTTGGGCCCAAATTGTAAAATCGTCTTATCTATTGGCGATTTCGTTCCAATTCACATTCCAAGTAATATTCGGCATGCTAACTACATTGCCGGTTGCCAAATTGCATTATCTCTTATAGTTTCCGAGATATGGACTATCGGTAATTTACACCTTAGGCTCTGCTTCTAACTTGGGCCCAAATTGTAAAATGGTCTTATCTATTGGCGATTTCGTTCCAATTCACATTCCAAGTAATATCCGGCATGCTAATTACATTGCCGGTTGCCAAATTGAATTATCTCTTATAGTTTCCGAGATATGGACTATCGATAATTTACACCTTAGGCTCTGCTTCTAACTTGGGCCCAAATTGTAAAATGGTCTTACCTATTGGCGATTTCGTTCCAATTCACATTCCAAGTAATATTCGGCATGCTAATTACATTGCCGGTTGCCAAATTGCATTATCTCTTCTAGTTTCCGAGATATGGACTATCGATTATTTACACCTTAGGCTCTGCTTCTAACTTGGGCCCAAATTGTAAAATGGTCTTATCTATTGGCGATTTCGTTCCAATTCACATTCCAAGTAATATTCGGCATGCTAATTACATTGCCGGTTGCCAAATTGCATTATCTCTTATAGTTTCCGAGATATGGACTATCGATAATTTACATCTTAGGCTCTGCTTCTAACTTGGGCCCAAATTGTAAAATCGTCTTATCTATTGGCGATTTCGTTCCAATTCACATTCCAAGTAATATTCGGCATGCTAATTACATTGCCGGTTGCCAAATTGCATTATCTCTTATAGTTTCCGAGATATGGACTATCGATAATTTACACTTTAGGCCCTGCTTCTAACTTGGGCCCAAATTGTAAAATGGTCTTATCTATTGGCGATTTCGTTCCAATTCACATTCCAAGTAATATCCGGCATGCTAATTACATTGCCGGTTGCCAAATTGAATTATCTCTTATAGTTTCCGAGATATGGACTATCGATAATTTACACCTTAGGCTCTGCTTCTAACTTGGGCCCAAATTGTAAAATGGTCTTATCTATTGGCGATTTCGTTCCAATTCACATTCCAAGTAATATTCGGCATGCTAATTACATTGCCGGTTGCCAAATTGCATTATCTCTTATAGTTTCCGAGATATGGACTATCGATAATTTACATCTTAGGCTCTGCTTCTAAATTGGGCCCAAATTGTAAAATGGTCTTATCTATTGGCGATTTCGTTCCAATTCACATTCCAAGTAATATTCGGCATGCTAATTACATTGCCGGTTGCCAAATTGCATTATCTCTTATAGTTTCCGAGATATGGACTATCGATAATTTACACCTTACTCTCTGCTTCTAACTTGGGCCCAAATTGTAAAATCGTCTTATCTATTGGCGATTTCGTCCCAATTCACATTCCAAGTGATATTCGGCATGCTAATTACATTGCCGGTTGCCAAATTGCATTATCTCTTCTAGTTTCCGAGATATGGACTATCTATTATTTACACCTTAGGCTCTGCTTCTAACTTGGGCCCAAATTGTAAAATGGTCTTATCTATTGGCGATTTCGTTCCAATTCACATTCCAAGTAATATTCGGCATGCTAATTATATTGCCGGTTGCCAAATTGCATTATCTCTTATAGTTTCCGAGATATGGACTATCGATAATTTACATCTTAGGCTCTGCTTCTAACTTGGGCCCAAATTGTAAAATCGTCTTATCTATTGGCGATTTCGTTCCAATTCACATTCCAAGTAATATTCGGCATGCTAATTACATTGCCGGTTGCCAAATTGCATTATCTCTTATAGTTTCCGAGATATGGACTATCGATAATTTACACCTTAGGCCCTGCTTCTAACTTGGGCCCAAATTGTAAAATGGTCTTATCTATTGGCGATTTCGTTCCAATTCACATTCCAAGTAATATCCGACATGCTAATTACATTGCCGGTTGCCAAATTGAATTATCTCTTATAGTTTCCGAGATATGGACTATCGATAATTTACACCTTAGGCTCTGCTTCTAACTTGGGCCCAAATTGTAAAATGGTCTTATCTATTGGCGATTTCGTTCCAATTCACATTCCAAGTAATATTCGGCATGCTAATTACATTGCCGGTTGCCAAATTGCATTATCTCTTATAGTTTCCGAGATATGGACTATCGATAATTTACACCTTACTCTCTGCTTCTAACTTGGGCCCAAATTGTAAAATGGTCTTATCTATTGGCGATTTCGTCCCAATTCACATTCCAAGTGATATTCGGCATGCTAATTACATTGCCGGTTGCGAAATTGCATTATCTCTTATAGTTTCCGAGATATGGACTATCAATAATTTACACCTTAGGCTCTGCTTCTAACTTGGGCCCAAATTGTAAAATGGTCTTATCTATTGGCGATTTCGTTCCAATTCACATTCCAAGTAATATTCGGCATGCTAATTACACTGCCGGTTGCCAAATTGCATTATCTCTTATAGTTTCCGAGATATGGACTATCGATAATTTACACCTTAGGCTCTGCTTCTAACTTGGGCCCAAATTGTAAAATGGTCTTACCTATTGGCGATTTCATTCCAATTCACATTCCAAGTAATATTCGGCATGCTAATTACATTGCCGGTTGCCAAATTGCATTATCTCTTCTAGTTTCCGAGATATGGACTATCGATTATTTACACCTTAGGCTCTGCTTCTAACTTGGGCCCAAATTGTAAAATGGTCTTATCTATTGGCGATTTCGTTCCAATTCACATTCCAAGTAATATTCGGCATGCTAATTACATTGCCGGTTGCCAAATTGCATTATCTCTTATAGTTTCCGAGATATGGACTATCGATAATTTACACCTTACTCTCTGCTTCTAACTTGGGCCCAAATTGTAAAATGGTCTTATCTATTGGCGATTTCGTCCCAATTCACATTCCAAGTGATATTCGGCATGCTAATTACATTGCCGGTTGCGAAATTGCATTATCTCTTATAGTTTCCGAGATATGGACTATCAATAATTTACACCTTAGGCTCTGCTTCTAACTTGGGCCCAAATTGTAAAATGGTCTTATCTATTGGCGATTTCGTTCCAATTCACATTCCAAGTAATATTCGGCATGCTAATTACACTGCCGGTTGCCAAATTGCATTATCTCTTATAGTTTCCGAGATATGGACTATCGATAATTTACACCTTAGGCTCTGCTTCTAACTTGGGCCCAAATTGTAAAATGGTCTTACCTATTGGCGATTTCGTTCCAATTCACATTCCAAGTAATATTCGGCATGCTAATTACATTGCCGGTTGCCAAATTGCATTATCTCTTCTAGTTTCCGAGATATGGACTATCGATTATTTACACCTTAGGCTCTGCTTCTAACTTGGGCCCAAATTGTAAAATGGTCTTATCTATTGGCGATTTCGTTCCAATTCACATTCCAAGTAATATTCGGCATGCTAATTACATTGCCGGTTGCCAAATTGCATTATCTCTTATAGTTTCCGAGATATGGACTATCGATAATTTACATCTTAGGCTCTGCTTCTAACTTGGGCCCAAATTGTAAAATCGTCTTATCTATTGGCGATTTCGTTCCAATTCACATTCCAAGTAATATTCGGCATGCTAATTACATTGCCGGTTGCCAAATTGCATTATCTCTTATAGTTTCCGAGATATGGACTATCGATAATTTACACCTTAGGCCCTGCTTCTAACTTGGGCCCAAATTGTAAAATGGTCTTATCTATTGGCGATTTCGTTCCAATTCACATTCCAAGTAATATCCGGCATGCTAATTACATTGCCGGTTGCCAAATTGAATTATCTCTTATAGTTTCCGAGATATGGACTATCGATAATTTACACCTTAGGCTCTGCTTCTAACTTGGGCCCAAATTGTAAAATGGTCTTATCTATTGGCGATTTCGTTCCAATTCACATTCCAAGTAATATTCGGCATGCTAATTACATTGCCGGTTGCCAAATTGCATTATCTCTTATAGTTTCCGAGATATGGACTATCGATAATTTACATCTTAGGCTCTGCTTCTAAATTGGGCCCAAATTGTAAAATGGTCTTATCTATTGGCGATTTCGTTCCAATTCACATTCCAAGTTATATTCGGCATGCTAATTACATTGCCGGTTGCCAAATTGCATTATCTCTTATAGTTTCCGAGATATGGACTATCGATAATTTACACCTTACTCTCTGCTTCTAACTTGGGCCCAAATTGTAAAATGGTCTTATCTATTGGCGATTTCGTCCCAATTCACATTCCAAGTGATATTCGGCATGCTAATTACATTGCCGGTTGCGAAATTGCATTATCTCTTATAGTTTCCGAGATATGGACTATCAATAATTTACACCTTAGGCTCTGCTTCTAACTTGGGCCCAAATTGTAAAATGGTCTTATCTATTGGCGATTTCGTTCCAATTCACATTCCAAGTAATATTCGGCATGCTAATTACACTGCCGGTTGCCAAATTGCATTATCTCTTATAGTTTCCGAGATATGGACTATCGATAATTTACACCTTAGGCTCTGCTTCTAACTTGGGCCCAAATTGTAAAATGGTCTTATCTATTGGCGATTTCGTTCCAATTCACATTCCAAGTAATATTCGGCATGCTAATTACATTGCCGGTTGCCAAATTGCATTATCTATTATAGTTTCCGAGATATGGACTATCGGTAATTTACACCTTAGGCTCTGCTTCTAACTTGGGCCCAAATTGTAAAATGGTCTTATCTATTGGCGATTTCGTTCCAATTCACATTCCAAGTAATATCCGGCATGCTAATTACATTGCCGGTTGCCAAATTGAATTATCTCTTATAGTTTCCGAGATATGGACTATCGATAATTTACACCTTAGACTCTGCTTCTAACTTGGGCCCAAATTGTAAAATGGTCTTACCTATTGGCGATTTCGTTCCAATTCACATTCCAAGTAATATTCGGCATGCTAATTACATTGCCGGTTGCCAAATTGCATTATCTCTTCTAGTTTCCGAGATATGGACTATCTATTATTTACACCTTAGGCTCTGCTTCTAACTTGGGCCCAAATTGTAAAATGGTCTTATCTATTGGCGATTTCGTTCCAATTCACATTCCAAGTAATATTCGGCATGCTAATTACATTGCCGGTTGCCAAATTGCATTATCTCTTATAGTTTCCGAGATATGGACTATCGATAATTTACATCTTAGGCTCTGCTTCTAACTTGGGCCCAAATTGTAAAATCGTCTTATCTATTGGCGATTTCGTTCCAATTCACATTCCAAGTAATATTCGGCATGCTAATTACATTGCCGGTTGCCAAATTGCATTATCTCTTATAGTTTCCGAGATATGGACTATCGATAATTTACACCTTAGGCCCTGCTTCTAACTTGGGCCCAAATTGTAAAATGGTCTTATCTATTGGCGATTTCGTTCCAATTCACATTCCAAGTAATATCCGGCATGCTAATTACATTGCCGGTTGCCAAATTGAATTATCTCTTATAGTTTCCGAGATATGGACTATCGATAATTTACACCTTAGGCTCTGCTTCTAACTTGGGCCCAAATTGTAAAATGGTCTTATCTATTGGCGATTTCGTCCCAATTCACATTCCAAGTGATATTCGGCATGCTAATTACATTGCCGGTTGCGAAATTGCATTATCTCTTATAGTTTCCGAGATATGGACTATCGATAATTTACACCTTAGGCTCTGCTTCTAACTTGGGCCCAAATTGTAAAATGGTCTTATCTATTGGCGATTTCGTTCCAATTCACATTCCAAGTAATATTCGGCATGCTAATTACATTGCCGGTTGCCAAATTGCATTATCTCTTATAGTTTCCGAGATATGGACTATCGATAATTTACACCTTACTCTCTGCTTCTAACTTGGGCCCAAATTGTAAAATGGTCTTATCTATTGGCGATTTCGTCCCAATTCACATTCCAAGTGATATTCGGCATGCTAATTACATTGCCGGTTGCGAAATTGCATTATCTCTTATAGTTTCCGAGATATGGACTATCAATAATTTACACCTTAGGCTCTGCTTCTAACTTGGGCCCAAATTGTAAAATGGTCTTATCTATTGGCGATTTCGTTCCAATTCACATTCCAAGTAATATTCGGCATGCTAATTACACTGCCGGTTGCCAAATTGCATTATCTCTTATAGTTTCCGAGATATGGACTATCGATAATTTACACCTTACTCTCTGCTTCTAACTTGGGCCCAAATTGTAAAATGGTCTTATCTATTGGCGATTTCGTCCCAATTCACATTCCAAGTGATATTCGGCATGCTAATTACATTGCCGGTTGCGAAATTGCATTATCTCTTATAGTTTCCGAGATATGGACTATCGATAATTTACACCTTAGGCTCTGCTTCTAACTTGGGCCCAAATTGTAAAATGGTCTTATCTATTGGCGATTTCGTTCCAATTCACATTCCAAGTAATATTCGGCATGCTAATTACATTGCCGGTTGCCAAATTGCATTATCTCTTATAGTTTCCGAGATATGGACTATCGATAATTTACACCTTACTCTCTGCTTCTAACTTGGGCCCAAATTGTAAAATGGTCTTATCTATTGGCGATTTCGTCCCAATTCACATTCCAAGTGATATTCGGCATGCTAATTACATTGCCGGTTGCGAAATTGCATTATCTCTTATAGTTTCCGAGATATGGACTATCAATAATTTACACCTTAGGCTCTGCTTCTAACTTGGGCCCAAATTGTAAAATGGTCTTATCTATTGGCGATTTCGTTCCAATTCACATTCCAAGTAATATTCGGCATGCTAATTACACTGCCGGTTGCCAAATTGCATTATCTCTTATAGTTTCCGAGATATGGACTATCGATAATTTACACCTTAGGCTCTGCTTCTAACTTGGGCCCAAATTGTAAAATGGTCTTATCTATTGGCGATTTCGTTCCAATTCACATTCCAAGTAATATTCGGCATGCTAATTACATTGCCGGTTGCCAAATTGCATTATCTATTATAGTTTCCGAGATATGGACTATCGGTAATTTACACCTTAGGCTCTGCTTCTAACTTGGGCCCAAATTGTAAAATGGTCTTATCTATTGGCGATTTCGTTCCAATTCACATTCCAAGTAATATCCGGCATGCTAATTACATTGCCGGTTGCCAAATTGAATTATCTCTTATAGTTTCCGAGATATGGACTATCGATAATTTACACCTTAGGCTCTGCTTCTAACTTGGGCCCAAATTGTAAAATGGTCTTACCTATTGGCGATTTCGTTCCAATTCACATTCCAAGTAATATTCGGCATGCTAATTACATTGCCGGTTGCCAAATTGCATTATCTCTTCTAGTTTCCGAGATATGGACTATCTATTATTTACACCTTAGGCTCTGCTTCTAACTTGGGCCCAAATTGTAAAATGGTCTTATCTATTGGCGATTTCGTTCCAATTCACATTCCAAGTAATATTCGGCATGCTAATTACATTGCCGGTTGCCAAATTGCATTATCTCTTATAGTTTCCGAGATATGGACTATCGATAATTTACATCTTAGGCTCTGCTTCTAACTTGGGCCCAAATTGTAAAATCGTCTTATCTATTGGCGATTTCGTTCCAATTCACATTCCAAGTAATATTCGGCATGCTAATTACATTGCCGGTTGCCAAATTGCATTATCTCTTATAGTTTCCGAGATATGGACTATCGATAATTTACACCTTAGGCCCTGCTTCTAACTTGGGCCCAAATTGTAAAATGGTCTTATCTATTGGCGATTTCGTTCCAATTCACATTCCAAGTAATATCCGGCATGCTAATTACATTGCCGGTTGCCAAATTGAATTATCTCTTATAGTTTCCGAGATATGGACTATCGATAATTTACACCTTAGGCTCTGCTTCTAACTTGGGCCCAAATTGTAAAATGGTCTTATCTATTGGCGATTTCGTTCCAATTCACATTCCAAGTAATATTCGGCATGCTAATTACATTGCCGGTTGCCAAATTGCATTATCTCTTATAGTTTCCGAGATATGGACTATCGATAATTTACACCTTACTCTCTGCTTCTAACTTGGGCCCAAATTGTAAAATGGTCTTATCTATTGGCGATTTCGTCCCAATTCACATTCCAAGTGATATTCGGCATGCTAATTACATTGCCGGTTGCGAAATTGCATTATCTCTTATAGTTTCCGAGATATGGACTATCAATAATTTACACCTTAGGCTCTGCTTCTAACTTGGGCCCAAATTGTAAAATGGTCTTATCTATTGGCGATTTCGTTCCAATTCACATTCCAAGTAATATTCGGCATGCTAATTACACTGCCGGTTGCCAAATTGCATTATCTCTTATAGTTTCCGAGATATGGACTATCGATAATTTACACCTTAGGCTCTGCTTCTAACTTGGGCCCAAATTGTAAAATGGTCTTACCTATTGGCGATTTCATTCCAATTCACATTCCAAGTAATATTCGGCATGCTAATTACATTGCCGGTTGCCAAATTGCATTATCTCTTCTAGTTTCCGAGATATGGACTATCGATTATTTACACCTTAGGCTCTGCTTCTAACTTGGGCCCAAATTGTAAAATGGTCTTATCTATTGGCGATTTCGTTCCAATTCACATTCCAAGTAATATTCGGCATGCTAATTACATTGCCGGTTGCCAAATTGCATTATCTCTTATAGTTTCCGAGATATGGACTATCGATAATTTACATCTTAGGCTCTGCTTCTAACTTGGGCCCAAATTGTAAAATCGTCTTATCTATTGGCGATTTCGTTCCAATTCACATTCCAAGTAATATTCGGCATGCTAATTACATTGCCGGTTGCCAAATTGCATTATCTCTTATAGTTTCCGAGATATGGACTATCGATAATTTACACCTTAGGCCCTGCTTCTAACTTGGGCCCAAATTGTAAAATGGTCTTACCTATTGGCGATTTCGTTCCAATTCACATTCCAAGTAATATTCGGCATGCTAATTACATTGCCGGTTGCCTAATTGCATTATCTCTTCTAGTTTCCGAGATATGGACTATCGATTATTTACACCTTAGGCTCTGCTTCTAACTTGGGCCCAAATTGTAAAATGGTCTTATCTATTGGCGATTTCGTTCCAATTCACATTCCAAGTAATATTCGGCATGCTAATTACATTGCCGGTTGCCAAATTGCATTATCTCTTATAGTTTCCGAGATATGGACTATCGATAATTTACATCTTAGGCTCTGCTTCTAACTTGGGCCCAAATTGTAAAATCGTCTTATCTATTGGCGATTTCGTTCCAATTCACATTCCAAGTAATATTCGGCATGCTAATTACATTGCCGGTTGCCAAATTGCATTATCTCTTATAGTTTCCGAGATATGGACTATCGATAATTTACACCTTAGGCCCTGCTTCTAACTTGGGCCCAAATTGTAAAATGGTCTTATCTATTGGCGATTTCGTTCCAATTCACATTCCAAGTAATATCCGGCATGCTAATTACATTGCCGGTTGCCAAATTGAATTATCTCTTATAGTTTCCGAGATATGGACTATCGATAATTTACACCTTAGGCTCTGCTTCTAACTTGGGCCCAAATTGTAAAATGGTCTTATCTATTGGCGATTTCGTTCCAATTCACATTCCAAGTAATATTCGGCATGCTAATTACATTGCCGGTTGCCAAATTGCATTATCTCTTATAGTTTCCGAGATATGGACTATCGATAATTTACATCTTAGGCTCTGCTTCTAACTTGGGCCCAAATTGTAAAATGGTCTTATCTATTGGCGATTTCGTTCCAATTCACATTCCAAGTAATATTCGGCATGCTAATTACATTGCCGGTTGCCAAATTGCATTATCTCTTATAGTTTCCGAGATATGGACTATCGATAATTTACACCTTACTCTCTGCTTCTAACTTGGGCCCAAATTGTAAAATGGTCTTATCTATTGGCGATTTCGTCCCAATTCACATTCCAAGTGATATTCGGCATGCTAATTACATTGCCGGTTGCGAAATTGCATTATCTCTTATAGTTTCCGAGATATGGACTATCAATAATTTACACCTTAGGCTCTGCTTCTAACTTGGGCCCAAATTGTAAAATGGTCTTATCTATTGGCGATTTCGTTCCAATTCACATTCCAAGTAATATTCGGCATGCTAATTACACTGCCGGTTGCCAAATTGCATTATCTCTTATAGTTTCCGAGATATGGACTATCGATAATTTACACCTTAGGCTCTGCTTCTAACTTGGGCCCAAATTGTAAAATGGTCTTATCTATTGGCGATTTCGTTCCAATTCACATTCCAAGTAATATTCGGCATGCTAATTACATTGCCGGTTGCCAAATTGCATTATCTCTTATAGTTTCCGAGATATGGACTATCGGTAATTTACACCTTAGGCTCTGCTTCTAACTTGGGCCCAAATTGTAAAATGGTCTTATCTATTGGCGATTTCGTTCCAATTCACATTCCAAGTAATATCCGGCATGCTAATTACATTGCCGGTTGCCAAATTGAATTATCTCTTATAGTTTCCGAGATATGGACTATCGATAATTTACATCTTAGGCTCTGCTTCTAACTTGGGCCCAAATTGTAAAATCGTCTTATCTATTGGCGATTTCGTTCCAATTCACATTCCAAGTAATATTCGGCATGCTAATTACATTGCCGGTTGCCAAATTGCATTATCTCTTATAGTTTCCGAGATATGGACTATCGATAATTTACACCTTAGGCCCTGCTTCTAACTTGGGCCCAAATTGTAAAATGGTCTTATCTATTGGCGATTTCGTTCCAATTCACATTCCAAGTAATATCCGGCATGCTAATTACATTGCCGGTTGCCAAATTGAATTATCTCTTATAGTTTCCGAGATATGGACTATCGATAATTTACACCTTAGGCTCTGCTTCTAACTTGGGCCCAAATTGTAAAATGGTCTTATCTATTGGCGATTTCGTTCCAATTCACATTCCAAGTAATATTCGGCATGCTAATTACATTGCCGGTTGCCAAATTGCATTATCTCTTATAGTTTCCGAGATATGGACTATCGATAATTTACATCTTAGGCTCTGCTTCTAACTTGGGCCCAAATTGTAAAATGGTCTTATCTATTGGCGATTTCGTTCCAATTCACATTCCAAGTAATATTCGGCATGCTAATTACATTGCCGGTTGCCAAATTGCATTATCTCTTATAGTTTCCGAGATATGGACTATCGATAATTTACACCTTACTCTCTGCTTCTAACTTGGGCCCAAATTGTAAAATGGTCTTATCTATTGGCGATTTCGTCCCAATTCACATTCCAAGTGATATTCGGCATGCTAATTACATTGCCGGTTGCGAAATTGCATTATCTCTTATAGTTTCCGAGATATGGACTATCAATAATTTACACCTTAGGCTCTGCTTCTAACTTGGGCCCAAATTGTAAAATGGTCTTATCTATTGGCGATTTCGTTCCAATTCACATTCCAAGTAATATTCGGCATGCTAATTACACTGCCGGTTGCCAAATTGCATTATCTCTTATAGTTTCCGAGATATGGACTATCGATAATTTACACCTTAGGCTCTGCTTCTAACTTGGGCCCAAATTGTAAAATGGTCTTATCTATTGGCGATTTCGTTCCAATTCACATTCCAAGTAATATTCGGCATGCTAATTACATTGCCGGTTGCCAAATTGCATTATCTCTTATAGTTTCCGAGATATGGACTATCGGTAATTTACACCTTAGGCTCTGCTTCTAACTTGGGCCCAAATTGTAAAATGGTCTTATCTATTGGCGATTTCGTTCCAATTCACATTCCAAGTAATATCCGGCATGCTAATTACATTGCCGGTTGCCAAATTGAATTATCTCTTATAGTTTCCGAGATATGGACTATCGATAATTTACACCTTAGGCTCTGCTTCTAACTTGGGCCCAAATTGTAAAATGGTCTTACCTATTGGCGATTTCGTTCCAATTCACATTCCAAGTAATATTCGGCATGCTAATTACATTGCCGGTTGCCAAATTGCATTATCTCTTCTAGTTTCCGAGATATGGACTATCTATTATTTACACCTTAGGCTCTGCTTCTAACTTGGGCCCAAATTGTAAAATGGTCTTATCTATTGGCGATTTCGTCCCAATTCACATTCCAAGTAATATTCGGCATGCTACTTACATTGCCGGTTGCCAAATTGCATTATCTCTTATAGTTTCCGAGATATGGACTATCGATAATTTACATCTTAGGCTCTGCTTCTAACTTGGGCCCAAATTGTAAAATCGTCTTATCTATTGGCGATTTCGTTCCAATTCACATTCCAAGTAATATTCGGCATGCTAATTACATTGCCGGTTGCCAAATTGCATTATCTCTTATAGTTTCCGAGATATGGACTATCGATAATTTACACCTTAGGCCCTGCTTCTAACTTGGGCCCAAATTGTAAAATGGTCTTATCTATTGGCGATTTCGTTCCAATTCACATTCCAAGTAATATCCGGCATGCTAATTACATTGCCGGTTGCCAAATTGAATTATCTCTTATAGTTTCCGAGATATGGACAATCGATAATTTACACCTTAGGCTCTGCTTCTAACTTGGGCCCAAATTGTAAAATGGTCTTATCTATTGGCGATTTCGTTCCAATTCACATTCCAAGTAATATTCGGCATGCTAATTACATTGCCGGTTGCCAAATTGCATTATCTCTTATAGTTTCCGAGATATGGACTATCGATAATTTACACCTTACTCTCTGCTTCTAACTTGGGCCCAAATTGTAAAATGGTCTTATCTATTGGCGATTTCGTCCCAATTCACATTCCAAGTGATATTCGGCATGCTAATTACATTGCCGGTTGCGAAATTGCATTATCTCTTATAGTTTCCGAGATATGGACTATCAATAATTTACACCTTAGGCTCTGCTTCTAACTTGGGCCCAAATTGTAAAATGGTCTTATCTATTGGCGATTTCGTTCCAATTCACATTCCAAGTAATATTCGGCATGCTAATTACACTGCCGGTTGCCAAATTGCATTATCTCTTATAGTTTCCGAGATATGGACTATCGATAATTTACACCTTAGGCTCTGCTTCTAACTTGGGCCCAAATTGTAAAATGGTCTTATCTATTGGCGATTTCGTTCCAATTCACATTCCAAGTAATATTCGGCATGCTAATTACATTGCTGGTTGCCAAAATGCATTATCTCTTATAGTTTCCGAGTTATGGACTATCGGTAATTTACACCTTAGGCTCTGCTTCTAACTTGGGCCCAAATTGTAAAATGGTCTTATCTATTGGCGATTTCGTTCCAATTCACATTCCAAGTAATATCCGGCATGCTAATTACATTGCCGGTTGCCAAATTGAATTATCTCTTATAGTTTCCGAGATATGGACTATCGATAATTTACACCTTAGGCTCTGCTTCTAACTTGGGCCCAAATTGTAAAATGGTCTTACCTATTGGCGATTTCGTTCCAATTCACATTCCAAGTAATATTCGGCATGCTAATTACATTGCCGGTTGCCAAATTGCATTATCTCTTCTAGTTTCCGAGATATGGACTATCTATTATTTACACCTTAGGCTCTGCTTCTAACTTGGGCCCAAATTGTAAAATGGTCTTATCTATTGGCGATTTCGTTCCAATTCACATTCCAAGTAATATTCGGCATGCTAATTACATTGCCGGTTGCCAAATTGCATTATCTCTTATAGTTTCCGAGATATGGACTATCGATAATTTACATCTTAGGCTCTGCTTCTAACTTGGGCCCAAATTGTAAAATCGTCTTATCTATTGGCGATTTCGTTCCAATTCACATTCCAAGTAATATTCGGCATGCTAATTACATTGCCGGTTGCCAAATTGCATTATCTCTTATAGTTTCCGAGATATGGACTATCGATAATTTACACCTTAGGCCCTGCTTCTAACTTGGGCCCAAATTGTAAAATGGTCTTATCTATTGGCGATTTCGTTCCAATTCACATTCCAAGTAATATCCGGCATGCTAATTACATTGCCGGTTGCCAAATTGAATTATCTCTTATAGTTTCCGAGATATGGACTATCGATAATTTACACCTTAGGCTCTGCTTCTAACTTGGGCCCAAATTGTAAAATGGTCTTATCTATTGGCGATTTCGTTCCAATTCACATTCCAAGTAATATTCGGCATGCTAATTACATTGCCGGTTGCCAAATTGCATTATCTCTTATAGTTTCCGAGATATGGACTATCGATAATTTACACCTTACTCTCTGCTTCTAACTTGGGCCCAAATTGTAAAATGGTCTTATCTATTGGCGATTTCGTCCCAATTCACATTCCAAGTGATATTCGGCATGCTAATTACATTGCCGGTTGCGAAATTGCATTATCTCTTATAGTTTCCGAGATATGGACTATCAATAATTTACACCTTATGCTCTGCTTCTAACTTGGGCCCAAATTGTAAAATGGTCTTATCTATTGGCGATTTCGTTCCAATTCACATTCCAAGTAATATTCGGCATGCTAATTACACTGCCGGTTGCCAAATTGCATTATCTCTTATAGTTTCCGAGATATGGACTATCGATAATTTACACCTTAGGCTCTGCTTCTAACTTGGGCCCAAATTGTAAAATGGTCTTACCTATTGGCGATTTCGTTCCAATTCACATTCCAAGTAATATTCGGCATGCTAATTACATTGCCGGTTGCCAAATTGCATTATCTCTTCTAGTTTCCGAGATATGGACTATCGATTATTTACACCTTAGGCTCTGCTTCTAACTTGGGCCCAAATTGTAAAATGGTCTTATCTATTGGCGATTTCGTTCCAATTCACATTCCAAGTAATATTCGGCATGCTAATTACATTGCCGGTTGCCAAATTGCATTATCCCTTATAGTTTCCGAGATATGGACTATCGATAATTTACATCTTAGGCTCTGCTTCTAACTTGGGCCCAAATTGTAAAATCGTCTTATCTATTGGCGATTTCGTTCCAATTCACATTCCAAGTAATATTCGGCATGCTAATTACATTGCCGGTTGCCAAATTGCATTATCTCTTATAGTTTCCGAGATATGGACTATCGATAATTTACACCTTAGGCCCTGCTTCTAACTTGGGCCCAAATTGTAAAATGATCTTATCTATTGGCGATTTCGTTCCAATTCACATTCCAAGTAATATCCGGCATGCTAATTACATTGGCGGTTGCCAAATTGAATTATCTCTTATAGTTTCCGAGATATGGACTATCGATAATTTACACCTTAGGCTCTGCTTCTAACTTGGGCCCAAATTGTAAAATGGTCTTCTCTATTGGCGATTTCGTTCCAATTCACATTCCAAGTAATATTCGGCATGCTAATTACATTGCCGGTTGCCAAATTGCATTATCTCTTATAGTTTCCGAGATATGGACTATCGGTAATTTACACCTTAGGCTCTGCTTCTAACTGGGGCCCAAATTGTAAAATGGTCTTATCTATTGGCGATTTCGTTCCAATTCACATTCCAAGTAATATCCGGCATGCTAATTACATTGCCGGTTGCCAAATTGAATTATCTCTTATAGTTTCCGAGATATGGACTATCGATAATTTACACCTTAGGCTCTGCTTCTAACTTGGGCCCAAATTGTAAAATGGTCTTACCTATTGGCGATTTCGTTCCAATTCACATTCCAAGTAATATTCGGCATGCTAATTACATTGCCGGTTGCCAAATTGCATTATCTCTTCTAGTTTCCGAGATATGGACTATCGATTATTTACACCTTAGGCTCTGCTTCTAACTTGGGCCCAAATTGTAAAATGGTCTTATCTATTGGCGATTTCGTTCCAATTCACATTCCAAGTAATATTCGGCATGCTAATTACATTGCCGGTTGCCAAATTGCATTATCTCTTATAGTTTCCGAGATATGGACTATCGATAATTTACATCTTAGGCTCTGCTTCTAACTTGGGCCCAAATTGTAAAATCGTCTTATCTATTGGCGATTTCGTTCCAATTCACATTCCAAGTAATATTCGGCATGCTAATTACATTGCCGGTTGCCAAATTGCATTATCTCTTATAGTTTCCGAGATATGGACTATCGATAATTTACACCTTAGGCCCTGCTTCTAACTTGGGCCCAAATTGTAAAATGATCTTATCTATTGGCGATTTCGTTCCAATTCACATTCCAAGTAATATCCGGCATGCTAATTACATTGGCGGTTGCCAAATTGAATTATCTCTTATAGTTTCCGAGATATGGACTATCGATAATTTACACCTTAGGCTATGCTTCTAACTTGGGCCCAAATTGTAAAATGGTCTTATCTATTGGCGATTTCGTTCCAATTCACATTCCAAGTAATATTCGGCATGCTAATTACATTGCCGGTTGCCAAATTGCATTATCTCTTATAGTTTCCGAGATATGGACTATCGATAATTTACACCTTAGGCTCTGCTTCTAACTTGGGCCCAAATTGTAAAATGGTCTTATCTATTGGCGATTTCGTTCCAATTCACATTCCAAGTAATACTCGGCATGCTAATTACATTGCCGGTTGCCAAATTGCATTATCTCTTATAGTTTCCGAGATATGGACTATCGATAATTTACACCTTAGGCTCTGCTTCTAACTTGGGCCCAAATTGTAAAATGGTCTTATCTATTGGCGATTTCGTTCCAATTCACATTCCAAGTAATATTCGGCATGCTAATTACATTGCCGGTTGCCAAATTGCTTTATCTCTTATAGTTTCCGAGATATGGACTATCGATAATTTACACCTTAGGCTCTGCTTCTAACTTGTGCCCAAATTGTAAAATGGTCTTATCTATTGGCGATTTCGTTCCAATTCACACTCCAAGTAATATTCGGCATGCTAATTACATTGCCGGTTGCGAAATTGCATTATCTCTTATAGTTTCCGAGATATGGACTATCGATAATTTACACCTTAGGCTCTGCTTCTAACTTGGGCCCAAATTGTAAAATGGTCTTATCTATTGGCGTTTTCGTTCCAATTCACATTCCAAGTAATATTCGGCATGCTAATTACATTGCCGGTTGCCAAATTGCATTATCTCTTATAGTTTCCGAGATATGGACTATCGATAATTTACACCTTAGGCTCTGCTTCTAACTTGGGCCCAAATTGTAAAATGGTCTTCTCTATTGGCGATTTCGTTCCAATTCACATTCCAAGTAATATTCGGCATGCTAATTACATTGCCGGTTGCCAAATTGCATTATCTCTTATAGTTTCCGAGATATGGACTATCGATAATTTACACCTTAGGCTCTGTTTCTAACTTGGGCCCAAATTGTAAAATGGTCTTATCTATTGGCGATTTCATTCCAATTCACATTCCAAGTAATATTCGGCATGCTAATTACATTGCCGGTTGCCAAATTGCATTATCTCTTATAGTTTCCGAGATATGGACTATCGATAATTTACACCTTAGGCTCTGCTTCTAACTTGGGCCCAAATTGTAAAATGGTCTTCTCTATTGGCGATTTCGTTCCAATTCACATTCCAAGTAATATTCGGCATGCTAATTACATTGCCGGTTGCCAAATTGCATTATCTCTTATAGTTTCCGAGATATGGACTATCGATAATTTACACCTTAGGCTCTGCTTCTAACTTGGGCCCAAATTGTAAAATGGTCTTCTCTATTGTCGATTTCGTTCCAATTCACATTCCAAGTAATATTCGGCATGCTAATTCCATTGCCGGTTGCCAAATTGCATTATCTCTTATAGTTTCCGAGATATGGACTATCGATAATTTACACCTTAGGCTCTGCTTCTAACTTGGGCCCAAATTGTAAAATCGTCTTATCTATTGGCGATTTCGTTCCAATTCACATTCCAAGTAATATTCGGCATGCTAATTACATTGCCGGTTGCCAAATTGCATTATCTCTTATAGTTTCCGAGATATGGACTATCGGTAATTTACACCTTAGGCTCTGCTTCTAACTTGGGCCCAAATTGTAAAATGGTCTTATCTATTGGCGATTTCGTTCCAATTCACATTCCAAGTAATATCCGGCATGCTAATTACATTGCCGGTTGCCAAATTGAATTATCTCTTATAGTTTCCGAGATATGGACTATCGATAATTTACACCTTAGGCTCTGCTTCTAACTTGGGCCCAAATTGTAAAATGGTCTTACCTATTGGCGATTTCGTTCCAATTCACATTCCAAGTAATATTCGGCATGCTAATTACATTGCCGGTTGCCAAATTGCATTATCTCTTCTAGTTTCCGAGATATGGACTATCGATTATTTACACCTTAGGCTCTGCTTCTAACTTGGGCCCAAATTGTAAAATGGTCTTATCTATTGGCGATTTCGTTCCAATTCACATTCCAAGTAATATTCGGCATGCTAATTACATTGCCGGTTGCCAAATTGCATTATCTCTTATAGTTTCCGAGATATGGACTATCGATAATTTACATCTTAGGCTCTGCTTCTAACTTGGGCCCAAATTGTAAAATCGTCTTATCTATTGGCGATTTCGTTCCAATTCACATTCCAAGTAATATTCGGCATGCTAATTACATTGCCGGTTGCCAAATTGCATTATCTCTTATAGTTTCCGAGATATGGACTATCGATAATTTACACTTTAGGCCCTGCTTCTAACTTGGGCCCAAATTGTAAAATGGTCTTATCTATTGGCGATTTCGTTCCAATTCACATTCCAAGTAATATCCGGCATGCTAATTACATTGCCGGTTGCCAAATTGAATTATCTCTTATAGTTTCCGAGATATGGACTATCGATAATTTACACCTTAGGCTCTGCTTCTAACTTGGGCCCAAATTGTAAAATGGTCTTATCTATTGGCGATTTCGTTCCAATTCACATTCCAAGTAATATTCGGCATGCTAATTACATTGCCGGTTGCCAAATTGCATTATCTCTTATAGTTTCCGAGATATGGACTATCGATAATTTACATCTTAGGCTCTGCTTCTAAATTGGGCCCAAATTGTAAAATGGTCTTATCTATTGGCGATTTCGTTCCAATTCACATTCCAAGTAATATTCGGCATGCTAATTACATTGCCGGTTGCCAAATTGCATTATCTCTTATAGTTTCCGAGATATGGACTATCGATAATTTACACCTTACTCTCTGCTTCTAACTTGGGCCCAAATTGTAAAATGGTCTTATCTATTGGCGATTTCGTCCCAATTCACATTCCAAGTGATATTCGGCATGCTAATTACATTGCCGGTTGCCAAATTGCATTATCTCTTCTAGTTTCCGAGATATGGACTATCTATTATTTACACCTTAGGCTCTGCTTCTAACTTGGGCCCAAATTGTAAAATGGTCTTATCTATTGGCGATTTCGTTCCAATTCACATTCCAAGTAATATTCGGCATGCTAATTACATTGCCGGTTGCCAAATTGCATTATCTCTTATAGTTTCCGAGATATGGACTATCGATAATTTACATCTTAGGCTCTGCTTCTAACTTGGGCCCAAATTGTAAAATCGTCTTATCTATTGGCGATTTCGTTCCAATTCACATTCCAAGTAATATTCGGCATGCTAATTACATTGCCGGTTGCCAAATTGCATTATCTCTTATAGTTTCCGAGATATGGACTATCGATAATTTACACCTTAGGCCCTGCTTCTAACTTGGGCCCAAATTGTAAAATGGCCTTATCTATTGGCGATTTCGTTCCAATTCACATTCCAAGTAATATCCGGCATGCTAATTACATTGCCGGTTGCCAAATTGAATTATCTCTTATAGTTTCCGAGATATGGACTATCGATAATTTACACCTTAGGCTCTGCTTCTAACTTGGGCCCAAATTGTAAAATGGTCTTATCTATTGGCGATTTCGTTCCAATTCACATTCCAAGTAATATTCGGCATGCTAATTACATTGCCGGTTGCCAAATTGCATTATCTCTTATAGTTTCCGAGATATGGACTATCGATAATTTACACCTTACTCTCTGCTTCTAACTTGGGCCCAAATTGTAAAATGGTCTTATCTATTGGCGATTTCGTCCCAATTCACATTCCAAGTGATATTCGGCATGCTAATTACATTGCCGGTTGCGAAATTGCATTATCTCTTATAGTTTCCGAGATATGGACTATCAATAATTTACACCTTAGGCTCTGCTTCTAACTTGGGCCCAAATTGTAAAATGGTCTTATCTATTGGCGATTTCGTTCCAATTCACATTCCAAGTAATATTCGGCATGCTAATTACACTGCCGGTTGCCAAATTGCATTATCTCTTATAGTTTCCGAGATATGGACTATCGATAATTTACACCTTAGGCTCTGCTTCTAACTTGGGCCCAAATTGTAAAATGGTCTTACCTATTGGCGATTTCATTCCAATTCACATTCCAAGTAATATTCGGCATGCTAATTACATTGCCGGTTGCCAAATTGCATTATCTCTTCTAGTTTCCGAGATATGGACTATCGATTATTTACACCTTAGGCTCTGCTTCTAACTTGGGCCCAAATTGTAAAATGGTCTTATCTATTGGCGATTTCGTTCCAATTCACATTCCAAGTAATATTCGGCATGCTAATTACATTGCCGGTTGCCAAATTGCATTATCTCTTATAGTTTCCGAGATATGGACTATCGATAATTTACACCTTACTCTCTGCTTCTAACTTGGGCCCAAATTGTAAAATGGTCTTATCTATTGGCGATTTCGTCCCAATTCACATTCCAAGTGATATTCGGCATGCTAATTACATTGCCGGTTGCGAAATTGCATTATCTCTTATAGTTTCCGAGATATGGACTATCAATAATTTACACCTTAGGCTCTGCTTCTAACTTGGGCCCAAATTGTAAAATGGTCTTATCTATTGGCGATTTCGTTCCAATTCACATTCCAAGTAATATTCGGCATGCTAATTACACTGCCGGTTGCCAAATTGCATTATCTCTTATAGTTTCCGAGATATGGACTATCGATAATTTACACCTTAGGCTCTGCTTCTAACTTGGGCCCAAATTGTAAAATGGTCTTACCTATTGGCGATTTCGTTCCAATTCACATTCCAAGTAATATTCGGCATGCTAATTACATTGCCGGTTGCCAAATTGCATTATCTCTTCTAGTTTCCGAGATATGGACTATCGGTTATTTACACCTTAGGCTCTGCTTCTAACTTGGGCCCAAATTGTAAAATGGTCTTATCTATTGGCGATTTCGTTCCAATTCACATTCCAAGTAATATTCGGCATGCTAATTACATTGCCGGTTGCCAAATTGCATTATCTCTTATAGTTTCCGAGATATGGAGTATCGATAATTTACATCTTAGGCTCTGCTTCTAACTTGGGCCCAAATTGTAAAATCGTCTTATCTATTGGCGATTTCGTTCCAATTCACATTCCAAGTAATATTCGGCATGCTAATTACATTGCCGGTTGCCAAATTGCATTATCTCTTATAGTTTCCGAGATATGGACTATCGATAATTTACACCTTAGGCCCTGCTTCTAACTTGGGCCCAAATTGTAAAATGGTCTTATCTATTGGCGATTTCGTTCCAATTCACATTCCAAGTAATATCCGGCATGCTAATTACATTGCCGGTTGCCAAATTGAATTATCTCTTATAGTTTCCGAGATATGGACTATCGATAATTTACACCTTAGGCTCTGCTTCTAACTTGGGCCCAAATTGTAAAATGGTCTTATCTATTGGCGATTTCGTTCCAATTCACATTCCAAGTAATATTCGGCATGCTAATTACATTGCCGGTTGCCAAATTGCATTATCTCTTATAGTTTCCGAGATATGGACTATCGATAATTTACATCTTAGGCTCTGCTTCTAAATTGGGCCCAAATTGTAAAATGGTCTTATCTATTGGCGATTTCGTTCCAATTCACATTCCAAGTTATATTCGGCATGCTAATTACATTGCCGGTTGCCAAATTGCATTATCTCTTATAGTTTCCGAGATATGGACTATCGATAATTTACACCTTACTCTCTGCTTCTAACTTGGGCCCAAATTGTAAAATGGTCTTATCTATTGGCGATTTCGTCCCAATTCACATTCCAAGTGATATTCGGCATGCTAATTACATTGCCGGTTGCGAAATTGCATTATCTCTTATAGTTTCCGAGATATGGACTATCAATAATTTACACCTTAGGCTCTGCTTCTAACTTGGGCCCAAATTGTAAAATGGTCTTATCTATTGGCGATTTCGTTCCAATTCACATTCCAAGTAATATTCGGCATGCTAATTACACTGCCGGTTGCCAAATTGCATTATCTCTTATAGTTTCCGAGATATGGACTATCGATAATTTACACCTTAGGCTCTGCTTCTAACTTGGGCCCAAATTGTAAAATGGTCTTATCTATTGGCGATTTCGTTCCAATTCACATTCCAAGTAATATTCGGCATGCTAATTACATTGCCGGTTGCCAAATTGCATTATCTATTATAGTTTCCGAGATATGGACTATCGGTAATTTACACCTTAGGCTCTGCTTCTAACTTGGGCCCAAATTGTAAAATGGTCTTATCTATTGGCGATTTCGTTCCAATTCACATTCCAAGTAATATCCGGCATGCTAATTACATTGCCGGTTGCCAAATTGAATTATCTCTTATAGTTTCCGAGATATGGACTATCGATAATTTACACCTTAGGCTCTGCTTCTAACTTGGGCCCAAATTGTAAAATGGTCTTACCTATTGGCGATTTCGTTCCAATTCACATTCCAAGTAATATTCGGCATGCTAATTACATTGCCGGTTGCCAAATTGCATTATCTCTTCTAGTTTCCGAGATATGGACTATCTATTATTTACACCTTAGGCTCTGCTTCTAACTTGGGCCCAAATTGTAAAATGGTCTTATCTATTGGCGATTTCGTTCCAATTCACATTCCAAGTAATATTCGGCATGCTAATTACATTGCCGGTTGCCAAATTGCATTATCTCTTATAGTTTCCGAGATATGGACTATCGATAATTTACATCTTAGGCTCTGCTTCTAACTTGGGCCCAAATTGTAAAATCGTCTTATCTATTGGCGATTTCGTTCCAATTCACATTCCAAGTAATATTCGGCATGCTAATTACATTGCCGGTTGCCAAATTGCATTATCTCTTATAGTTTCCGAGATATGGACTATCGATAATTTACACCTTAGGCCCTGCTTCTAACTTGGGCCCAAATTGTAAAATGGTCTTATCTATTGGCGATTTCGTTCCAATTCACATTCCAAGTAATATCCGGCATGCTAATTACATTGCCGGTTGCCAAATTGAATTATCTCTTATAGTTTCCGAGATATGGACTATCGATAATTTACACCTTAGGCTCTGCTTCTAACTTGGGCCCAAATTGTAAAATGGTCTTATCTATTGGCGATTTCGTTCCAATTCACATTCCAAGTAATATTCGGCATGCTAATTACATTGCCGGTTGCCAAATTGCATTATCTCTTATAGTTTCCGAGATATGGACTATCGATAATTTACACCTTACTCTCTGCTTCTAACTTGGGCCCAAATTGTAAAATGGTCTTATCTATTGGCGATTTCGTCCCAATTCACATTCCAAGTGATATTCGGCATGCTAATTACATTGCCGGTTGCGAAATTGCATTATCTCTTATAGTTTCCGAGATATGGACTATCAATAATTTACACCTTAGGCTCTGCTTCTAACTTGGGCCCAAATTGTAAAATGGTCTTATCTATTGGCGATTTCGTTCCAATTCACATTCCAAGTAATATTCGGCATGCTAATTACACTGCCGGTTGCCAAATTGCATTATCTCTTATAGTTTCCGAGATATGGACTATCGATAATTTACACCTTAGGCTCTGCTTCTAACTTGGGCCCAAATTGTAAAATGGTCTTACCTATTGGCGATTTCATTCCAATTCACATTCCAAGTAATATTCGGCATGCTAATTACATTGCCGGTTGCCAAATTGCATTATCTCTTCTAGTTTCCGAGATATGGACTATCGATTATTTACACCTTAGGCTCTGCTTCTAACTTGGGCCCAAATTGTAAAATGGTCTTATCTATTGGCGATTTCGTTCCAACTCACATTCCAAGTAGTATTCGGCATGCTAATTACATTGCCGGTTGCCAAATTGCATTATCTCTTATAGTTTCCGAGATATGGACTATCGATAATTTACATCTTAGGCTCTGCTTCTAACTTGGGCCCAAATTGTAAAATCGTCTTATCTATTGGCGATTTCGTTCCAATTCACATTCCAAGTAATATTCGGCATGCTAATTACATTGCCGGTTGCCAAATTGCATTATCTCTTATAGTTTCCGAGATATGGACTATCGATAATTTACACCTTAGGCCCTGCTTCTAACTTGGGCCCAAATTGTAAAATGGTCTTACCTATTGGCGATTTCGTTCCAATTCACATTCCAAGTAATATTCGGCATGCTAATTACATTGCCGGTTGCCAAATTGCATTATCTCTTCTAGTTTCCGAGATATGGACTATCGATTATTTACACCTTAGGCTCTGCTTCTAACTTGGGCCCAAATTGTAAAATGGTCTTATCTATTGGCGATTTCGTTCCAATTCACATTCCAAGTAATATTCGGCATGCTAATTACATTGCCGGTTGCCAAATTGCATTATCTCTTATAGTTTCCGAGATATGGACTATCGATAATTTACATCTTAGGCTCTGCTTCTAACTTGGGCCCAAATTGTAAAATCGTCTTATCTATTGGCGATTTCGTTCCAATTCACATTCCAAGTAATATTCGGCATGCTAATTACATTGCCGGTTGCCAAATTGCATTATCTCTTATAGTTTCCGAGATATGGACTATCGATAATTTACACCTTAGGCCCTGCTTCTAACTTGGGCCCAAATTGTAAAATGGTCTTATCTATTGGCGATTTCGTTCCAATTCACATTCCAAGTAATATCCGGCATGCTAATTACATTGCCGGTTGCCAAATTGAATTATCTCTTATAGTTTCCGAGATATGGACTATCGATAATTTACACCTTAGGCTCTGCTTCTAACTTGGGCCCAAATTGTAAAATGGTCTTATCTATTGGCGATTTCGTTCCAATTCACATTCCAAGTAATATTCGGCATGCTAATTACATTGCCGGTTGCCAAATTGCATTATCTCTTATAGTTTCCGAGATATGGACTATCGATAATTTACATCTTAGGCTCTGCTTCTAACTTGGGCCCAAATTGTAAAATGGTCTTATCTATTGGCGATTTCGTTCCAATTCACATTCCAAGTAATATTCGGCATGCTAATTACATTGCCGGTTGCCAAATTGCATTATCTCTTATAGTTTCCGAGATATGGACTATCGATAATTTACACCTTACTCTCTGCTTCTAACTTGGGCCCAAATTGTAAAATGGTCTTATCTATTGGCGATTTCGTCCCAATTCACATTCCAAGTGATATTCGGCATGCTAATTACATTGCCGGTTGCGAAATTGCATTATCTCTTATAGTTTCCGAGATATGGACTATCAATAATTTACACCTTAGGCTCTGCTTCTAACTTGGGCCCAAATTGTAAAATGGTCTTATCTATTGGCGATTTCGTTCCAATTCACATTCCAAGTAATATTCGGCATGCTAATTACACTGCCGGTTGCCAAATTGCATTATCTCTTATAGTTTCCGAGATATGGACTATCGATAATTTACACCTTAGGCTCTGCTTCTAACTTGGGCCCAAATTGTAAAATGGTCTTATCTATTGGCGATTTCGTTCCAATTCACATTCCAAGTAATATTCGGCATGCTAATTACATTGCCGGTTGCCAAATTGCATTATCTCTTATAGTTTCCGAGATATGGACTATCGGTAATTTACACCTTAGGCTCTGCTTCTAACTTGGGCCCAAATTGTAAAATGGTCTTATCTATTGGCGATTTCGTTCCAATTCACATTCCAAGTAATATCCGGCATGCTAATTACATTGCCGGTTGCCAAATTGAATTATCTCTTATAGTTTCCGAGATATGGACTATCGATAATTTACACCTTAGGCTCTGCTTCTAACTTGGGCCCAAATTGTAAAATGGTCTTACCTATTGGCGATTTCGTTCCAATTCACATTCCAAGTAATATTCGGCATGCTAATTACATTGCCGGTTGCCAAATTGCATTATCTCTTCTAGTTTCCGAGATATGGACTATCTATTATTTACACCTTAGGCTCTGCTTCTAACTTGGGCCCAAATTGTAAAATGGTCTTATCTATTGGCGATTTCGTCCCAATTCACATTCCAAGTAATATTCGGCATGCTACTTACATTGCCGGTTGCCAAATTGCATTATCTCTTATAGTTTCCGAGATATGGACTATCGATAATTTACATCTTAGGCTCTGCTTCTAACTTGGGCCCAAATTGTAAAATCGTCTTATCTATTGGCGATTTCGTTCCAATTCACATTCCAAGTAATATTCGGCATGCTAATTACATTGCCGGTTGCCAAATTGCATTATCTCTTATAGTTTCCGAGATATGGACTATCGATAATTTACACCTTAGGCCCTGCTTCTAACTTGGGCCCAAATTGTAAAATGGTCTTATCTATTGGCGATTTCGTTCCAATTCACATTCCAAGTAATATCCGGCATGCTAATTACATTGCCGGTTGCCAAATTGAATTATCTCTTATAGTTTCCGAGATATGGACAATCGATAATTTACACCTTAGGCTCTGCTTCTAACTTGGGCCCAAATTGTAAAATGGTCTTATCTATTGGCGATTTCGTTCCAATTCACATTCCAAGTAATATTCGGCATGCTAATTACATTGCCGGTTGCCAAATTGCATTATCTCTTATAGTTTCCGAGATATGGACTATCGATAATTTACACCTTACTCTCTGCTTCTAACTTGGGCCCAAATTGTAAAATGGTCTTATCTATTGGCGATTTCGTCCCAATTCACATTCCAAGTGATATTCGGCATGCTAATTACATTGCCGGTTGCGAAATTGCATTATCTCTTATAGTTTCCGAGATATGGACTATCAATAATTTACACCTTAGGCTCTGCTTCTAACTTGGGCCCAAATTGTAAAATGGCCTTATCTATTGGCGATTTCGTTCCAATTCACATTCCAAGTAATATTCGGCATGCTAATTACACTGCCGGTTGCCAAATTGCTTTATCTCTTATAGTTTCCGAGATATGGAATATCGATAATTTACACCTTAGGCTCTGCTTCTAACTTGGGCCCAAATTGTAAAATGGTCTTACCTATTGGCGATTTCGTTCCAATTCACATTCCAAGTAATATTCGGCATGCTAATTACATTGCCGGTTGCCAAATTGCATTATCTCTTCTAGTTTCCGAGATATGGACTATCGATTATTTACACCTTAGGCTCTGCTTCTAACTTGGGCCCAAATTGTAAAATGGTCTTATCTATTGGCGATTTCGTTCCAATTCACATTCCAAGTAATATTCGGCATGCTAATTACATTGCCGGTTGCCAAATTGCATTATCTCTTATAGTTTCCGAGATATGGACTATCGATAATTTACATCTTAGGCTCTGCTTCTAACTTGGGCCCAAATTGTAAAATCGTCTTATCTATTGGCGATTTCGTTCCAATTCACATTCCAAGTAATATTCGGCATGCTAATTACATTGCCGGTTGCCAAATTGCATTATCTCTTATAGTTTCCGAGATATGGACTATCGATAATTTACACCTTAGGCCCTGCTTCTAACTTGGGCCCAAATTGTAAAATGATCTTATCTATTGGCGATTTCGTTCCAATTCACATTCCAAGTAATATCCGGCATGCTAATTACATTGGCGGTTGCCAAATTGAATTATCTCTTATAGTTTCCGAGATATGGACTATCGATAATTTACACCTTAGGCTCTGCTTCTAACTTGGGCCCAAATTGTAAAATGGTCTTATCTATTGGCGATTTCGTTCCAATTCACATTCCAAGTAATATTCGGCATGCTAATTACATTGCCGGTTGCCAAATTGCATTATCTCTTATAGTTTCCGAGATATGGACTATCGATAATTTACACCTTAGGCTCTGCTTCTAACTTGGGCCCAAATTGTAAAATGGTCTTATCTATTGGCGATTTCGTTCCAATTCACATTCCAAGTAATACTCGGCATGCTAATTACATTGCCGGTTGCCAAATTGCATTATCTCTTATAGTTTCCGAGATATGGACTATCGATAATTTACACCTTAGGCTCTGCTTCTAACTTGGGCCCAAATTGTAAAATGGTCTTATCTATTGGCGATTTCGTTCCAATTCACATTCCAAGTAATATTCGGCATGCTAATTACATTGCCGGTTGCCAAATTGCATTATCTCTTATAATTTCCGAGATATGGACTATCGATAATTTACACCTTAGGCTCTGCTTCTAACTTGGGCCCAAATTGTAAAATGGTCTTATCTATTGGCGATTTCGTTCCAATTCACACTCCAAGTAATATTCGGCATGCTAATTACATTGCCGGTTGCGAAATTGCATTATCTCTTATAGTTTCCGAGATATGGACTATCGATAATTTACACCTTAGGCTCTGCTTCTAACTTGGGCCCAAATTGTAAAATGGCCTTATCTATTGGCGTTTTCGTTCCAATTCACATTCCAAGTAATATTCGGCATGCTAATTACATTGCCGGTTGCCAAATTGCATTATCTCTTATAGTTTCCGAGATATGGACTATCGATAATTTACACCTTAGGCTCTGCTTCTAACTTGGGCCCAAAATGTAAAATGGTCTTCTCTATTGGCGATATCGTTCCAATTCACATTCCAAGTAATATTCGGCATGCTAATTACATTGCCGGTTGCCAAATTGCATTATCTCTTATAGTTTCCGAGATATGGACTATCGATAATTTACACCTTAGGCTCTGTTTCTAACTTGGGCCCAAATTGTAAAATGGTCTTATCTATTGGCGATTTCATTCCAATTCACATTCCAAGTAATATTCGGCATGCTAATTACATTGCCGGTTGCCAAATTGCATTATCTCTTATAGTTTCCGAGATATGGACTATCGATAATTTACACCTTAGGCTCTGCTTCTAACTTGGGCCCAAATTGTAAAATGGTCTTCTCTATTGGCGATTTCGTTCCAATTCACATTCCAAGTAATATTCGGCATGCTAATTACATTGCCGGTTGAAAAATTGCATTATCTCTTATAGTTTCCGAGATATGGACTATCGATAATTTACACCTTAGGCTCTGCTTCTAACTTGGGCCCAAATTGTAAAATCGTCTTATCTATTGGCGATTTCGTTCCAATTCACATTCCAAGTAATATTCGGCATGCTAATTACATTGCCGGTTGCCAAATTGCATTATCTCTTATAGTTTCCGAGATATGGACTATCGATAATTTACACCTTAGGCTCTGCTTCTAACTTGGGCCCAAATTGTAAAATCGTCTTATCTATTGGCGATTTCGTTCCAATTCACATTCCAAGTAATATTCGGCATGCTAATTACATTGCCGGTTGCCAAATTGCATTATCTCTTATAGTTTCCGAGATATGGACTATCGATAATTTACACCTTAGGCTCTGCTTCTAACTTGGGCCCAAATTGTAAAATGGTCTTCTCCATTGGCGATTTCGTTCCAATTCACTCTCCAAGTAATATTCGGCATGCTAATTACATTGCCGGTTGCCAAATTGCATTATCTCTTATAGTTTCCGAGATATGGACTATCGATAATTTACATCTTAGGCTCTGCTTCTAACTTGGGCCCAAATTGTAAAATGGTCTTATCTATTGGCGTTTTCGTTCCAATTCACATTCCAAGTAATATTCGGCATGCTAATTACATTGCCGGTTGCCAAATTGCATTATCTCTTATAGTTTCCGAGATATGGACTATCGGTAATTTACACCTTAGGCTCTGCTTCTAACTTGGGCCCAAATTGTAAAATGTTCTTATCTATTGGCGATTTCGTTCCAATTCACATTCCAAGTAATATTCGGCATGCTAATTACATTGCCGGTTGCCAAATTGCATTATCTCTTATAGTTTCCGAGATATGGACTATCGATAATTTACATCTTAGGCTCTGCTTCTAACTTGGGCCCAAATTGTAAAATGGTCTTATCTATTGGCGATTTCGTTCCAATTCACATTCCAAGTAATATTCGGCATGCTAATTACATTGCCGGTTGCCAAATTGCATTATCTCTTATAGTTTCCGAGATATGGACTATCGATAATTTACACCTTAGGCTCTGCTTCTAACTTGGGCCCAAATTGTAAAATGGTCTTATCTATTGGCGATTTCGTCCCAATTCACATTCCAAGTGACATTCGGCATGCTAATTACATTGCCGGTTGCGAAATTGCATTATCTCTTATAGTTTCCGAGATATGGACTATCAATAATTTACACCTTAGGCTCTGCTTCTAACTTGGGCCCAAATTGTAAAATGGTCTTATCTATTGGCGATTTCGTTCCAATTTACATTCCAAGTAATATTCGGCATGCTAATTACATTGCCGGTTGCCAAATTGCATTATCTCTTATAGTTTCCGAGATATGGACTATCGATAATTTACACCTTAGGCTCTGCTTCTAACTTGGGCCCAAATTTTAAAATGCTCTTATCTATTGGCGATTTCGTTCCAATTCACATTCCAAGTAATATTCGGCATGCTAATTACATTGCCGGTTGCCAAATTGCATTATCTCTTATAGTTTCGGAGATATGGACTATCGATAATTTACACCTTAGGCTCTGCTTCTAACTTGGGCCCAAATTGTTAAATGGTCTTATCTATTGGCGATTTCGTTCCAATTCACATTCCAAGTAATATTCGGCATGCTAATTACATTGCCGGTTGCCAAATTACATTATCTCTTATAGTTTCCGAGATATGGACTATCGATAATTTACACCTTAGGCTCTGCTTCTAACTTGGGCCCAAATTGTAAAATGGTCTTATCTATTGCCGATTTCGTTCCAATTCACATTCCAAGTAATATTCGGCATGCTAATTACATTGCCGGTTGCCAAATTGCATTATCCCTTATAGTTTCCGAGATATGGACTATCGATAATTTACACCTTAGGCTCTGCTTCTAACTTGGCCCAAATTGTAAAATGGTCTTATCTATTGGCGATTTCGTTCCAATTCACACTCCAAGTAATATTCGGCATGCTAATTACATTGCCGGTTGCGAAATTGCATTATCTCTTATAGTTTCCGAGATATGGACTATCAATAATTTACACCTTAGGCTCTGCTTCTAACTTGGGCCCAAATTGTAAAATGGTCTTATCTATTGGCGATTTCGTTCCAATTCACATTCCAAGTAATATTCGGCATGCTAATTACATTGCCGGTTGCCAAATTGCATTATCTCTTATAGTTTCCGAGATATGGACTATCGATAATTTACACCTTAGGCTCTGCTTCTAACTTGGGCCCAAATTGTAAAATGGTCTTATCTATTGGCGATTTCGTTCCAATTCACATTCCAAGTAATATTCGGCATGCTAATTACATTGCCGGTTGCCAAATTGCATTATCTCTTATAGTTTCCGAGATATGGACTATCGATAATTTACACCTTAGGCTCTGCTTCTAACTTGGGCTCAAATTGTAAAATGGCCTTATCTATTGGCAATTTCGTTCCAATTCACATTCCAAGTAATATTCGGCATGCTAATTACATTGCCGGTTGCCAAATTGCATTATCTCTTGTAGTTTCCGAGATATGGACTATCAATAATTTACACCTTAGGCTCTGCTTCTAACTTGGGCCCAAATTGTAAAATGGTCTTATCTATTGGCGATTTCGTTCCAATTCACATTCCAAGTAATATTCGGCATGCTAATTACATTGCCGGTTGCCAAATTGAATTATCTCTTATAGTTTCCGAGATATGGACTATCGATAATTTACACCTTAGGCTCTGCTTCTAACTTGGGCCCAAATTGTAAAATGGTCTTACCTATTGGCGATTACGTTCCAATTCACATTCCAAGTAATATTCGGCATGCTAATTACATTGCCGGTTGCCAAATTGCATTATCTCTTATAGTTTCCGAGATATGGACTATCGATAATTTACACCTTAGGCTCTGCTTCTAACTTGGGCCCAAATTGTAAAATGGTCTTATCTATTGGCGATTTCGTTCCAATTCACATTACAATTAATATTCGGCATGCTAATTACATTGCCGGTTGCCAAATTGCATTATCTCTTATAGTTTCCGAGATATGGACTATCGATAATTTACACCTTAGGCTCTGCTTCTAACTTGGGCCCAAATTGTAAAATGGTCTTATCTATTGGCGATTTCGTTCCAATTCACATTCCAAGTAATATTCGGCATGCTAATTACATTGCCGGTTGCCAAATTGCATTATCTCTTATAGTTTCCGAGATATGGACTATCGATAATTTACATCTTAGGCTCTGCTTCTAACTTGGGCCCAAATTGTAAAATCGTCTTATCTATTGGCGATTTCATTCCAATTCACATTCCAAGTAATATTCGGCATGTTAATTACATTGCCGGTTGCCAAATTGCATTATCTCTTATAGTTTCCGAGATATGGACTATCGATAATTTACACCTTAGGCTCTGCTTCTAACTTGGGCCCAAATTGTAAAATGGTCTTATCTATTGGCGATTTCGTTCCAATTCACATTCCAAGTAATATCCGGCATGCTAATTACATTGCCGGTTGCCAAATTGAATTATCTCTTATAGTTTCCGAGATATGGACTATCGATAATTTACACCTTAGGCTCTGCTTCTAACTTGGGCCCAAATTGTAAAATGGTCTTATCTATTGGCGATTTCGTTCCAATTCACATTCCAAGTAATATTCGGCATGCTAATTACATTGCCGGTTGCCAAATTGCATTATCCCTTATAGTTTCCGAGATATGGACTATCGATAATTTACACCTTAGGCTCTGCTTCTAACTTGGCCCAAATTGTAAAATGGTCTTATCTATTGGCGATTTCGTTCCAATTCACACTCCAAGTAATATTCGGCATGCTAATTACATTGCCGGTTGCGAAATTGCATTATCTCTTATAGTTTCCGAGATATGGACTATCAATAATTTACACCTTAGGCTCTGCTTCTAACTTGGGCCCAAATTGTAAAATGGTCTTATCTATTGGCGATTTCGTTCCAATTCACATTCCAAGTAATATTCGGCATGCTAATTACATTGCCGGTTGCCAAATTGCATTATCTCTTATAGTTTCCGAGATATGGACTATCGATAATTTACACCTTAGGCTCTGCTTCTAACTTGGGCCCAAATTGTAAAATGGTCTTATCTATTGGCGATTTCGTTCCAATTCACATTCCAAGTAATATTCGGCATGCTAATTACATTGCCGGTTGCCAAATTGCATTATCTCTTATAGTTTCCGAGATATGGACTATCGATAATTTACACCTTAGGCTCTGCTTCTAACTTGGGCTCAAATTGTAAAATGGCCTTATCTATTGGCGATTTCGTTCCAATTCACATTCCAAGTAGTATTCGGCATGCTAATTACATTGCCGGTTGCCAAATTGCATTATCTCTTATAGTTTCCGAGATATGGACTATCGATAATTTACATCTTAGGCTCTGCTTCTAACTTGGGCCCAAATTGTAAAATCGTCTTATCTATTGGCGATTTCGTTCCAATTCACATTCCAAGTAATATTCGGCATGCTAATTACATTGCCGGTTGCCAAATTGCATTATCTCTTATAGTTTCCGAGATATGGACTATCGATAATTTACACCTTAGGCCCTGCTTCTAACTTGGGCCCAAATTGTAAAATGGTCTTACCTATTGGCGATTTCGTTCCAATTCACATTCCAAGTAATATTCGGCATGCTAATTACATTGCCGGTTGCCAAATTGCATTATCTCTTCTAGTTTCCGAGATATGGACTATCGATTATTTACACCTTAGGCTCTGCTTCTAACTTGGGCCCAAATTGTAAAATGGTCTTATCTATTGGCGATTTCGTTCCAATTCACATTCCAAGTAATATTCGGCATGCTAATTACATTGCCGGTTGCCAAATTGCATTATCTCTTATAGTTTCCGAGATATGGACTATCGATAATTTACATCTTAGGCTCTGCTTCTAACTTGGGCCCAAATTGTAAAATCGTCTTATCTATTGGCGATTTCGTTCCAATTCACATTCCAAGTAATATTCGGCATGCTAATTACATTGCCGGTTGCCAAATTGCATTATCTCTTATAGTTTCCGAGATATGGACTATCGATAATTTACACCTTAGGCCCTGCTTCTAACTTGGGCCCAAATTGTAAAATGGTCTTATCTATTGGCGATTTCGTTCCAATTCACATTCCAAGTAATATCCGGCATGCTAATTACATTGCCGGTTGCCAAATTGAATTATCTCTTATAGTTTCCGAGATATGGACTATCGATAATTTACACCTTAGGCTCTGCTTCTAACTTGGGCCCAAATTGTAAAATGGTCTTATCTATTGGCGATTTCGTTCCAATTCACATTCCAAGTAATATTCGGCATGCTAATTACATTGCCGGTTGCCAAATTGCATTATCTCTTATAGTTTCCGAGATATGGACTATCGATAATTTACATCTTAGGCTCTGCTTCTAACTTGGGCCCAAATTGTAAAATGGTCTTATCTATTGGCGATTTCGTTCCAATTCACATTCCAAGTAATATTCGGCATGCTAATTACATTGCCGGTTGCCAAATTGCATTATCTCTTATAGTTTCCGAGATATGGACTATCGATAATTTACACCTTACTCTCTGCTTCTAACTTGGGCCCAAATTGTAAAATGGTCTTATCTATTGGCGATTTCGTCCCAATTCACATTCCAAGTGATATTCGGCATGCTAATTACATTGCCGGTTGCGAAATTGCATTATCTCTTATAGTTTCCGAGATATGGACTATCAATAATTTACACCTTAGGCTCTGCTTCTAACTTGGGCCCAAATTGTAAAATGGTCTTATCTATTGGCGATTTCGTTCCAATTCACATTCCAAGTAATATTCGGCATGCTAATTACACTGCCGGTTGCCAAATTGCATTATCTCTTATAGTTTCCGAGATATGGACTATCGATAATTTACACCTTAGGCTCTGCTTCTAACTTGGGCCCAAATTGTAAAATGGTCTTATCTATTGGCGATTTCGTTCCAATTCACATTCCAAGTAATATTCGGCATGCTAATTACATTGCCGGTTGCCAAATTGCATTATCTCTTATAGTTTCCGAGATATGGACTATCGGTAATTTACACCTTAGGCTCTGCTTCTAACTTGGGCCCAAATTGTAAAATGGTCTTATCTATTGGCGATTTCGTTCCAATTCACATTCCAAGTAATATCCGGCATGCTAATTACATTGCCGGTTGCCAAATTGAATTATCTCTTATAGTTTCCGAGATATGGACTATCGATAATTTACACCTTAGGCTCTGCTTCTAACTTGGGCCCAAATTGTAAAATGGTCTTACCTATTGGCGATTTCGTTCCAATTCACATTCCAAGTAATATTCGGCATGCTAATTACATTGCCGGTTGCCAAATTGCATTATCTCTTCTAGTTTCCGAGATATGGACTATCTATTATTTACACCTTAGGCTCTGCTTCTAACTTGGGCCCAAATTGTAAAATGGTCTTATCTATTGGCGATTTCGTCCCAATTCACATTCCAAGTAATATTCGGCATGCTACTTACATTGCCGGTTGCCAAATTGCATTATCTCTTATAGTTTCCGAGATATGGACTATCGATAATTTACATCTTAGGCTCTGCTTCTAACTTGGGCCCAAATTGTAAAATCGTCTTATCTATTGGCGATTTCGTTCCAATTCACATTCCAAGTAATATTCGGCATGCTAATTACATTGCCGGTTGCCAAATTGCATTATCTCTTATAGTTTCCGAGATATGGACTATCGATAATTTACACCTTAGGCCCTGCTTCTAACTTGGGCCCAAATTGTAAAATGGTCTTATCTATTGGCGATTTCGTTCCAATTCACATTCCAAGTAATATCCGGCATGCTAATTACATTGCCGGTTGCCAAATTGAATTATCTCTTATAGTTTCCGAGATATGGACAATCGATAATTTACACCTTAGGCTCTGCTTCTAACTTGGGCCCAAATTGTAAAATGGTCTTATCTATTGGCGATTTCGTTCCAATTCACATTCCAAGTAATATTCGGCATGCTAATTACATTGCCGGTTGCCAAATTGCATTATCTCTTATAGTTTCCGAGATATGGACTATCGATAATTTACACCTTACTCTCTGCTTCTAACTTGGGCCCAAATTGTAAAATGGTCTTATCTATTGGCGATTTCGTCCCAATTCACATTCCAAGTGATATTCGGCATGCTAATTACATTGCCGGTTGCGAAATTGCATTATCTCTTATAGTTTCCGAGATATGGACTATCAATAATTTACACCTTAGGCTCTGCTTCTAACTTGGGCCCAAATTGTAAAATGGCCTTATCTATTGGCGATTTCGTTCCAATTCACATTCCAAGTAATATTCGGCATGCTAATTACACTGCCGGTTGCCAAATTGCTTTATCTCTTATAGTTTCCGAGATATGGAATATCGATAATTTACACCTTAGGCTCTGCTTCTAACTTGGGCCCAAATTGTAAAATGGTCTTACCTATTGGCGATTTCGTTCCAATTCACATTCCAAGTAATATTCGGCATGCTAATTACATTGCCGGTTGCCAAATTGCATTATCTCTTCTAGTTTCCGAGATATGGACTATCGATTATTTACACCTTAGGCTCTGCTTCTAACTTGGGCCCAAATTGTAAAATGGTCTTATCTATTGGCGATTTCGTTCCAATTCACATTCCAAGTAATATTCGGCATGCTAATTACATTGCCGGTTGCCAAATTGCATTATCTCTTATAGTTTCCGAGATATGGACTATCGATAATTTACATCTTAGGCTCTGCTTCTAACTTGGGCCCAAATTGTAAAATCGTCTTATCTATTGGCGATTTCGTTCCAATTCACATTCCAAGTAATATTCGGCATGCTAATTACATTGCCGGTTGCCAAATTGCATTATCTCTTATAGTTTCCGAGATATGGACTATCGATAATTTACACCTTAGGCCCTGCTTCTAACTTGGGCCCAAATTGTAAAATGATCTTATCTATTGGCGATTTCGTTCCAATTCACATTCCAAGTAATATCCGGCATGCTAATTACATTGGCGGTTGCCAAATTGAATTATCTCTTATAGTTTCCGAGATATGGACTATCGATAATTTACACCTTAGGCTCTGCTTCTAACTTGGGCCCAAATTGTAAAATGGTCTTATCTATTGGCGATTTCGTTCCAATTCACATTCCAAGTAATATTCGGCATGCTAATTACATTGCCGGTTGCCAAATTGCATTATCTCTTATAGTTTCCGAGATATGGACTATCGATAATTTACACCTTAGGCTCTGCTTCTAACTTGGGCCCAAATTGTAAAATGGTCTTATCTATTGGCGATTTCGTTCCAATTCACATTCCAAGTAATACTCGGCATGCTAATTACATTGCCGGTTGCCAAATTGCATTATCTCTTATAGTTTCCGAGATATGGACTATCGATAATTTACACCTTAGGCTCTGCTTCTAACTTGGGCCCAAATTGTAAAATGGTCTTATCTATTGGCGATTTCGTTCCAATTCACATTCCAAGTAATATTCGGCATGCTAATTACATTGCCGGTTGCCAAATTGCATTATCTCTTATAATTTCCGAGATATGGACTATCGATAATTTACACCTTAGGCTCTGCTTCTAACTTGGGCCCAAATTGTAAAATGGTCTTATCTATTGGCGATTTCGTTCCAATTCACACTCCAAGTAATATTCGGCATGCTAATTACATTGCCGGTTGCGAAATTGCATTATCTCTTATAGTTTCCGAGATATGGACTATCGATAATTTACACCTTAGGCTCTGCTTCTAACTTGGGCCCAAATTGTAAAATGGCCTTATCTATTGGCGTTTTCGTTCCAATTCACATTCCAAGTAATATTCGGCATGCTAATTACATTGCCGGTTGCCAAATTGCATTATCTCTTATAGTTTCCGAGATATGGACTATCGATAATTTACACCTTAGGCTCTGCTTCTAACTTGGGCCCAAAATGTAAAATGGTCTTCTCTATTGGCGATATCGTTCCAATTCACATTCCAAGTAATATTCGGCATGCTAATTACATTGCCGGTTGCCAAATTGCATTATCTCTTATAGTTTCCGAGATATGGACTATCGATAATTTACACCTTAGGCTCTGTTTCTAACTTGGGCCCAAATTGTAAAATGGTCTTATCTATTGGCGATTTCATTCCAATTCACATTCCAAGTAATATTCGGCATGCTAATTACATTGCCGGTTGCCAAATTGCATTATCTCTTATAGTTTCCGAGATATGGACTATCGATAATTTACACCTTAGGCTCTGCTTCTAACTTGGGCCCAAATTGTAAAATGGTCTTCTCTATTGGCGATTTCGTTCCAATTCACATTCCAAGTAATATTCGGCATGCTAATTACATTGCCGGTTGCCAAATTGCATTATCTCTTATAGTTTCCGAGATATGGACTATCGATAATTTACACCTTAGGCTCTGCTTCTAACTTGGGCCCAAATTGTAAAATCGTCTTATCTATTGGCGATTTCGTTCCAATTCACATTCCAAGTAATATTCGGCATGCTAATTACATTGCCGGTTGCCAAATTGCATTATCTCTTATAGTTTCCGAGATATGGACTATCGATAATTTACACCTTAGGCTCTGCTTCTAACTTGGGCCCAAATTGTAAAATCGTCTTATCTATTGGCGATTTCGTTCCAATTCACATTCCAAGTAATATTCGGCATGCTAATTACATTGCCGGTTGCCAAATTGCATTATCTCTTATAGTTTCCGAGATATGGACTATCGATAATTTACACCTTAGGCTCTGCTTCTAACTTGGGCCCAAATTGTAAAATGGTCTTCTCCATTGGCGATTTCGTTCCAATTCACTCTCCAAGTAATATTCGGCATGCTAATTACATTGCCGGTTGCCAAATTGCATTATCTCTTATAGTTTCCGAGATATGGACTATCGATAATTTACATCTTAGGCTCTGCTTCTAACTTGGGCCCAAATTGTAAAATGGTCTTATCTATTGGCGTTTTCGTTCCAATTCACATTCCAAGTAATATTCGGCATGCTAATTACATTGCCGGTTGCCAAATTGCATTATCTCTTATAGTTTCCGAGATATGGACTATCGGTAATTTACACCTTAGGCTCTGCTTCTAACTTGGGCCCAAATTGTAAAATGTTCTTATCTATTGGCGATTTCGTTCCAATTCACATTCCAAGTAATATCCGGCATGCTAATTACATTGCCGGTTGCCAAATTGAATTATCTCTTATAGTTTCCGAGATATGGACTATCGATAATTTACACCTTAGGCTCTGCTTCTAACTTGGGCCCAAATTGTAAAATGGTCTTACCTATTGGCGATTTCGTTCCAATTCACATTCCAAGTAATATTCGGCATGCTAATTACATTGCCGGTTGCCAAATTGCATTATCTCTTATAGTTTCCGAGATATGGACTATCGATAATTTACACCTTAGGCTCTGCTTCTAACTTGGGCCCAAATTGTAAAATGGTCTTATCTATTGGCGATTTCGTTCCAATTCACATTCCAAGTAATATTCGGCATGCTAATTACATTGCCGATTGCCAAATTGCATTATCTCTTATAGTTTCCGAGATATGGACTATCGATAATTTACATCTTAGGCTCTGCTTCTAACTTGGGCCCAAATTGTAAAATCGTCTTATCTATTGGCGATTTCGTTCCAATTCACATTCCAAGTAATATTCGGCATGCTAATTACATTGCCGGTTGCCAAATTGCATTATCTCTTATAGTTTCCGAGATATGGACTATCGATAATTTACACCTTAGGCTCTGCTTCTAACTTGGGCCCAAATTGTAAAATGGTCTTATCTATTGGCGATTTCGTCCCAATTCACATTCCAAGTGACATTCGGCATGCTAATTACATTGCCGGTTGCGAAATTGCATTATCTCTTATAGTTTCCGAGATATGGACTATCAATAATTTACACCTTAGGCTCTGCTTCTAACTTGGGCCCAAATTGTAAAATGGTCTTATCTATTGGCGATTTCGTTCCAATTTACATTCCAAGTAATATTCGGCATGCTAATTACATTGCCGGTTGCCAAATTGCATTATCTCTTATAGTTTCCGAGATATGGACTATCGATAATTTACACCTTAGGCTCTGCTTCTAACTTGGGCCCAAATTTTAAAATGCTCTTATCTATTGGCGATTTCGTTCCAATTCACATTCCAAGTAATATTCGGCATGCTAATTACATTGCCGGTTGCCAAATTGCATTATCTCTTATAGTTTCGGAGATATGGACTATCGATAATTTACACCTTAGGCTCTGCTTCTAACTTGGGCCCAAATTGTTAAATGGTCTTATCTATTGGCGATTTCGTTCCAATTCACATTCCAAGTAATATTCGGCATGCTAATTACATTGCCGGTTGCCAAATTACATTATCTCTTATAGTTTCCGAGATATGGACTATCGATAATTTACACCTTAGGCTCTGCTTCTAACTTGGGCCCAAATTGTAAAATGGTCTTATCTATTGCCGATTTCGTTCCAATTCACATTCCAAGTAATATTCGGCATGCTAATTACATTGCCGGTTGCCAAATTGCATTATCCCTTATAGTTTCCGAGATATGGACTATCGATAATTTACACCTTAGGCTCTGCTTCTAACTTGGCCCAAATTGTAAAATGGTCTTATCTATTGGCGATTTCGTTCCAATTCACACTCCAAGTAATATTCGGCATGCTAATTACATTGCCGGTTGCGAAATTGCATTATCTCTTATAGTTTCCGAGATATGGACTATCAATAATTTACACCTTAGGCTCTGCTTCTAACTTGGGCCCAAATTGTAAAATGGTCTTATCTATTGGCGATTTCGTTCCAATTCACATTCCAAGTAATATTCGGCATGCTAATTACATTGCCGGTTGCCAAATTGCATTATCTCTTATAGTTTCCGAGATATGGACTATCGATAATTTACACCTTAGGCTCTGCTTCTAACTTGGGCCCAAATTGTAAAATGGTCTTATCTATTGGCGATTTCGTTCCAATTCACATTCCAAGTAATATTCGGCATGCTAATTACATTGCCGGTTGCCAAATTGCATTATCTCTTATAGTTTCCGAGATATGGACTATCGATAATTTACACCTTAGGCTCTGCTTCTAACTTGGGCTCAAATTGTAAAATGGCCTTATCTATTGGCAATTTCGTTCCAATTCACATTCCAAGTAATATTCGGCATGCTAATTACATTGCCGGTTGCCAAATTGCATTATCTCTTGTAGTTTCCGAGATATGGACTATCAATAATTTACACCTTAGGCTCTGCTTCTAACTTGGGCCCAAATTGTAAAATGGTCTTATCTATTGGCGATTTCGTTCCAATTCACATTCCAAGTAATATTCGGCATGCTAATTACATTGCCGGTTGCCAAATTGAATTATCTCTTATAGTTTCCGAGATATGGACTATCGATAATTTACACCTTAGGCTCTGCTTCTAACTTGGGCCCAAATTGTAAAATGGTCTTACCTATTGGCGATTACGTTCCAATTCACATTCCAAGTAATATTCGGCATGCTAATTACATTGCCGGTTGCCAAATTGCATTATCTCTTATAGTTTCCGAGATATGGACTATCGATAATTTACACCTTAGGCTCTGCTTCTAACTTGGGCCCAAATTGTAAAATGGTCTTATCTATTGGCGATTTCGTTCCAATTCACATTACAATTAATATTCGGCATGCTAATTACATTGCCGGTTGCCAAATTGCATTATCTCTTATAGTTTCCGAGATATGGACTATCGATAATTTACACCTTAGGCTCTGCTTCTAACTTGGGCCCAAATTGTAAAATGGTCTTATCTATTGGCGATTTCGTTCCAATTCACATTCCAAGTAATATTCGGCATGCTAATTACATTGCCGGTTGCCAAATTGCATTATCTCTTATAGTTTCCGAGATATGGACTATCGATAATTTACATCTTAGGCTCTGCTTCTAACTTGGGCCCAAATTGTAAAATCGTCTTATCTATTGGCGATTTCATTCCAATTCACATTCCAAGTAATATTCGGCATGTTAATTACATTGCCGGTTGCCAAATTGCATTATCTCTTATAGTTTCCGAGATATGGACTATCGATAATTTACACCTTAGGCTCTGCTTCTAACTTGGGCCCAAATTGTAAAATGGTCTTATCTATTGGCGATTTCGTTCCAATTCACATTCCAAGTAATATCCGGCATGCTAATTACATTGCCGGTTGCCAAATTGAATTATCTCTTATAGTTTCCGAGATATGGACTATCGATAATTTACACCTTAGGCTCTGCTTCTAACTTGGGCCCAAATTGTAAAATGGTCTTATCTATTGGCGATTTCGTTCCAATTCACATTCCAAGTAATATTCGGCATGCTAATTACATTGCCGGTTGCCAAATTGCATTATCCCTTATAGTTTCCGAGATATGGACTATCGATAATTTACACCTTAGGCTCTGCTTCTAACTTGGCCCAAATTGTAAAATGGTCTTATCTATTGGCGATTTCGTTCCAATTCACACTCCAAGTAATATTCGGCATGCTAATTACATTGCCGGTTGCGAAATTGCATTATCTCTTATAGTTTCCGAGATATGGACTATCAATAATTTACACCTTAGGCTCTGCTTCTAACTTGGGCCCAAATTGTAAAATGGTCTTATCTATTGGCGATTTCGTTCCAATTCACATTCCAAGTAATATTCGGCATGCTAATTACATTGCCGGTTGCCAAATTGCATTATCTCTTATAGTTTCCGAGATATGGACTATCGATAATTTACACCTTAGGCTCTGTTTCTAACTTGGGCCCAAATTGTAAAATGGTCTTATCTATTGGCGATTTCGTTCCAATTCACATTCCAAGTAATATTCGGCATGCTAATTACATTGCCGGTTGCCAAATTGCATTATCTCTTATAGTTTCCGAGATATGGACTATCGATAATTTACACCTTAGGCTCTGCTTCTAACTTGGGCTCAAATTGTAAAATGGCCTTATCTATTGGCGATTTAGTTGCAATTCACATTCCAAGTAATATTCGGCATGCTAATTACATTGCCGGTTGCCAAATTGCATTATCTCTTATAGTTTCCGAGATATGGACTATCGATAATTTACACCTTAGGCTCTGCTTCTAACTTGGGCCCAAATTGTAAAATGGTCTTATCTATTGGCGATTTCGTTCCAATTCACATTCCAAGTAATATTCGGCATGCTAATTACATTGCCGGTTGCCAAATTGCATTATCTCTTATAGTTTCCGAGATATGGACTATAGATAATTTACACCTTAGGCTCTGCTTCTAACTTGGGCCCAAATTGTAAAATGGTCTTATCAATTGGCGATTTAGTTGCAATTCACATTCCAAGTAATATTCGGCATGCTAATTACATTGCCGGTTGCCAAATTGCATTATCTCTTATAGTTTCCGAGATATGGACTATCGATAATTTACACCTTAGGCTCTGCTTCTAACTTGGGCCCAAATTGTAAAATGGTCTTATCTATTGGCGATTTCGTTCCAATTCACATTCCAAGTAATATCCGGCATGCTAATTACATTGCCGGTTGCCAAATTGAATTATCTCTTATAGTTTCCGAGATATGGACTATCGATAATTTACACCTTAGGCTCTGCTTCTAACTTGGGCCCAAATTGTAAAATGGTCTTATCTATTGGCGATTTCGTTCCAATTCACATTCCAAGTAATATTCGGCATGCTAATTACATTGCCGGTTGCCAAATTGCATTATCTCTTATAGTTTCCGAGATATGGACTATCGATAATTTACACCTTAGGCTCTGCTTCTAACTTGGGCCCAAATTGTAAAATGGTCTTATCTATTGGCGATTTCGTTCCAATTCACATTCCAAGTAATATTCGGCATGCTAATTACATTGCCGGTTGCCAAATTGCATTATCTCTTATAGTTTCCGAGATATGGACTATCGATTATTTACACTTTAGGCTCTGCTTCTAACTTGGGCCCAAATTGTAAAATGGTCTTATCTATTGGCGATTTCGTCCCAATTCACATTCCAAGTGATATTCGGCATGCTAATTACATTGCCGGTTGCGAAATTGCATTATCTCTTATAGTTTCCGAGATATGGACTATCAATAATTTACACCTTAGGCTCTGCTTCTAACTTGGGCCCAAATTGTAGAATGGCCTTATCTATTGGCGATTTCGTCCCAATTCACATTCCAAGTAATATTCGGCATGCTAATTACATTGCCGGTTGCCAAATTGCATTATCTCTTATAGTTTCCGAGATATGGACTATCGATAATTTACACCTTAGGCTCTGCTTCTAACTTGGGCCCAAATTGTAAAATGGTCTTATCTATTGGCGATTTAGTTGCAATTCACATTCCAAGTAATATTCGGCATGCTAATTACATTGCCGGTTGCCAAATTGCATTATCTCTTATAGTTTCCGAGATATGGACTATCGATAATTTACACCTTAGGCTCTGCTTCTAACTTGGGCCCAAATTGTAAAATGGTCTTATCTATTGGCGATTTCGTTCCAATTCACATTCCAAGTAATATTCGGCATGCTAATTACATTGCCGGTTGCCAAATTGCATTATCTCTTATAGTTTCCGAGATATGGACTATCGATAATTTACACCTTAGGCTCTGCTTCTAACTTGGGCCCAAATTGTAAAATGGTCTTATCAATTGGCGATTTCGTTCCAATTCACATTCCAAGTAATATTCGGCATGCTAATTACATTGCCGGTTGCCAAATTGCATTATCTCTTATAGTTTCCGAGATATGGACTATCGATAATTTACACCTTAGGCTCTGCTTCTAACTTGGGCCCAAATTGTAAAATGGTCTTATCTATTGGCGATTTCGTTCCAATTCACATTCCAAGTAATATTCGGCATGCTAATTACATTGCCGGTTGCCAAATTGCATTATCTCTTATAGTTTCCGAGATATGGACTATCGATAATTTACACCTTAGGCTCTGCTTCTAACTTGGGCCCAAATTGTAAAATGGTCTTATCAATTGGCGATTTCGTTCCAATTCACATTCCAAGTAATATTCGGCATGCTAATTACATTGCCGGTTGCCAAATTGCATTATCTCTTATAGTTTCCGAGATATGGACTATAGATAATTTACACCTTAGGCTCTGCTTCTAACTTGGGCCCAAATTGTAAAATGGTCTTATCAATTGGCGATTTAGTTGCAATTCACATTCCAAGTAATATTCGGCATGCTAATTACATTGCCGGTTGCCAAATTGCATTATCTCTTATAGTTTCCGAGATATGGACTATCGATAATTTACACCTTAGGCTCTGCTTCTAACTTGGGCCCAAATTGTAAAATGGTCTTATCAATTGGCGATTTCGTTCCAATTCACATTCCAAGTAATATTCGGCATGCTAATTACATTGCCGGTTGCCAAATTGCATTATCTCTTATAGTTTCCGAGATATGGACTATCAATAATTTACACCTTAGGCTCTGTTTCTAACTTGGGCCCAAATTGTAAAATGGTCTTATTTATTGGCGATTTCGTCCCAATTCACATTCCAAGTGATATTCGGCATGCTAATTACATTGCCGGTTGCGAAATTGCATTATCTCTTATAGTTTCCGAGATATGGACTATAGATAATTTACACCTTAGGCTCTGCTTCTAACTTGGGCCCAAATTGTAAAATGGTCTTATCTATTGGCGATTTCGTTCCAATTCACATTCCAAGTAATATTCGGCATGCTAATTACATTGCCGGTTGCCAAATTGCATTATCTCTTATAGTTTCCGAGATATGGACTATCGATAATTTACACCTTAGGCTCTGCTTCTAACTTGGGCCCAAATTGTAAAATGGTCTTATCTATTGGCGATTTAGTTGCAATTCACATTCCAAGTAATATTCGGCATGCTAATTACATTGCCGGTTGCCAAATTGCATTATCTCTTATAGTTTCCGAGATATGGACTATCGATAATTTACACCTTAGGCTCTGCTTCTAACTTGGGCCCAAATTGTAAATTGGTCTTATCTATTGGCGATTTCGTTCCAATTCACATTCCAAGTAATATTCGGCATGCTAATTACATTGCCGGTTGCCAAATTGCATTATCTCTTATAGTTTCCGAGATATGGACTATCGATAATTTACACCTTAGGCTCTGCTTCTAACTTGGGCCCAAATTGTAAAATGGTCTTATCAATTGGCGATTTCGTTCCAATTCACATTCCAAGTAATATTCGGCATGCTAATTACATTGCCGGTTGCCAAATTGCATTATCTCTTATAGTTTCCGAGATATGGACTATCGATAATTTACACCTTAGGCTCTGCTTCTAACTTGGACCCAAATTGTAAAATGGTCTTATCTATTGGCGATTTAGTTGCAATTCACATTCCAAGTAATATTCGGCATGGTAATTACATTGCCGGTTGCCAAATTGCATTATCTCTTATAGTTTCCGAGATATGGACTATCGATAATTTTCACCTTAGGCTCTGCTTCTAACTTGGGCCCAAATTGTAAAATGGTCTTATCTATTGGCGATTTCGTTCCAATTCACATTCCAAGTAATATTCGGCATGCTAATTACATTGCCGGTTGCCAAATTGCATTATCTCTTATAGTTTCCGAGATATGGACTATCGATAATTTACACCTTAGGCTCTGCTTCTAACTTGGGCCCAAATTGTAAAATGGTCTTATCTATTGGCGATTTCGTTCCAATTCACATTCCAAGTAATATTCGGCATGCTAATTACATTGCCGGTTGCCAAGTTGCATTATCTCTTATAGTTTCTGAGATATGGACTATCGATAATTTACACCTTAGGCTCTGCTTCTAACTTGGGCCCAAATTGTAAAATGGTCTTATCTATTGGCGATTTCGTTCCAATTCACACTCCAAGTAATATTCGGCATGCTAATTACATTGCCGGTTGCGAAATTGCATTATCTCTTATAGTTTCCGAGATATGGACTATCGATAATTTACACCTTAGGCTCTGCTTCTAACTTGGGCCCAAATTGTAAAATGGTCTTATCTATTGGCGATTTCGTTCCAATTCACATTCCAAGTAATATTCGGCATGCTAATTACATTGCCGGTTGCCAAATTGCATTATCTCTTATAGTTTCCGAGATATGGACTATCGATAATTTACACCTTAGGCTCTGCTTCTAACTTGGGCCCAAATTGTAAAATGGTCTTATCTATTGGCGATTTCGTTCCAATTCACATTCCAAGTAATATTCGGCATGCTAATTACATTGCCGGTTGCCAAATTGCATCATCCCTTATAGTTTCCGAGATATGGACTATCGATAATTTACACCTTAGGCTCTGCTTCTAACTTGGGCCCAAATTGTAAAATGGTCTTATCTATTGGCGATTTCGTCCCAATTCACGTTCCAAGTGATATTCGGCATGCTAATTACATTGCCGGTTGCGAAATTGCATTGTCTCTTATAGTTTCCGAGATATGGACTATCAATAATTTACACCTTAGGCTCTGCTTCTAACTTGGGCCCAAATTGTAAAATGGTCTTATCTATTGGCGATTTCGTTCCAATTCACATTCCAAGTAATATTCGGCATGCTAATTACATTGCCGGTTGCCAAATTGCATTATCTCTTATAGTTTCCGAGATATGGACTATCGATAATTTACACCTTAGGCTCTGCTTCTAACTTGGGCCCAAATTGTAAAATGGTCTTATCTATTGGCGATTTCGTTCCAATTCACACTCCAAGTAATATTCGGCATGCTAATTACATTGCCGGTTGCGAAATTGCATTATCTCTTATAGTTTCCGAGATATGGACTATCGATAATTTACACCTTAGGCTCTGCTTCTAACTTGGACCCAAATTGTAAAATGGTCTTATCTATTGGCGATTTCGTTCCAATTCACATTCCAAGTAATATTCGGCATGCTAATTACATTGCCGGTTGCCAAATTGCATCATCCCTTATAGTTTCCGAGATATGGACTATCGATAATTTACACCTTAGGCTCTGCTTCTAACTTGGACCCAAATTGTAAAATGGTCTTATCTATTGGCGATTTCGTCCCAATTCACATTCCAAGTGATATTCGGCATGCTAATTACATTGCCGGTTGCGAAATTGCATTGTCTTTTATAGTTTCCGAGATATGGACTATCAATAATTTACACCTTAGGCTCTGGTTCTAACTTGGGCCCAAATTGTAAAATGGTCTTATCTATTGGCGATTTCGTTCCAATTCACATTCCAAGTAATATTCGGCATGCTAATTACATTGCCGGTTGCCAAATTGCATAATCCCTTATAGTTTCCGAGATATGGACTATCAATAATTTACACCTTAGGCTCTGCTTCTAACTTGGGCCCAAATTGTAAAATGGTCTTATCTATTGGCGATTTCGTTCCAATTCACATTCCAAGTAATATTCGGCATGCTAATTACATTGCCGGTTGCCAAATTGCATTATCTCTTATAGTTTCCGAGATATGGACTATCGATAATTTACACCTTAGGCTCTGCTTCTAACTTGGGCCCAAATTGTAAAATGGTCTTATCTATTGGCGATTTCGTTCCAATTCACATTCCAAGTAATATTCGGCATGCTAATTACATTGCCGGTTGCCAAATTGCATTATCTCTTATAGTTTCCGAGATATGGACTATCGATAATTTACACCTTAGGCTCTGCTTCTAACTTGGGCCCAAATTGTAAAATGGTCTTATCTATTGGCGATTTCGTTCCAATTCACATTCCAAGTAATATTCGGCATGCTAATTACATTGCCGGTTGCCAAATTGCATTATCTCTTATAGTTTCCGAGATATGGACTATCGATAATTTACACCTTAGGCTCTGCTTCTAACTTGGGCCCAAATTGTAAAATGGTCTTATCTATTGGCGATTTCGTTCCAATTCACATTCCAAGTAATATTCGGCATGCTAATTACATTGCCGGTTGCCAAATTGCATTATCTCTTATAGTTTCCGAGATATGGACTATCGATAATTTACACCTTAGGCTCTGCTTCTAACTTGGGCCCAAATTGTAAAATGGTCTTATCTATTGGCGATTTCGTCCCAATTCACATTCCAAGTGATATTCGGCATGCTAATTACATTGCCGGTTGCCAAATTGCATTATCTCTTATAGTTTCCGAGATATGGACTATCGATAATTTACACCTTAGGCTCTGCTTCTAACTTGGGCCCAAATTGTAAAATGGTCTTATCTATTGGCGATTTCGTCCCAATTCACATTCCAAGTGATATTCGGCATGCTAATTACATTGCCGGTTGCGAAATTGCATTATCTCTTATAGTTTCCGAGATATGGACAATCGATAATTTACACCTTAGGCTCTGCTTCTAACTTGGGCCCAAATTGTAAAATGGTCTTATCTATTGGCGATTTCGTCCCAATTCACATTCCAAGTGATATTCGGCATGTAATTACATTGCCGATTGCGAAATTGCATTATCTCTTATAGTTTCCGAGATATGGACTATCAATAATTTACACCTTAGGCTCTGCTTCTAACTTGTGCCCAAATTGTAAAATGGTCTTATCTATTGGCGATTTCGTTCCAATTCACATTCCAAGTAATATTCGGCATGCTAATTACATTGCCGGTTGCGAAATTGCATTATCTCTTATAGTTTCCGAGATATGGACTATCGATAATTTACACCTTAGGCTCTGCTTCTAACTTGGGCCCAAATTGTAAAATGGTCTTATCTATTGGCGATTTCGTTCCAATTCACATTCTAAGTAATATTCGGCATGCTAATTACATTGCCGGTTGCCAAATTGCATTATCTCTTATAGTTTCCGAGATATGGACTATCGATAATTTACACCTTAGGCTCTGCTTCTAACTTGGGCCCAAATTGTAAAATGGTCTTATCTATTGGCGATTTCGTTCCAATTCACATTCCAAGTAATATTCGGCATGCTAATTACATTGCCGGTTGCCAAATTGCATCATCCCTTATAGTTTCCGAGATATGGACTATCGATAATTTACACCTTAGGCTCTGCTTCTAACTTGGGCCCAAATTGTAAAATGGTGTTATCTATTGGCGATTTCGTCCCAATTCACATTCCAAGTGATATTCGGCATGCTAATTACATTGCCGGTTGCGAAATTGCATTGTCTCTTATAGTTTCCGAGATATGGACTATCAATAATTTACACCTTAGGCTCTGCTTCTAACTTGGGCCCAAATTGTAAAATGGTCTTATCTATTGGCGATTTCGTTCCAATTCACATTCCAAGTAATATTCGGCATGCTAATTACATTGCCGGTTGCCAAATTGCATTATCTCTTATAGTTTCCGAGATATGGACTATCGATAATTTACACCTTAGGCTCTGCTTCTAACTTGGGCCCAAATTGTAAAATGGTCTTATCTATTGGCGATTTCGTTCCAATTCACATTCCAAGTAATATTCGGCATGCTAATTACATTGCCGGTTGCCAAATTGCATTATCTCTTATAGTTTCCGAGATATGGACTATCGATAATTTACACCTTAGGCTCTGCTTCTAACTTGGGCCCAAATTGTAAAATGGTCTTATCTATTGGCGATTTCGTCCCAATTCACATTCCAAGTGATATTCGGCATGTAATTACATTGCCGATTGCGAAATTGCATTATCTCTTATAGTTTCCGAGATATGGACTATCAATAATTTACACCTTAGGCTCTGCTTCTAACTTGTGCCCAAATTGTAAAATGGTCTTATCTATTGGCGATTTCGTTCCAATTCACATTCCAAGTAATATTCGGCATGCTAATTACATTGCCGGTTGCCAAATTGCATTATCTCTTATAGTTTCCGAGATATGGACTATCGATAATTTACACCTTAGGCTCTGCTTCTAACTTGGGCCCAAATTGTAAAATGGTCTTATCTATTGGCGATTTCGTTCCAATTCACATTCCAAGTAATACTCGGCATGCTAATTACATTGCCGGTTGCCAAATTGCATTATGTCTTATAGTTTCCGAGATATGGACTATCGATAATTTACACCTTAGGCTCTGCTTCTAACTTGGGCCCAAATTGTAAAATGGTCTTATCTATTGGCGATTTCGTTATAATTCACATTCCAAGTAATATTCGGCATGCTAATTACATTGCCGGTTGCCAAATTGCATTATGTCTTATAGTTTCCGAGATATGGACTATCGATAATTTACACCTTAGGCTCTGCTTCTAACTTGGGCCCAAATTGTAAAATGGTCTTATCTATTGGCGATTTCGTTCCAATTCACACTCCAAGTAATATTCGGCATGCTAATTACATTGCCGGTTGCGAAATTGCATTATCTCTTATAGTTTCCGAGATATGGACTATCGATAATTTACACCTTAGGCTCTGCTTCTAACTTGGGCCCAAATTGTAAAATGGTCTTATCTATTGGCGTTTTCGTTCCAATTCACATTCCAAGTAATATTCGGCATGCTAATTACATTGCCGGTTGCCAAATTGCATTATCTCTTATAGTTTCCGAGATATGGACTATCGATAATTTACACCTTAGGCTCTGCTTCTAACTTGGGCCCAAATTGTAAAATGGTCTTCTCTATTGGCGATTTCGTTCCAATTCACATTCCAAGTAATATTCGGCATGCTAATTACATTGCCGGTTGCCAAATTGCATTATCTCTTATAGTTTCCGAGATATGGACTATCGATAATTTACACCTTAGGCTCTGCTTCTAACTTGGGCCCAAATTGTAAAATGGTCTTACCTATTGGCGATTTCGTTCCAATTCACATTCCAAGTAATATTCGGCATGCTAATTACATTGCCGGTTGCCAAATTGCATTATCTCTTCTAGTTTCCGAGATATGGACTATCGATTATTTACACCTTAGGCTCTGCTTCTAACTTGGGCCCAAATTGTAAAATGGTCTTCTCTATTGGCGATTTCGTTCCAATTCACATTCCAAGTAATATTCGGCATGCTAATTACATTGCCGGTTGCCAAATTGCATTATCTCTTATAGTTTCCGAGATATGGACTATCGGTAATTTACACCTTAGGCTCTGCTTCTAACTGGGGCCCAAATTGTAAAATGGTCTTATCTATTGGCGATTTCGTTCCAATTCACAGTCCAAGTAATATCCGGCATGCTAATTACATTGCCGGTTGCCAAATTGAATTATCTCTTATAGTTTCCGAGATATGGACTATCGATAATTTACACCTTAGGCTCTGCTTCTAACTTGGGCCCAAATTGTAAAATGGTCTTACCTATTGGCGATTTCGTTCCAATTCACATTCCAAGTAATATTCGGCATGCTAATTACATTGCCGGTTGCCAAATTGCATTATCTCTTCTAGTTTCCGAGATATGGACTATCGATTATTTACACCTTAGGCTCTGCTTCTAACTTGGGCCCAAATTGTAAAATGGTCTTATCTATTGGCGATTTCGTTCCAATTCACATTCCAAGTAATATTCGGCATGCTAATTACATTGCCGGTTGCCAAATTGCATTATCTCTTATAGTTTCCGAGATATGGACTATCGATAATTTACATCTTAGGCTCTGCTTCTAACTTGGGCCCAAATTGTAAAATCGTCTTATCTATTGGCGATTTCGTTCCAATTCACATTCCAAGTAATATTCGGCATGCTAATTACATTGCCGGTTGCCAAATTGCATTATCTCTTATAGTTTCCGAGATATGGACTATCGATAATTTACACCTTAGGCCCTGCTTCTAACTTGGGCCCAAATTGTAAAATGATCTTATCTATTGGCGATTTCGTTCCAATTCACATTCCAAGTAATATCCGGCATGCTAATTACATTGGCGGTTGCCAAATTGAATTATCTCTTATAGTTTCCGAGATATGGACTATCGATAATTTACACCTTAGGCTCTGCTTCTAACTTGGGCCCAAATTGTAAAATGGTCTTATCTATTGGCGATTTCGTTCCAATTCACATTCCAAGTAATATTCGGCATGCTAATTACATTGCCGGTTGCCAAATTGCATTATCTCTTATAGTTTCCGAGATATGGACTATCGATAATTTACACCTTAGGCTCTGCTTCTAACTTGGGCCCAAATTGTAAAATGGTCTTATCTATTGGCGATTTCGTTCCAATTCACATTCCAAGTAATACTCGGCATGCTAATTACATTGCCGGTTGCCAAATTGCATTATCTCTTATAGTTTCCGAGATATGGACTATCGATAATTTACACCTTAGGCTCTGCTTCTAACTTGGGCCCAAATTGTAAAATGGTCTTACCTATTGGCGATTTCGTTCCAATTCACATTCCAAGTAATATTCGGCATGCTAATTACATTGCCGGTTGCCAAATTGCATTATCTCTTCTAGTTTCCGAGATATGGACTATCGATTATTTACACCTTAGGCTCTGCTTCTAACTTGGGCCCAAATTGTAAAATGGTCTTCTCTATTGGCGATTTCGTTCCAATTCACATTCCAAGTAATATTCGGCATGCTAATTACATTGCCGGTTGCCAAATTGCATTATCTCTTATAGTTTCCGAGATATGGACTATCGGTAATTTACACCTTAGGCTCTGCTTCTAACTGGGGCCCAAATTGTAAAATGGTCTTATCTATTGGCGATTTCGTTCCAATTCACATTCCAAGTAATATCCGGCATGCTAATTACATTGCCGGTTGCCAAATTGAATTATCTCTTATAGTTTCCGAGATATGGACTATCGATAATTTACACCTTAGGCTCTGCTTCTAACTTGGGCCCAAATTGTAAAATGGTCTTACCTATTGGCGATTTCGTTCCATTCACATTCCAAGTAATATTCGGCATGCTAATTACATTGCCGGTTGCCAAATTGCATTATCTCTTCTAGTTTCCGAGATATGGACTATCGATTATTTACACCTTAGGCTCTGCTTCTAACTTGGGCCCAAATTGTAAAATGGTCTTATCTATTGGCGATTTCGTTCCAATTCACATTCCAAGTAATATTCGGCATGCTAATTACATTGCCGGTTGCCAAATTGCATTATCTCTTATAGTTTCCGAGATATGGACTATCGATAATTTACATCTTAGGCTCTGCTTCTAACTTGGGCCCAAATTGTAAAATCGTCTTATCTATTGGCGATTTCGTTCCAATTCACATTCCAAGTAATATTCGGCATGCTAATTACATTGCCGGTTGCCAAATTGCATTAACTCTTATAGTTTCCGAGATATGGACTATCGATAATTTACACCTTAGGCCCTGCTTCTAACTTGGGCCCAAATTGTAAAATGATCTTATCTATTGGCGATTTCGTTCCAATTCACATTCCAAGTAATATCCGGCATGCTAATTACATTGGCGGTTGCCAAATTGAATTATCTCTTATAGTTTCCGAGATATGGACTATCGATAATTTACACCTTAGGCTCTGCTTCTAACTTGGGCCCAAATTGTAAAATGGTCTTATCTATTGGCGATTTCGTTCCAATTCACATTCCAAGTAATATTCGGCATGCTAATTACATTGCCGGTTGCCAAATTGCATTATCTCTTATAGTTTCCGAGATATGGACTATCGATAATTTACACCTTAGGCTCTGCTTCTAACTTGGGCCCAAATTGTAAAATGGTCTTATCTATTGGCGATTTCGTTCCAATTCACATTCCAAGTAATACTCGGCATGCTAATTACATTGCCGGTTGCCAAATTGCATTATCTCTTATAGTTTCCGAGATATGGACTATCGATAATTTACACCTTAGGCTCTGCTTCTAACTTGGGCCCAAATTGTAAAATGGTCTTATCTATTGGCGATTTCGTTCCAATTCACATTCCAAGTAATATTCGGCATGCTAATTACATTGCCGGTTGCCAAATTGCATTATCTCTTATAGTTTCCGAGATATGGACTATCGATAATTTACACCTTAGGCTCTGCTTCTAACTTGGGCCCAAATTGTAAAATGGTCTTATCTATTGGCGATTTCGTTCCAATTCACACTCCAAGTAATATTCGGCATGCTAATTACATTGCCGGTTGCGAAATTGCATTATCTCTTATAGTTTCCGAGATATGGACTATCGATAATTTACACCTTAGGCTCTGCTTCTAACTTGGGCCCAAATTGTAAAATGGTCTTATCTATTGGCGTTTTCGTTCCAATTCACATTCCAAGTAATATTCGGCATGCTAATTACATTGCCGGTTGCCAAATTGCATTATCTCTTATAGTTTCCGAGATATGGACTATCGATAATTTACACCTTAGGCTCTGCTTCTAACTTGGGCCCAAATTGTAAAATGGTCTTCTCTATTGGCGATTTCGTTCCAATTCACATTCCAAGTAATATTCGGCATGCTAATTACATTGCCGGTTGCCAAATTGCATTATCTCTTATAGTTTCCGAGATATGGACTATCGATAATTTACACCTTAGGCTCTGTTTCTAACTTGGGCCCAAATTGTAAAATGGTCTTATCTATTGGCGATTTCATTCCAATTCACATTCCAAGTAATATTCGGCATGCTAATTACATTGCCGGTTGCCAAATTGCATTATCTCTTATAGTTTCCGAGATATGGACTATCGATAATTTACACCTTAGGCTCTGCTTCTAACTTGGGCCCAAATTGTAAAATGGTCTTCTCTATTGGCGATTTCGTTCCAATTCACATTCCAAGTAATATTCGGCATGCTAATTACATTGCCGGTTGCCAAATTGCATTATCTCTTATAGTTTCCGAGATATGGACTATCGATAATTTACACCTTAGGCTCTGCTTGTAACTTGGGCCCAAATTGTAAAATGGTCTTCTCTATTGTCGATTTCGTTCCAATTCACATTCCAAGTAATATTCGGCATGCTAATTCCATTGCCGGTTGCCAAATTGCATTATCTCTTATAGTTTCCGAGATATGGACTATCGATAATTTACACCTTAGGCTCTGCTTCTAACTTGGGCCCAAATTGTAAAATCGTCTTATCTATTGGCGATTTCGTTCCAATTCACATTCCAAGTAATATTCGGCATGCTAATTACATTGCCGGTTGCCAAATTGCATTATCTCTTATAGTTTCCGAGATATGGACTATCGGTAATTTACACCTTAGGCTCTGCTTCTAACTTGGGCCCAAATTGTAAAATGGTCTTATCTATTGGCGATTTCGTTGCAATTCACATTCCAAGTAATATCCGGCATGCTAATTACATTGCCGGTTGCCAAATTGAATTATCTCTTATAGTTTCCGAGATATGGACTATCGATAATTTACACCTTAGGCTCTGCTTCTAACTTGGGCCCAAATTGTAAAATGGTCTTACCTATTGGCGATTTCGTTCCAATTCACATTCCAAGTAATATTCGGCATGCTAATTACATTGCCGGTTTCCAAATTGCATTATCTCTTCTAGTTTCCGAGATATGGACTATCGATTATTTACACCTTAGGCTCTGCTTCTAACTTGGGCCCAAATTGTAAAATGGTCTTATCTATTGGCGATTTCGTTCCAATTCACATTCCAAGTAATATTCGGCATGCTAATTACATTGCCGGTTGCCAAATTGCATTATCTCTTATAGTTTCCGAGATATGGACTATCGATAATTTACATCTTAGGCTCTGCTTCTAACTTGGGCCCAAATTGTAAAATCGTCTTATCTATTGGCGATTTCGTTCCAATTCACATTCCAAGTAATATTCGGCATGCTAATTACATTGCCGGTTGCCAAATTGCATTATCTCTTATAGTTTCCGAGATATGGACTATCGATAATTTACACCTTAGGCCCTGCTTCTAACTTGGGCCCAAATTGTAAAATGGTCTTATCTATTGGCGATTTCGTTCCAATTCACATTCCAAGTTATATCCGGCATGCTAATTACATTGCCGGTTGCCAAATTGAATTATCTCTTATAGTTTCCGAGATATGGACTATCGATAATTTACACCTTAGGCTCTGCTTCTAACTTGGGCCCAAATTGTAAAATGGTCTTATCTATTGGCGATTTCGTTCCAATTCACATTCCAAGTAATATTCGGCATGCTAATTACATTGCCGGTTGCCAAATTGCATTATCTCTTATAGTTTCCGAGATATGGACTATCGATAATTTACATCTTAGGCTCTGCTTCTAACTTGGGCCCAAATTGTAAAATGGTCTTATCTATTGCCGATTTCGTTCCAATTTACATTCCAAGTAATATTCGGCATGCTAATTACATTGCCGGTTGCCAAATTGCATTATCTCTTATAGTTTCCGAGATATGGACTATCGATAATTTACACCTTACTCTCTGCTTCTAACTTGGGCCCAAATTGTAAAATGGTCTTATCTATTGGCGATTTCGTCCCAATTCACATTCCAAGTGATATTCGGCATGCTAATTACATTGCCGGTTGCGAAATTGCATTATCTCTTATAGTTTCCGAGATATGGACTATCAATAATTTACACCTTAGGCTCTGCTTCTAACTTGGGCCCAAATTGTAAAATGGTCTTATCTATTGGCGATTTCGTTCCAATTCACATTCCAAGTAATATTCGGCATGCTAATTACACTGCCGGTTGCCAAATTGCATTATCTCTTATAGTTTCCGAGATATGGACTATCGATAATTTACACCTTAGGCTCTGCTTCTAACTTGGGCCCAAATTGTAAAATGGTCTTATCTATTGGCGATTTCGTTCCAATTCACATTCCAAGTAATATTCGGCATGCTAATTACACTGCCGGTTGCCAAATTGCATTATCTCTTATAGTTTCCGAGATATGGACTATCGATAATTTACACCTTAGGCTCTGCTTCTAACTTGGGCCCAAATTGTAAAATGGTCTTATCTATTGGCGATTTCGTTCCAATTCACATTCCAAGTAATATTCGGCATGCTAATTACATTGCCGGTTGCCAAATTGCATTATCTCTTATAGTTTCCGAGATATGGACTATCGGTAATTTACACCTTAGGCTCTGCTTCTAACTTGGGCCCAAATTGTAAAATGGTCTTATCTATTGGCGATTTCGTTCCAATTCACATTCCAAGTAATATTCGGCATGCTAATTACATTGCCGGTTGCCAAATTGCATTATCTCTTATAGTTTCCGAGATATGGACTATCGATAATTTACACCTTAGGCTCTGCTTCTAACTTGGGCCCAAATTGTAAAATGGTCTTATCTATTGGCGATTTCGTTCCAATTCACATTCCAAGTAATACTCGGCATGCTAATTACATTGCCGGTTGCCAAATTGCATTATGTCTTATAGTTTCCGAGATATGGACTATCGATAATTTACACCTTAGGCTCTGCTTCTAACTTGGGCCCAAATTGTAAAATGGTCTTATCTATTGGCGATTTCGTTCCAATTCACATTCCAAGTAATATTCGGCATGCTAATTACATTGCCGGTTGCCAAATTGCATTATGTCTTATAGTTTCCGAGATATGGACTATCGATAATTTACACCTTAGGCTCTGCTTCTAACTTGGGCCCAAATTGTAAAATGGTCTTATCTATTGGCGATTTCGTTCCAATTCACACTCCAAGTAATATTCGGCATGCTAATTACATTGCCGGTTGCGAAATTGCATTATCTCTTATAGTTTCCGAGATATGGACTATCGATAATTTACACCTTAGGCTCTGCTTCTAACTTGGGCCCAAATTGTAAAATGGTCTTATCTATTGGCGTTTTCGTCCCAATTCACATTCCAAGTAATATTCGGCATGCTAATTACATTGCCGGTTGCCAAATTGCATTATCCCTTATAGTTTCCGAGATATGGACTATCGATAATTTACACCTTAGGCTCTGCTTCTAACTTGGGCCCAAATTGTAAAATGGTCTTCTCTATTGGCGATTTCGTTCCAATTCACATTCCAAGTAATATTCGGCATGCTAATTACATTGCCGGTTGCCAAATTGCATTATCTCTTATAGTTTCCGAGATATGGACTATCGATAATTTACACCTTAGGCTCTGCTTCTAACTTGGGCCCAAATTGTAAAATGGTCTTACCTATTGGCGATTTCGTTCCAATTCACATTCCAAGTAATATTCGGCATGCTAATTACATTGCCGGTTGCCAAATTGCATTATCTCTTCTAGTTTCCGAGATATGGACTATCGATTATTTACACCTTAGGCTCTGCTTCTAACTTGGGCCCAAATTGTAAAATGGTCTTCTCTATTGGCGATTTCGTTCCAATTCACATTCCAAGTAATATTCGGCATGCTAATTACATTGCCGGTTGCCAAATTGCATTATCTCTTATAGTTTCCGAGATATGGACTATCGGTAATTTACACCTTAGGCTCTGCTTCTAACTGGGGCCCAAATTGTAAAATGGTCTTATCTATTGGCGATTTCGTTCCAATTCACATTCCAAGTAATATCCGGCATGCTAATTACATTGCCGGTTGCCAAATTGAATTATCTCTTATAGTTTCCGAGATATGGACTATCGATAATTTACACCTTAGGCTCTGCTTCTAACTTGGGCCCAAATTGTAAAATGGTCTTACCTATTGGCGATTTCGTTCCAATTCACATTCCAAGTAATATTCGGCATGCTAATTACATTGCCGGTTGCCAAATTGCATTATCTCTTCTAGTTTCCGAGATATGGACTATCGATTATTTACACCTTAGGCTCTGCTTCTAACTTGGGCCCAAATTGTAAAATGGTCTTATCTATTGGCGATTTCGTTCCAATTCACATTCCAAGTAATATTCGGCATGCTAATTACATTGCCGGTTGCCAAATTGCATTATCTCTTATAGTTTCCGAGATATGGACTATCGATAATTTACATCTTAGGCTCTGCTTCTAACTTGGGCCCAAATTGTAAAATCGTCTTATCTATTGGCGATTTCGTTCCAATTCACATTCCAAGTAATATTCGGCATGCTAATTACATTGCCGGTTGCCAAATTGCATTATCTCTTATAGTTTCCGAGATATGGACTATCGATAATTTACACCTTAGGCCCTGCTTCTAACTTGGGCCCAAATTGTAAAATGATCTTATCTATTGGCGATTTCGTTCCAATTCACACTCCAAGTAATATCCGGCATGCTAATTACATTGGCGGTTGCCAAATTGAATTATCTCTTATAGTTTCCGAGATATGGACTATCGATAATTTACACCTTAGGCTCTGCTTCTAACTTGGGCCCAAATTGTAAAATGGTCTTATCTATTGGCGATTTCGTTCCAATTCACATTCCAAGTAATATTCGGCATGCTAATTACATTGCCGGTTGCCAAATTGCATTATCTCTTATAGTTTCCGAGATATGGACTATCGATAATTTACACCTTAGGCTCTGCTTCTAACTTGGGCCCAAATTGTAAAATGGTCTTATCTATTGGCGATTTCGTTCCAATTCACATTCCAAGTAATACTCGGCATGCTAATTACATTGCCGGTTGCCAAATTGCATTATCTCTTATAGTTTCCGAGATATGGACTATCGATAATTTACACCTTAGGCTCTGCTTCTAACTTGGGCCCAAATTGTAAAATGGTCTTACCTATTGGCGATTTCGTTCCAATTCACATTCCAAGTAATATTCGGCATGCTAATTACATTGCCGGTTGCCAAATTGCATTATCTCTTCTAGTTTCCGAGATATGGACTATCGATTATTTACACCTTAGGCTCTGCTTCTAACTTGGGCCCAAATTGTAAAATGGTCTTCTCTATTGGCGATTTCGTTCCAATTCACATTCCAAGTAATATTCGGCATGCTAATTACATTGCCGGTTGCCAAATTGCATTATCTCTTATAGTTTCCGAGATATGGACTATCGGTAATTTACACCTTAGGCTCTGCTTCTAACTGGGGCCCAAATTGTAAAATGGTCTTATCTATTGGCGATTTCGTTCCAATTCACATTCCAAGTAATATCCGGCATGCTAATTACATTGCCGGTTGCCAAATTGAATTATCTCTTATAGTTTCCGAGATATGGACTATCGATAATTTACACCTTAGGCTCTGCTTCTAACTTGGGCCCAAATTGTAAAATGGTCTTACCTATTGGCGATTTCGTTCCAATTCACATTCCAAGTAATATTCGGCATGCTAATTACATTGCCGGTTGCCAAATTGCATTATCTCTTCTAGTTTCCGAGATATGGACTATCGATTATTTACACCTTAGGCTCTGCTTCTAACTTGGGCCCAAATTGTAAAATGGTCTTATCTATTGGCGATTTCGTTCCAATTCACATTCAAAGTAATATTCGGCATGCTAATTACATTGCCGGTTGCCAAATTGCATTATCTCTTATAGTTTCCGAGATATGGACTATCGATAATTTACATCTTAGGCTCTGCTTCTAACTTGGGCCCAAATCGTAAAATCGTCTTATCTATTGGCGATTTCGTTCCAATTCACATTCCAAGTAATATTCGGCATGCTAATTACATTGCCGGTTGCCAAATTGCATTATCTCTTATAGTTTCCGAGATATGGACTATCGATAATTTACACCTTAGGCCCTGCTTCTAACTTGGGCCCAAATTGTAAAATGATCTTATCTATTGGCGATTTCATTCCAATTCACATTCCAAGTAATATCCGGCATGCTAATTACATTGGCGGTTGCCAAATTGAATTATCTCTTATAGTTTCCGAGATATGGACTATCGATAATTTACACCTTAGGCTCAGCTTCTAACTTGGGCCCAAATTGTAAAATGGTCTTATCTATTGGCGATTTCGTTCCAATTCACATTCCAAGTAAAATTCGGCATGCTAATTACATTGCCGGTTGCCAAATTGCATTATCTCTTATAGTTTCCGAGATATGGACTATCGATAATTTACACCTTAGGCTCTGCTTCTAACTTGGGCCCAAATTGTAAAATGGTCTTATCTATTGGCGATTTCGTTCCAATTCACATTCCAAGTAATACTCGGCATGCTAATTACATTGCTGGTTGCCAAATTGCATTATCTCTTATAGTTTCCGAGATATGGACTATCGATAATTTACACCTTAGGCTCTGCTTCTAACTTGGGCCCAAATTGTAAAATGGTCTTATCTATTGGCGATTTCGTTCCAATTCACATTCCAAGTAATATTCGGCATGCTAATTACATTGCCGGTTGCCAAATTGCATTATCTCTTATAGTTTCCGAGATATGGACTATCGATAATTTACACCTTAGGCTCTGCTTCTAACTTGGGCCCAAATTGTAAAATGGTCTTATCTATTGGCGATTTCGTTCCAATTCACACTCCAAGTAATATTCGGCATGCTAATTACATTGCCGGTTGCGAAATTGCATTATCTCTTATAGTTTCCGAGATATGGACTATCGATAATTTACACCTTAGGCTCTGCTTCTAACTTGGGCCCAAATTGTAAAATGGTCTTATCTATTGGCGTTTTCGTTCCAATTCACATTCCAAGTAATATTCGGCATGCTAATTACATTGCCGGTTGCCAAATTGCATTATCTCTTATAGTTTCCGAGATATGGACTATCGATAATTTACACCTTAGGCTCTGCTTCTAACTTGGGCCCAAATTGTAAAATGGTCTTCTCTATTGGCGATTTCGTTCCAATTCACATTCCAAGTAATATTCGGCATGCTAATTACATTGCCGGTTGCCAAATTGCATTATCTCTTATAGTTTCCGAGATATGGACTATCGATAATTTACACCTTAGGCTCTGTTTCTAACTTGGGCCCAAATTGTAAAATGGTCTTATCTATTGGCGATTTCATTCCAATTCACATTCCAAGTAATATTCGGCATGCTAATTACATTGCCGGTTGCCAAATTGCATTATCTCTTATAGTTTCCGAGATATGGACTATCGATAATTTACACCTTAGGCTCTGCTTCTAACTTGGGCCCAAATTGTAAAATGGTCTTCTCTATTGGCGATTTCGTTCCAATTCACATTCCAAGTAATATTCGGCATGCTAATTACATTGCCGGTTGCCAAATTGCATTATCTCTTATAGTTTCCGAGATATGGACTATCGATAATTTACACCTTAGGCTCTGCTTCTAACTTGGGCCCAAATTGTAAAATGGTCTTCTCTATTGTCGATTTCGTTCCAATTCACATTCCAAGTAATATTCGGCATGCTAATTCCATTGCCGGTTGCCAAATTGCATTATCTCTTATAGTTTCCGAGATATGGACTATCGATAATTTACACCTTAGGCTCTGCTTCTAACTTGGGCCCAAATTGTAAAATCGTCTTATCTATTGGCGATTTCGTTCCAATTCACATTCCAAGTAATATTCGGCATGCTAATTACATTGCCGGTTGCCAAATTGCATTATCTCTTATAGTTTCCGAGATATGGACTATCGGTAATTTACACCTTAGGCTCTGCTTCTAACTTGGGCCCAAATTGTAAAATGGTCTTATCTATTGGCGATTTCGTTCCAATTCACATTCCAAGTAATATCCGGCATGCTAATTACATTGCCGGTTGCCAAATTGAATTTTCTCTTATAGTTTCCGAGATATGGACTATCGATAATTTACACCTTAGGCTCTGCTTCTAACTTGGGCCCAAATTGTAAAATGGTCTTACCTATTGGCGATTTCGTTCCAATTCACATTCCAAGTAATATTCGGCATGCTAATTACATTGCCGGTTGCCAAATTGCATTATCTCTTCTAGTTTCCGAGATATGGACTATCGATTATTTACACCTTAGGCTCTGCTTCTAACTTGGGCCCAAATTGTAAAATGGTCTTATCTATTGGCGATTTCGTTCCAATTCACATTCCAAGTAATATTCGGCATGCTAATTACATTGCCGGTTGCCAAATTGCATTATCTCTTATAGTTTCCGAGATATGGACTATCGATAATTTACATCTTAGGCTCTGCTTCTAACTTGGGCCCAAATTGTAAAATCGTCTTATCTATTGGCGATTTCGTTCCAATTCACATTCCAAGTAATATTCGGCATGCTAATTACATTGCCGGTTGCCAAATTGCATTATCTCTTATAGTTTCCGAGATATGGACTATCGATAATTTACACCTTAGGCCCTGCTTCTAACTTGGGCCCAAATTGTAAAATGGTCTTATCTATTGGCGATTTCGTTCCAATTCACATTCCAAGTAATATCCGGCATGCTAATTACATTGCCGGTTGCCAAATTGAATTATCTCTTATAGTTTCCGAGATATGGACTATCGATAATTTACACCTTAGGCTCTGCTTCTAACTTGGGCCCAAATTGTAAAATGGTCTTATCTATTGGCGATTTCGTTCCAATTCACATTCCAAGTAATATTCGGCATGCTAATTACATTGCCGGTTGCCAAATTGCATTATCTCTTATAGTTTCCGAGATATGGACTATCGATAATTTACATCTTAGGCTCTGCTTCTAACTTGGGCCCAAATTGTAAAATGGTCTTATCTATTGCCGATTTCGTTCCAATTTACATTCCAAGTAATATTCGGCATGCTAATTACATTGCCGGTTGCCAAATTGCATTATCTCTTATAGTTTCCGAGATATGGACTATCGATAATTTACACCTTACTCTCTGCTTCTAACTTGGGCCCAAATTGTAAAATGGTCTTATCTATTGGCGATTTCGTCCCAATTCACATTCCAAGTGATATTCGGCATGCTAATTACATTGCCGGTTGCGAAATTGCATTATCTCTTATAGTTTCCGAGATATGGACTATCAATAATTTACACCTTAGGCTCTGCTTCTAACTTGGGCCCAAATTGTAAAATGGTCTTATCTATTGGCGATTTCGTTCCAATTCACATTCCAAGTAATATTCGGCATGCTAATTACACTGCCGGTTGCCAAATTGCATTATCTCTTATAGTTTCCGAGATATGGACTATCGATAATTTACACCTTAGGCTCTGCTTCTAACTTGGGCCCAAATTGTAAAATGGTCTTATCTATTGGCGATTTCGTTCCAATTCACATTCCAAGTAATATTCGGCATGCTAATTACACTGCCGGTTGCCAAATTGCATTATCTCTTATAGTTTCCGAGATATGGACTATCGATAATTTACACCTTAGGCTCTGCTTCTAACTTGGGCCCAAATTGTAAAATGGTCTTATCTATTGGCGATTTCGTTCCAATTCACATTCCAAGTAATATTCGGCATGCTAATTACATTGCCGGTTGCCAAATTGCATTATCTCTTATAGTTTCCGAGATATGGACTATCGATAATTTACACCTTACTCTCTGCTTCTAACTTGGGCCCAAATTGTAAAATGGTCTTATCTATTGGCGATTTCGTCCCAATTCACATTCCAAGTGATATTCGGCATGCTAATTACATTGCCGGTTGCGAAATTGCATTATCTCTTATAGTTTCCGAGATATGGACTATCAATAATTTACACCTTAGGCTCTGCTTCTAACTTGGGCCCAAATTGTAAAATCGTCTTATCTATTGGCGATTTCGTTCCAATTCACATTCCAAGTAATATTCGGCATGCTAATTACACTGCCGGTTGCCAAATTGCATTATCTCTTATAGTTTCCGAGATATGGACTATCGATAATTTACACCTTAGGCTCTGCTTCTAACTTGGGCCCAAATTGTAAAATGGTCTTATCTATTGGCGATTTCGTTCCAATTCACATTCCAAGTAATATTCGGCATGCTAATTACATTGCCGGTTGCCAAATTTCATTATCTCTTATAGTTTCCGAGATATGGACTATCGGTAATTTACACCTTAGGCTCTGCTTCTAACTTGGGCCCAAATTGTAAAATGGTCTTATCTATTGGCGATTTCGTTCCAATTCACATTCCAAGTAATATCCGGCATGCTAATTACATTGCCGGTTGCCAAATTGAATTATCTCTTATAGTTTCCGAGATATGGACTATCGATAATTTACACCTTAGGCTCTGCTTCCAACTTGGGCCCAAATTGTAAAATGGTCTTACCTATTGGCGATTTCGTTCCAATTCACATTCCAAGTAATATTCGGCATGCTAATTACATTGCCGGTTGCCAAATTGCATTATCTCTTCTAGTTTCCGAGATATGGACTATCGATAATTTACACCTTAGGCTCTGCTTCTAACTTGGGCCCAAATTGTAAAATGGTCTTACCTATTGGCGATTTCGTTCCAATTCACATTCCAAGTAATATTCGGCATGCTAATTACATTGCCGGTTGCCAAATTGCATTATCTCTTCTAGTTTCCGAGATATGGACTATCGATTATTTACACCTTAGGCTCTGCTTCTAACTTGGGCCCAAATTGTAAAATGGTCTTATCTATTGGCGATTTCGTTCCAATTCACATTCCAAGTAATATTCGGCATGCTAATTACATTGCCGGTTGCCAAATTGCATTATCTCTTATAGTTTTCGAGATATGGACTATCGATAATTTACATCTTAGGCTCTGCTTCTAACTTGGGCCCAAATTGTAAAATCGTCTTATCTATTGGCGATTTCGTTCCAATTCACATTCCAAGTAATATTCGGCATGCTAATTACATTGCCGGTTGCCAAATTGCATTATCTCTTATAGTTTTCGAGATATGGACTATCGATAATTTACACCTTAGGCCCTGCTTCTAACTTGGGCCCAAATTGTAAAATGGTCTTATCTATTGGCGATTTCGTTCCAATTCACATTCCAAGTAATATCCGGCATGCTAATTACATTGCCGGTTGCCAAATTGAATTATCTCTTATAGTTTCCGAGATATGGACTATCGATAATTTACACCTTAGGCTCTGCTTCTAACTTGGGCCCAAATTGTAAAATGGTCTTATCTATTGGCGATTTCGTTCCAATTCACATTCCAAGTAATATTCGGCATGCTAATTACATTGCCGGTTGCCAAATTGCATTATCTCTTATAGTTTCCGAGATATGGACTATCGATAATTTACATCTTAGGCTCTGCTTCTAACTTGGGCCCAAATTGTAAAATGGTCTTATCTATTGCCGATTTCGTTCCAATTTACATTCCAAGTAATATTCGGCATGCTAATTACATTGCCGGTTGCCAAATTGCATTATCTCTTATAGTTTCCGAGATATGGACTATCGATAATTTACACCTTACTCTCTGCTTCTAACTTGGGCCCAAATTGTAAAATGGTCTTATCTATTGGCGATTTCGTCCCAATTCACATTCCAAGTGATATTCGGCATGCTAATTACATTGCCGGTTGCGAAATTGCATTATCTCTTATAGTTTCCGAGATATGGACTATCAATAATTTACACCTTAGGCTCTGCTTCTAACTTGGGCCCAAATTGTAAAATGGTCTTATCTATTGGCGATTTCGTTCCAATTCACATTCCAAGTAATATTCGGCATGCTAATTACACTGCCGGTTGCCAAATTGCATTATCTCTTATAGTTTCCGAGATATGGACTATCGATAATTTACACCTTAGGCTCTGCTTCTAACTTGGGCCCAAATTGTAAAATGGTCTTATCTATTGGCGATTACGTTCCAATTCACATTCCAAGTAATATTCGGCATGCTAATTACATTGCCGGTTGCCAAATTGCATTATCTCTTATAGTTTCCGAGATATGGACTATCGATAATTTACACCTTACTCTCTGCTTCTAACTTGGGCCCAAATTGTAAAATGGTCTTATCTATTGGCGATTTCGTCCCAATTCACATTCCAAGTGATATTCGGCATGCTAATTACATTGCCGGTTGCGAAATTGCATTATCTCTTATAGTTTCCGAGATATGGACTATCAATAATTTACACCTTAGGCTCTGCTTCTAACTTGGGCCCAAATTGTAAAATGGTCTTATCTATTGGCGATTTCGTTCCAATTCACATTCCAAGTAATATTCGGCATGCTAATTACACTGCCGGTTGCCAAATTGCATTATCTCTTATAGTTTCCGAGATATGGACTATCGATAATTTACACCTTAGGCTCTGCTTCTAACTTGGGCCCAAATTGTAAAATGGTCTTATCTATTGGCGATTTCGTTCCAATTCACATTCCAAGTAATATTCGGCATGCTAATTACACTGCCGGTTGCCAAATTGCATTATCTCTTATAGTTTCCGAGATATGGACTATCGATAATTTACACCTTAGGCTCTGCTTCTAACTTGGGCCCAAATTGTAAAATGGTCTTATCTATTGGCGATTTCGTTCCAATTCACATTCCAAGTAATATTCGGCATGCTAATTACACTGCCGGTTGCCAAATTGCATTATCTCTTATAGTTTCCGAGATATGGACTATCGATAATTTACACCTTAGGCTCTGCTTCTAACTTGGGCCCAAATTGTAAAATGGTCTTATCTATTGGCGATTTCGTTCCAATTCACATTCCAAGTAATATTCGGCATGCTAATTACACTGCCGGTTGCCAAATTGCATTATCTCTTATAGTTTCCGAGATATGGACTATCAATAATTTACACCTTAGGCTCTGCTTCTAACTTGGGCCCAAATTGTAAAATGGTCTTATCTATTGGCGATTTCGTTCCAATTCACATTCCAAGTAATATTCGGCATGCTAATTACACTGCCGGTTGCCAAATTGCATTATCTCTTATAGTTTCCGAGATATGGACTATCGATAATTTACACCTTAGGCTCTGCTTCTAACTTGGGCCCAAATTGTAAAATGGTCTTATCTATTGGCGATTTCGTTCCAATTCACATTCCAAGTAATATTCGGCATGCTAATTACATTGCAGGTTGCCAAATTGCATTATCTCTTATAGTTTCCGAGATATGGACTATCGGTAATTTACACCTTAGGCTCTGCTTCTAACTTGGGCCCAAATTGTAAAATGGTCTTATCTATTGGCGATTTCGTTCCAATTCACATTCCAAGTAATATCCGGCATGCTAATTACATTGCCGGTTGCCAAATTGAATTATCTCTTATAGTTTCCGAGATATGGACTATCGATAATTTACACCTTAGGCTCTGCTTCTAACTTGGGCCCAAATTGTAAAATGGTCTTACCTATTGGCGATTTCGTTCCAATTCACATTCCAAGTAATATTCGGCATGCTAATTACATTGCCGGTTGCCAAATTGCATTATCTCTTCTAGTTTCCGAGATATGGACTATCGATTATTTACACCTTAGGCTCTGCTTCTAACTTGGGCCCAAATTGTAAAATGGTCTTATCTATTGGCGATTTCGTTCCAATTCACATTCCAAGTAATATTCGGCATGCTAATTACATTGCCGGTTGCCAAATTGCATTATCTCTTATAGTTTCCGAGATATGGACTATCGATAATTTACATCTTAGGCTCTGCTTCTAACTTGGGCCCAAATTGTAAAATCGTCTTATCTATTGGCGATTTCGTTCCAATTCACATTCCAAGTAATATTCGGCATGCTAATTACATTGCCGGTTGCCAAATTGCATTATCTCTTACAGTTTCCGAGATATGGACTATCGATAATTTACACCTTAGGCCCTGCTTCTAACTTGGGTCCAAATTGTAAAATGGTCTTATCTATTGGCGATTTCGTTCCAATTCACATTCCAAGTAATATCCGGCATGCTAATTACATTGCCGGTTGCCAAATTGAATTATCTCTTATAGTTTCCGAGATATGGACTATCGATAATTTACACCTTAGGCTCTGCTTCTAACTTGGGCCCAAATTGTAAAATGGTCTTATCTATTGGCGATTTCGTTCCAATTCACATTCCAAGTAATATTCGGCATGCTAATTACATTGCCGGTTGCCAAATTGCATTATCTCTTATAGTTTCCGAGATATGGACTATCGATAATTTACATCTTAGGCTCTGCTTCTAACTTGGGCCCAAATTGTAAAATGGTCTTATCTATTGGCGATTTCGTTCCAATTCACATTCCAAGTAATATTCGGCATGCTAATTACATTGCCGGTTGCCAAATTGCATTATCTCTTATAGTTTCCGAGATATGGACTATCGATAATTTACACCTTACTCTCTGCTTCTAACTTGGGCCCAAATTGTAAAATGGTCTTATCTATTGGCGATTTCGTCCCAATTCACATTCCAAGTGATATTCGGCATGCTAATTACATTGCCGGTTGCGAAATTGCATTATCTCTTATAGTTTCCGAGATATGGACTATCAATAATTTACACCTTAGGCTCTGCTTCTAACTTGGGCCCAAATTGTAAAATGGTCTTATCTATTGGCGATTTCGTTCCAATTCACATTCCAAGTAATATTCGGCATGCTAATTACACTGCCGGTTGCCAAATTGCATTATCTCTTATAGTTTCCGAGATATGGACTATCGATAATTTACACCTTAGGCTCTGCTTCTAACTTGGGCCCAAATTGTAAAATGGTCTTATCTATTGGCGATTTCGTTCCAATTCACATTCCAAGTAATATTCGGCATGCTAATTACATTGCCGGTTGCCAAATTGCATTATCTCTTATAGTTTCCGAGATATGGACTATCGGTAATTTACACCTTAGGCTCTGCTTCTAACTTGGGCCCAAATTGTAAAATGGTCTTATCTATTGGCGATTTCGTTCCAATTCACATTCCAAGTAATATCCGGCATGCTAATTACATTGCCGGTTGCCAAATTGAATTATCTCTTATAGTTTCCGAGATATGGACTATCGATAATTTACACCTTAGGCTCTGCTTCTAACTTGGGCCCAAATTGTAAAATGGTCTTACCTATTGGCGATTTCGTTCCAATTCACATTCCAAGTAATATTCGGCATGCTAATTACATTGCCGGTTGCCAAATTGCATTATCTCTTCTAGTTTCCGAGATATGGACTATCTATTATTTACACCTTAGGCTCTGCTTCCAACTTGGGCCCAAATTGTAAAATGGTCTTATCTATTGGTGATTTCGTTCCAATTCACATTCCAAGTAATATTCGGCATGCTAATTACATTGCCGGTTGCCAAATTGCATTATCTCTTATAGTTTCCGAGATATGGACTATCGATAATTTACATCTTAGGCTCTGCTTCTAACTTGGGCCCAAATTGTAAAATCGTCTTATCTATTGGCGATTTCGTTCCAATTCACATTCCAAGTAATATTCGGCATGCTAATTATATTGCCGGTTGCCAAATTGCATTATCTCTTATAGTTTCCGAGATATGGAAAATCGATAATTTACACCTTAGGCTCTGCTTCTAACTTGGGCCCAAATTGTAAAATGGTCTTATCTATTGGCGATTTCGTTCCAATTCACATTCCAAGTAATATCCGGCATGCTAATTACATTGCCGGTTGCCAAATTGAATTATCTCTTATAGTTTCCGAGATATGGACTATCGATAATTTACACCTTAGGCTCTGCTTCTAACTTGGGCCCAAATTGTAAAATGGTCTTATCTATTGGCGATTTCGTTCCAATTCACATTCCAAGTAATATTCGGCATGCTAATTACATTGCCGGTTGCCAAATTGCATTATCTCTTATAGTTTCCGAGATATGGACTATCGATAATTTACACCTTACTCTCTGCTTCTAACTTGGGCCCAAATTGTAAAATGGCCTTATCTATTGGCGATTTCGACCCAATTCACATTCCAAGTGATATTCGGCATGCTAATTACATTGCCGGTTGCGAAATTGCATTATCTCTTATAGTTTCCGAGATATGGACTATCAATAATTTACACCTTAGGCTCTGCTTCTAACTTGGGCCCAAATTGTAAAATGGTCTTATCTATTGGCGATTTCGTTCCAATTCACATTCCAAGTAATATTCGGCATGCTAATTACACTGCCGGTTGCCAAATTGCATTATCTCTTATAGTTTCCGAGATATGGACTATCGATAATTTACACCTTAGGCTCTGCTTCTAACTTGGGCCCAAATTGTAAAATGGTCTTCTCTATTGGCGATTTCGTTCCAATTCACATTCCAAGTAATATTCGGCATGCTAATTACATTGCCGGTTGCCAAATTGCATTATCTCTTATAGTTTCCGAGATATGGACTATCGATAATTTACACCTTAGGCTCTGCTTCTAACTTGGGCCCAAATTGTAAAATGGTCTTCTCTATTGGCGATTTCGTTCCAATTCACATTCCAAGTAATATTCGGCATGCTAATTACATTGCCGGTTGCCAAATTGCATTATCTCTTATAGTTTCCGAGATATGGACTATCGGTAATTTACACCTTAGGCTCTGCTTCTAACTGGGGCCCTAATTGTAAAATGGTCTTATCTATTGGCGATTTCGTTCCAATTCACATTCCAAGTAATATCCGGCATGCTAATTACATTGCCGGTTGCCAAATTGAATTATCTCTTATAGTTTCCGAGATATGGACTATCGATAATTTACACCTTAGGCTCTGCTTCTAACTTGGGCCCAAATTGTAAAATGGTCTTACCTATTGGCGATTTCGTTCCAATTCACATTCCAAGTAATATTCGGCATGCTAATTACATTGCCGGTTGCCAAATTGCATTATCTCTTCTAGTTTCCGAGATATGGACTATCGATTATTTACACCTTAGGCTCTGCTTCTAACTTGGGCCCAAATTGTAAAATGGTCTTATCTATTGGCGATTTCGTTCCAATTCACATTCCAAGTAATATTCGGCATGCTAATTACATTGCCGGTTGCCAAATTGCATTATCTCTTATAGTTTCCGAGATATGGACTATCGATAATTTACATCTTAGGCTCTGCTTCTAACTTGGGCCCAAATTGTAAAATCGTCTTATCTATTGGCGATTTCGTTCCAATTCACATTCCAAGTAATATTCGGCATGCTAATTACATTGCCGGTTGCCAAATTGCATTATCTCTTATAGTTTCCGAGATATGGACTATCGATAATTTACACCTTAGGCCCTGCTTCTAACTTGGGCCCAAATTGTAAAATGATCTTATCTATTGGCGATTTCGTTCCAATTCACATTCCAAGTAATATCCGGCATGCTAATTACATTGGCGGTTGCCAAATTGAATTATCTCTTATAGTTTCCGAGATATGGACTATCGATAATTTACACCTTAGGCTCTGCTTCTAACTTGGGCCCAAATTGTAAAATGGTCTTATCTATTGGCGATTTCGTTCCAATTCACATTCCAAGTAATATTCGGCATGCTAATTACATTGCCGGTTGCCAAATTGCATTATCTCTTATAGTTTCCGAGATATGGACTATCGATAATTTACACCTTAGGCTCTGCTTCTAACTTGGGCCCAAATTGTAAAATGGTCTTATCTATTGGCGATTTCGTTCCAATTCACATTCCAAGTAATACTCGGCATGCTAATTACATTGCCGGTTGCCAAATTGCATTATCTCTTATAGTTTCCGAGATATGGACTATCGATAATTTACACCTTAGGCTCTGCTTCTAACTTGGGCCCAAATTGTAAAATGGTCTTATCTATTGGCGATTTCGTTCCAATTCACATTCCAAGTAATATTCGGCATGCTAATTACATTGCCGGTTGCCAAATTGCATTATCTCTTATAGTTTCCGAGATATGGACTATCGATAATTTACACCTTAGGCTCTGCTTCTAACTTGGGCCCAAATTGTAAAATGGTCTTATCTATTGGCGATTTCGTTCCAATTCACACTCCAAGTAATATTCGGCATGCTAATTACATTACCGGTTGCGAAATTGCATTATCTCTTATAGTTTCCGAGATATGGACTATCGATAATTTACACCTTAGGCTCTGCTTCTAACTTGGGCCCAAATTGTAAAATGGTCTTATCTATTGGCGTTTTCGTTCCAATTCACATTCCAAGTAATATTCGGCATGCTAATTACATTGCCGGTTGCCAAATTGCATTATCTCTTATAGTTTCCGAGATATGGACTATCGATAATTTACACCTTAGGCTCTGCTTCTAACTTGGGCCCAAATTGTAAAATGGTCTTATCTATTGGCGATTTCGTTCCAATTCACATTCCAAGTAATACTCGGCATGCTAATTACATTGCCGGTTGCCAAATTGCATTATCTCTTATAGTTTCCGAGATATGGACTATCGATAATTTACACCTTAGGCTCTGCTTCTAACTTGGGCCCAAATTGTAAAATGGTCTTATCTATTGGCGATTTCGTTCCAATTCACATTCCAAGTAATATTCGGCATGCTAATTACATTGCCGGTTGCCAAATTGCATTATCTCTTATAGTTTCCGAGATATGGACTATCGATAATTTACACCTTAGGCTCTGCTTCTAACTTGGGCCCAAATTGTAAAATGGTCTTATCTATTGGCGATTTCGTTCCAATTCACACTCCAAGTAATATTCGGCATGCTAATTACATTGCCGGTTGCGAAATTGCATTATCTCTTATAGTTTCCGAGATATGGACTATCGATAATTTACACCTTAGGCTCTGCTTCTAACTTGGGCCCAAATTGTAAAATGGTCTTATCTATTGGCGTTTTCGTTCCAATTCACATTCCAAGTAATATTCGGCATGCTAATTACATTGCCGGTTGCCAAATTGCATTATCTCTTATAGTTTCCGAGATATGGACTATCGATAATTTACACCTTAGGCTCTGCTTCTAACTTGGGCCCAAATTGTAAAATGGTCTTCTCTATTGGCGATTTCGTTCCAATTCACATTCCAAGTAATATTCGGCATGCTAATTACATTGCCGGTTGCCAAATTGCATTATCTCTTATAGTTTCCGAGATATGGACTATCGATAATTTACACCTTAGGCTCTGTTTCTAACTTGGGCCCAAATTGTAAAATGGTCTTATCTATTGGCGATTTCATTCCAATTCACATTCCAAGTAATATTCGGCATGCTAATTACATTGCCGGTTGCCAAATTGCATTATCTCTTATAGTTTCCGAGATATGGACTATCGATAATTTACACCTTAGGCTCTGCTTCTAACTTGGGCCCAAATTGTAAAATGGTCTTCTCTATTGGCGATTTCGTTCCAATTCACATTCCAAGTAATATTCGGCATGCTAATTACATTGCCGGTTGCCAAATTGCATTATCTCTTATAGTTTCCGAGATATGGACTATCGATAATTTACACCTTAGGCTCTGCTTCTAACTTGGGCCCAAATTGTAAAATGGTCTTCTCTATTGTCGATTTCGTTCCAATTCACATTCCAAGTAATATTCGGCATGCTAATTCCATTGCCGGTTGCCAAATTGCATTATCTCTTATAGTTTCCGAGATATGGACTATCGATAATTTACACCTTAGGCTCTGCTTCTAAGTTGGGCCCAAATTGTAAAATGGTCTTATCTATTGGCATTTTCGTTCCAATTCACATTCCAAGTAATATTCGGCATGCTAATTACATTGCCGGTTGCCAAATTGCATTATCTCTTATAGTTTCCGAGATATGGACTATCGATAATTTACACCTTAGGCTCTGCTTCTAACTTGGGCCCAAATTGTAAAATGGTCTTATCTATTGGCGATTTCGTTCCAATTCACATTCCAAGTAATACTCGGCATGCTAATTACATTGCCGGTTGCCAAATTGCATTATCTCTTATAGTTTCCGAGATATGGACTATCGATAATTTACACCTTAGGCTCTGCTTCTAACTTGGGCCCAAATTGTAAAATGGTCTTATCTATTGGCGATTTCGTTCCAATTCACATTCCAAGTAATACTCGGCATGCTAATTACATTGCCGGTTGCCAAATTGCATTATCTCTTATAGTTTCCGAGATATGGACTATCGATAATTTACACCTTAGGCTCTGCTTCTAACTTGGGCCCAAATTGTAAAATGGTCTTATCTATTGGCGATTTCGTTCCAATTCACATTCCAAGTAATATTCGGCATGCTAATTACATTGCCGGTTGCCAAATTGCATTATCTCTTATAGTTTCCGAGATATGGACTATCGATAATTTACACCTTAGGCTCTGCTTCTAACTTGGGCCCAAATTGTAAAATGGTCTTATCTATTGGCGATTTCGTTCCAATTCACACTCCAAGTAATATACGGCATGCTAATTACATTACCGGTTGCGAAATTGCATTATCTCTTATAGTTTCCGAGATATGGACTATCGATAATTTACACCTTAGGCTCTGCTTCTAACTTGGGCCCAAATTGTAAAATGGTCTTATCTATTGGCGTTTTCGTTCCAATTCACATTCCAAGTAATATTCGGCATGCTAATTACATTGCCGGTTGCCAAATTGCATTATCTCTTATAGTTTCCGAGATATGGACTATCGATAATTTACACCTTAGGCTCTGCTTCTAACTTGGGCCCAAATTGTAAAATGGTCTTATCTATTGGCGATTTCGTTCCAATTCACATTCCAAGTAATACTCGGCATGCTAATTACATTGCCGGTTGCCAAATTGCATTATCTCTTATAGTTTCCGAGATATGGACTATCGATAATTTACACCTTAGGCTCTGCTTCTAACTTGGGCCCAAATTGTAAAATGGTCTTATCTATTGGCGATTTCGTTCCAATTCACATTCCAAGTAATATCCGGCATGCTAATTACATTGCCGGTTGCCAAATTGAATTATCTCTTATAGTTTCCGAGATATGGACTATCGATAATTTACACCTTAGGCTCTGCTTCTAACTTGGGCCCAAATTGTAAAATGGTCTTACCTATTGGCGATTTCGTTCCAATTCACATTCCAAGTAATATTCGGCATGCTAATTACATTGCCGGTTGCCAAATTGCATTATCTCTTCTAGTTTCCGAGATATGGACTATCGATTATTTACACCTTAGGCTCTGCTTCTAACTTGGGCCCAAATTGTAAAATGGTCTTATCTATTGGCGATTTCGTTCCAATTCACATTCCAAGTAATATTCGGCATGCTAATTACATTGCCGGTTGCCAAATTGCATTATCTCTTATAGTTTCCGAGATATGGACTATCGATAATTTACATCTTAGGCTCTGCTTCTAACTTGGGCCCAAATTGTAAAATCGTCTTATCTATTGGCGATTTCGTTCCAATTCACATTCCAAGTAATATTCGGCATGCTAATTACATTGCCGGTTGCCAAATTGCATTATCTCTTACAGTTTCCGAGATATGGACTATCGATAATTTACACCTTAGGCCCTGCTTCTAACTTGGGCCCAAATTGTAAAATGGTCTTATCTATTGGCGATTTCGTTCCAATTCACATTCCAAGTAATATCCGGCATGCTAATTACATTGCCGGTTGCCAAATTGAATTATCTCTTATAGTTTCCGAGATATGGACTATCGATAATTTACACCTTAGGCTCTGCTTCTAACTTGGGCCCAAATTGTAAAATGGTCTTATCTATTGGCGATTTCGTTCCAATTCACATTCCAAGTAATATTCGGCATGCTAATTACATTGCCGGTTGCCAAATTGCATTATCTCTTATAGTTTCCGAGATATGGACTATCGATAATTTACATCTTAGGCTCTGCTTCTAACTTGGGCCCAAATTGTAAAATGGTCTTATCTATTGGCGATTTCGTTCCAATTCACATTCCAAGTAATATTCGGCATGCTAATTACATTGCCGGTTGCCAAATTGCATTATCTCTTATAGTTTCCGAGATATGGACTATCGATAATTTACACCTTACTCTCTGCTTCTAACTTGGGCCCAAATTGTAAAATGGTCTTATCTATTGGCGATTTCGTCCCAATTCACATTCCAAGTGATATTCGGCATGCTAATTACATTGCCGGTTGCGAAATTGCATTATCTCTTATAGTTTCCGAGATATGGACTATCAATAATTTACACCTTAGGCTCTGCTTCTAACTTGGGCCCAAATTGTAAAATGGTCTTATCTATTGGCGATTTCGTTCCAATTCACATTCCAAGTAATATTCGGCATGCTAATTACACTGCCGGTTGCCAAATTGCATTATCTCTTATAGTTTCCGAGATATGGACTATCGATAATTTACACCTTAGGCTCTGCTTCTAACTTGGGCCCAAATTGTAAAATGGTCTTATCTATTGGCGATTTCGTTCCAATTCACATTCCAAGTAATATTCGGCATGCTAATTACATTGCCGGTTGCCAAATTGCATTATCTCTTATAGTTTCCGAGATATGGACTATCGGTAATTTACACCTTAGGCTCTGCTTCTAACTTGGGCCCAAATTGTAAAATGGTCTTATCTATTGGCGATTTCGTTCCAATTCACATTCCAAGTAATATCCGGCATGCTAATTACATTGCCGGTTGCCAAATTGAATTATCTCTTATAGTTTCCGAGATATGGACTATCGATAATTTACACCTTAGGCTCTGCTTCTAACTTGGGCCCAAATTGTAAAATGGTCTTACCTATTGGCGATTTCGTTCCAATTCACATTCCAAGTAATATTCGGCATGCTAATTACATTGCCGGTTGCCAAATTGCATTATCTCTTCTAGTTTCCGAGATATGGACTATCTATTATTTACACCTTAGGCTCTGCTTCTAACTTGGGCCCAAATTGTAAAATGGTCTTATCTATTGGTGATTTCGTTCCAATTCACATTCCAAGTAATATTCGGCATGCTAATTACATTGCCGGTTGCCAAATTGCATTATCTCTTATAGTTTCCGAGATATGGACTATCGATAATTTACATCTTAGGCTCTGCTTCTAACTTGGGCCCAAATTGTAAAATCGTCTTATCTATTGGCGATTTCGTTCCAATTCACATTCCAAGTAATATTCGGCATGCTAATTATATTGCCGGTTGCCAAATTGCATTATCTCTTATAGTTTCCGAGATATGGAAAATCGATAATTTACACCTTAGGCTCTGCTTCTAACTTGGGCCCAAATTGTAAAATGGTCTTATCTATTGGCGATTTCGTTCCAATTCACATTCCAAGTAATATCCGGCATGCTAATTACATTGCCGGTTGCCAAATTGAATTATCTCTTATAGTTTCCGAGATATGGACTATCGATAATTTACACCTTAGGCTCTGCTTCTAACTTGGGCCCAAATTGTAAAATGGTCTTATCTATTGGCGATTTCGTTCCAATTCACATTCCAAGTAATATTCGGCATGCTAATTACATTGCCGGTTGCCAAATTGCATTATCTCTTATAGTTTCCGAGATATGGACTATCGATAATTTACACCTTACTCTCTGCTTCTAACTTGGGCCCAAATTGTAAAATGGCCTTATCTATTGGCGATTTCGACCCAATTCACATTCCAAGTGATATTCGGCATGCTAATTACATTGCCGGTTGCGAAATTGCATTATCTCTTATAGTTTCCGAGATATGGACTATCAATAATTTACACCTTAGGCTCTGCTTCTAACTTGGGCCCAAATTGTAAAATGGTCTTATCTATTGGCGATTTCGTTCCAATTCACATTCCAAGTAATATTCGGCATGCTAATTACACTGCCGGTTGCCAAATTGCATTATCTCTTATAGTTTCCGAGATATGGACTATCGATAATTTACACCTTAGGCTCTGCTTCTAACTTGGGCCCAAATTGTAAAATGGTCTTCTCTATTGGCGATTTCGTTCCAATTCACATTCCAAGTAATATTCGGCATGCTAATTACATTGCCGGTTGCCAAATTGCATTATCTCTTATAGTTTCCGAGATATGGACTATCGATAATTTACACCTTAGGCTCTGCTTCTAACTTGGGCCCAAATTGTAAAATGGTCTTCTCTATTGGCGATTTCGTTCCAATTCACATTCCAAGTAATATTCGGCATGCTAATTACATTGCCGGTTGCCAAATTGCATTATCTCTTATAGTTTCCGAGATATGGACTATCGGTAATTTACACCTTAGGCTCTGCTTCTAACTGGGGCCCTAATTGTAAAATGGTCTTATCTATTGGCGATTTCGTTCCAATTCACATTCCAAGTAATATCCGGCATGCTAATTACATTGCCGGTTGCCAAATTGAATTATCTCTTATAGTTTCCGAGATATGGACTATCGATAATTTACACCTTAGGCTCTGCTTCTAACTTGGGCCCAAATTGTAAAATGGTCTTACCTATTGGCGATTTCGTTCCAATTCACATTCCAAGTAATATTCGGCATGCTAATTACATTGCCGGTTGCCAAATTGCATTATCTCTTCTAGTTTCCGAGATATGGACTATCGATTATTTACACCTTAGGCTCTGCTTCTAACTTGGGCCCAAATTGTAAAATGGTCTTATCTATTGGCGATTTCGTTCCAATTCACATTCCAAGTAATATTCGGCATGCTAATTACATTGCCGGTTGCCAAATTGCATTATCTCTTATAGTTTCCGAGATATGGACTATCGATAATTTACATCTTAGGCTCTGCTTCTAACTTGGGCCCAAATTGTAAAATCGTCTTATCTATTGGCGATTTCGTTCCAATTCACATTCCAAGTAATATTCGGCATGCTAATTACATTGCCGGTTGCCAAATTGCATTATCTCTTATAGTTTCCGAGATATGGACTATCGATAATTTACACCTTAGGCCCTGCTTCTAACTTGGGCCCAAATTGTAAAATGATCTTATCTATTGGCGATTTCGTTCCAATTCACATTCCAAGTAATATCCGGCATGCTAATTACATTGGCGGTTGCCAAATTGAATTATCTCTTATAGTTTCCGAGATATGGACTATCGATAATTTACACCTTAGGCTCTGCTTCTAACTTGGGCCCAAATTGTAAAATGGTCTTATCTATTGGCGATTTCGTTCCAATTCACATTCCAAGTAATATTCGGCATGCTAATTACATTGCCGGTTGCCAAATTGCATTATCTCTTATAGTTTCCGAGATATGGACTATCGATAATTTACACCTTAGGCTCTGCTTCTAACTTGGGCCCAAATTGTAAAATGGTCTTATCTATTGGCGATTTCGTTCCAATTCACATTCCAAGTAATACTCGGCATGCTAATTACATTGCCGGTTGCCAAATTGCATTATCTCTTATAGTTTCCGAGATATGGACTATCGATAATTTACACCTTAGGCTCTGCTTCTAACTTGGGCCCAAATTGTAAAATGGTCTTATCTATTGGCGATTTCGTTCCAATTCACATTCCAAGTAATATTCGGCATGCTAATTACATTGCCGGTTGCCAAATTGCATTATCTCTTATAGTTTCCGAGATATGGACTATCGATAATTTACACCTTAGGCTCTGCTTCTAACTTGGGCCCAAATTGTAAAATGGTCTTATCTATTGGCGATTTCGTTCCAATTCACACTCCAAGTAATATTCGGCATGCTAATTACATTACCGGTTGCGAAATTGCATTATCTCTTATAGTTTCCGAGATATGGACTATCGATAATTTACACCTTAGGCTCTGCTTCTAACTTGGGCCCAAATTGTAAAATGGTCTTATCTATTGGCGTTTTCGTTCCAATTCACATTCCAAGTAATATTCGGCATGCTAATTACATTGCCGGTTGCCAAATTGCATTATCTCTTATAGTTTCCGAGATATGGACTATCGATAATTTACACCTTAGGCTCTGCTTCTAACTTGGGCCCAAATTGTAAAATGGTCTTATCTATTGGCGATTTCGTTCCAATTCACATTCCAAGTAATACTCGGCATGCTAATTACATTGCCGGTTGCCAAATTGCATTATCTCTTATAGTTTCCGAGATATGGACTATCGATAATTTACACCTTAGGCTCTGCTTCTAACTTGGGCCCAAATTGTAAAATGGTCTTATCTATTGGCGATTTCGTTCCAATTCACATTCCAAGTAATATTCGGCATGCTAATTACATTGCCGGTTGCCAAATTGCATTATCTCTTATAGTTTCCGAGATATGGACTATCGATAATTTACACCTTAGGCTCTGCTTCTAACTTGGGCCCAAATTGTAAAATGGTCTTATCTATTGGCGATTTCGTTCCAATTCACACTCCAAGTAATATTCGGCATGCTAATTACATTGCCGGTTGCGAAATTGCATTATCTCTTATAGTTTCCGAGATATGGACTATCGATAATTTACACCTTAGGCTCTGCTTCTAACTTGGGCCCAAATTGTAAAATGGTCTTATCTATTGGCGTTTTCGTTCCAATTCACATTCCAAGTAATATTCGGCATGCTAATTACATTGCCGGTTGCCAAATTGCATTATCTCTTATAGTTTCCGAGATATGGACTATCGATAATTTACACCTTAGGCTCTGCTTCTAACTTGGGCCCAAATTGTAAAATGGTCTTCTCTATTGGCGATTTCGTTCCAATTCACATTCCAAGTAATATTCGGCATGCTAATTACATTGCCGGTTGCCAAATTGCATTATCTCTTATAGTTTCCGAGATATGGACTATCGATAATTTACACCTTAGGCTCTGTTTCTAACTTGGGCCCAAATTGTAAAATGGTCTTATCTATTGGCGATTTCATTCCAATTCACATTCCAAGTAATATTCGGCATGCTAATTACATTGCCGGTTGCCAAATTGCATTATCTCTTATAGTTTCCGAGATATGGACTATCGATAATTTACACCTTAGGCTCTGCTTCTAACTTGGGCCCAAATTGTAAAATGGTCTTCTCTATTGGCGATTTCGTTCCAATTCACATTCCAAGTAATATTCGGCATGCTAATTACATTGCCGGTTGCCAAATTGCATTATCTCTTATAGTTTCCGAGATATGGACTATCGATAATTTACACCTTAGGCTCTGCTTCTAACTTGGGCCCAAATTGTAAAATGGTCTTCTCTATTGTCGATTTCGTTCCAATTCACATTCCAAGTAATATTCGGCATGCTAATTCCATTGCCGGTTGCCAAATTGCATTATCTCTTATAGTTTCCGAGATATGGACTATCGATAATTTACACCTTAGGCTCTGCTTCTAAGTTGGGCCCAAATTGTAAAATGGTCTTATCTATTGGCATTTTCGTTCCAATTCACATTCCAAGTAATATTCGGCATGCTAATTACATTGCCGGTTGCCAAATTGCATTATCTCTTATAGTTTCCGAGATATGGACTATCGATAATTTACACCTTAGGCTCTGCTTCTAACTTGGGCCCAAATTGTAAAATGGTCTTATCTATTGGCGATTTCGTTCCAATTCACATTCCAAGTAATACTCGGCATGCTAATTACATTGCCGGTTGCCAAATTGCATTATCTCTTATAGTTTCCGAGATATGGACTATCGATAATTTACACCTTAGGCTCTGCTTCTAACTTGGGCCCAAATTGTAAAATGGTCTTATCTATTGGCGATTTCGTTCCAATTCACATTCCAAGTAATATTCGGCATGCTAATTACATTGCCGGTTGCCAAATTGCATTATCTCTTATAGTTTCCGAGATATGGACTATCGATAATTTACACCTTAGGCTCTGCTTCTAACTTGGGCCCAAATTGTAAAATGGTCTTATCTATTGGCGATTTCGTTCCAATTCACACTCCAAGTAATATTCGGCATGCTAATTACATTGCCGGTTGCGAAATTGCATTATCTCTTATAGTTTCCGAGATATGGACTATCGTTAATTTACACCTTAGGCTCTGCTTCTAACTTGGGCCCAAATTGTAAAATGGTCTTATCTATTGGCGTTTTCGTTCCAATTCACATTCCAAGTAATATTCGGCATGCTAATTACATTGCCGGTTGCCAAATTGCATTATCTCTTATAGTTTCCGAGATATGGACTATCGATAATTTACACCTTAGGCTCTGCTTCTAACTTGGGCCCAAATTGTAAAATGGTCTTCTCTATTGGCGATTTCGTTCCAATTCACATTCCAAGTAATATTCGGCATGCTAATTACATTGCCGGTTGCCAAATTGCATTATCTCTTATAGTTTCCGAGATATGGACTATCGATAATTTACACCTTAGGCTCTGTTTCTAACTTGGGCCCAAATTGTAAAATGGTCTTATCTATTGGCGATTTCATTCCAATTCACATTCCAAGTAATATTCGGCATGCTAATTACATTGCCGGTTGCCAAATTGCATTATCTCTTATAGTTTCCGAGATATGGACTATCGATAATTTACACCTTAGGCTCTGCTTCTAACTTGGGCCCAAATTGTAAAATGGTCTTCTCTATTGGCGATTTCGTTCCAATTCACATTCCAAGTAATACTCGGCATGCTAATTACATTGCCGGTTGCCAAATTGCATTATCTCTTATAGTTTCCGAGATATGGACTATCGATAATTTACACCTTAGGCTCTGCTTCTAACTTGGGCCCAAATTGTAAAATGGTCTTATCTATTGGCGATTTCGTTCCAATTCACACTCCAAGTAATATTCGGCATGCTAATTACATTGCCGGTTGCGAAATTGCATTATCTCTTATAGTTTCCGAGATATGGACTATCGATAATTTACACCTTAGGCTCTGCTTCTAACTTGGGCCCAAATTGTAAAATGGTCTTATCTATTGGCGTTTTCGTTCCAATTCACATTCCAAGTAATATTCGGCATGCTAATTACATTGCCGGTTGCCAAATTGCATTATCTCTTATAGTTTCCGAGATATGGACTATCGATAATTTACACCTTAGGCTCTGCTTCTAACTTGGGCCCAAATTGTAAAATGGTCTTCTCTATTGGCGATTTCGTTCCAATTCACATTCCAAGTAATATTCGGCATGCTAATTACATTGCCGGTTGCCAAATTGCATTATCTCTTATAGTTTCCGAGATATGGACTATCGATAATTTACACCTTAGGCTCTGTTTCTAACTTGGGCCCAAATTGTAAAATGGTCTTATCTATTGGCGATTTCATTCCAATTCACATTCCAAGTAATATTCGGCATGCTAATTACATTGCCGGTTGCCAAATTGCATTATCTCTTATAGTTTCCGAGATATGGACTATCGATAATTTACACCTTAGGCTCTGCTTCTAACTTGGGCCCAAATTGTAAAATGGTCTTCTCTATTGGCGATTTCGTTCCAATTCACATTCCAAGTAATATTCGGCATGCTAATTACATTGCCGGTTGCCAAATTGCATTATCTCTTATAGTTTCCGAGATATGGACTATCGATAATTTACACCTTAGGCTCTGCTTCTAACTTGGGCCCAAATTGTAAAATGGTCTTCTCTATTGTCGATTTCGTTCCAATTCACATTCCAAGTAATATTCGGCATGCTAATTCCATTGCCGGTTGCCAAATTGCATTATCTCTTATAGTTTCCGAGATATGGACTATCGATAATTTACACCTTAGGCTCTGCTTCTAAGTTGGGCCCAAATTGTAAAATGGTCTTATCTATTGGCATTTTCGTTCCAATTCACATTCCAAGTAATATTCGGCATGCTAATTACATTGCCGGTTGCCAAATTGCATTATCTCTTATAGTTTCCGAGATATGGACTATCGATAATTTACACCTTAGGCTCTGCTTCTAACTTGGGCCCAAATTGTAAAATGGTCTTATCTATTGGCGATTTCGTTCCAATTCACATTCCAAGTAATACTCGGCATGCTAATTACATTGCCGGTTGCCAAATTGCATTATCTCTTATAGTTTCCGAGATATGGACTATCGATAATTTACACCTTAGGCTCTGCTTCTAACTTGGGCCCAAATTGTAAAATGGTCTTATCTATTGGCGATTTCGTTCCAATTCACATTCCAAGTAATATTCGGCATGCTAATTACATTGCCGGTTGCCAAATTGCATTATCTCTTATAGTTTCCGAGATATGGACTATCGATAATTTACACCTTAGGCTCTGCTTCTAACTTGGGCCCAAATTGTAAAATGGTCTTATCTATTGGCGATTTCGTTCCAATTCACACTCCAAGTAATATTCGGCATGCTAATTACATTGCCGGTTGCGAAATTGCATTATCTCTTATAGTTTCCGAGATATGGACTATCGTTAATTTACACCTTAGGCTCTGCTTCTAACTTGGGCCCAAATTGTAAAATGGTCTTATCTATTGGCGTTTTCGTTCCAATTCACATTCCAAGTAATATTCGGCATGCTAATTACATTGCCGGTTGCCAAATTGCATTATCTCTTATAGTTTCCGAGATATGGACTATCGATAATTTACACCTTAGGCTCTGCTTCTAACTTGGGCCCAAATTGTAAAATGGTCTTCTCTATTGGCGATTTCGTTCCAATTCACATTCCAAGTAATATTCGGCATGCTAATTACATTGCCGGTTGCCAAATTGCATTATCTCTTATAGTTTCCGAGATATGGACTATCGATAATTTACACCTTAGGCTCTGTTTCTAACTTGGGCCCAAATTGTAAAATGGTCTTATCTATTGGCGATTTCATTCCAATTCACATTCCAAGTAATATTCGGCATGCTAATTACATTGCCGGTTGCCAAATTGCATTATCTCTTATAGTTTCCGAGATATGGACTATCGATAATTTACACCTTAGGCTCTGCTTCTAACTTGGGCCCAAATTGTAAAATGGTCTTCTCTATTGGCGATTTCGTTCCAATTCACATTCCAAGTAATATTCGGCATGCTAATTACATTGCCGGTTGCCAAATTGCATTATCTCTTATAGTTTCCGAGATATGGACTATCGATAATTTACACCTTAGGCTCTGCTTCTAACTTGGGCCCAAATTGTAAAATGGTCTTCTCTATTGTCGATTTCGTTCCAATTCACATTCCAAGTAATATTCGGCATGCTAATTCCATTGCCGGTTGCCAAATTGCATTATCTCTTATAGTTTCCGAGATATGGACTATCGATAATTTACACCTTAGGCTCTGCTTCTAACTTGGGCCCGAATTGTAAAATCGTCTTATCTATTGGCGATTTCGTTCCAATTCACATTCCAAGTAATATTCGGCATGCTAATTACATTGCCGGTTGCCAAATTGCATTATCTCTTATAGTTTCCGAGATATGGACTATCGGTAATTTACACCTTAGGCTCTGCTTCTAACTTGGGCCCAAATTGTAAAATGGTCTTATCTATTGGCGATTTCGTTCCAATTCACATTCCAAGTAATACTCGGCATGCTAATTACATTGCCGGTTGCCAAATTGCATTATCTCTTATAGTTTCCGAGATATGGACTATCGATAATTTACACCTTAGGCTCTGCTTCTAACTTGGGCCCAAATTGTAAAATGGTCTTATCTATTGGCGATTTCGTTCCAATTCACATTCCAAGTAATATTCGGCATGCTAATTACATTGCCGGTTGCCAAATTGCATTATCTCTTATAGTTTCCGAGATATGGACTATCGATAATTTACACCTTAGGCTCTGCTTCTAACTTGGGCCCAAATTGTAAAATGGTCTTATCTATTGGCGATTTCGTTCCAATTCACACTCCAAGTAATATTCGGCATGCTAATTACATTGCCGGTTGCGAAATTGCATTATCTCTTATAGTTTCCGAGATATGGACTATCGATAATTTACACCTTAGGCTCTGCTTCTAACTTGGGCCCAAATTGTAAAATGGTCTTATCTATTGGCGTTTTCGTTCCAATTCACATTCCAAGTAATATTCGGCATGCTAATTACATTGCCGGTTGCCAAATTGCATTATCTCTTATAGTTTCCGAGATATGGACTATCGATAATTTACACCTTAGGCTCTGCTTCTAACTTGGGCCCAAATTGTAAAATGGTCTTCTCTATTGGCGATTTCGTTCCAATTCACATTCCAAGTAATATTCGGCATGCTAATTACATTGCCGGTTGCCAAATTGCATTATCTCTTATAGTTTCCGAGATATGGACTATCGATAATTTACACCTTAGGCTCTGTTTCTAACTTGGGCCCAAATTGTAAAATGGTCTTATCTATTGGCGATTTCATTCCAATTCACATTCCAAGTAATATTCGGCATGCTAATTACATTGCCGGTTGCCAAATTGCATTATCTCTTATAGTTTCCGAGATATGGACTATCGATAATTTACACCTTAGGCTCTGCTTCTAACTTGGGCCCAAATTGTAAAATGGTCTTCTCTATTGGCGATTTCGTTCCAATTCACATTCCAAGTAATATTCGGCATGCTAATTACATTGCCGGTTGCCAAATTGCATTATCTCTTATAGTTTCCGAGATATGGACTATCGATAATTTACACCTTAGGCTCTGCTTCTAACTTGGGCCCAAATTGTAAAATGGTCTTCTCTATTGTCGATTTCGTTCCAATTCACATTCCAAGTAATATTCGGCATGCTAATTCCATTGCCGGTTGCCAAATTGCATTATCTCTTATAGTTTCCGAGATATGGACTATCGATAATTTACACCTTAGGCTCTGCTTCTAACTTGGGCCCGAATTGTAAAATCGTCTTATCTATTGGCGATTTCGTTCCAATTCACATTCCAAGTAATATTCGGCATGCTAATTACATTGCCGGTTGCCAAATTGCATTATCTCTTATAGTTTCCGAGATATGGACTATCGGTAATTTACACCTTAGGCTCTGCTTCTAACTTGGGCCCAAATTGTAAAATGGTCTTATCTATTGGCGATTTCGTTCCAATTCACATTCCAAGTAATATCCGGCATGCTAATTACATTGCCGGTTGCCAAATTGAATTATCTCTTATAGTTTCCGAGATATGGACTATCGATAATTTACACCTTAGGCTCTGCTTCTAACTTGGGCCCAAATTGTAAAATGGTCTTACCTATTGGCGATTTCGTTCCAATTCACATTCCAAGTAATATTCGGCATGCTAATTACATTGCCGGTTGCCAAATTGCATTATCTCTTCTAGTTTCCGAGATATGGACTATCGATTATTTACACCTTAGGCTCTGCTTCTAACTTGGGCCCAAATTGTAAAATGGTCTTATCTATTGGTGATTTCGTTCCAATTCACATTCCAAGTAATATTCGGCATGCTAATTACATTGCCGGTTGCCAAATTGCATTATCTCTTATAGTTTCCGAGATATGGACTATCGATAATTTACATCTTAGGCTCTGCTTCTAACTTGTGCCCAAATTGTAAAATCGTCTTATCTATTGGCGATTTCGTTCCAATTCACATTCCAAGTAATATTCGGCATGCTAATTACATTGCCGGTTGCCAAATTGCATTATCTCTTATAGTTTCCGAGATATGGACTATCGATAATTTACACCTTAGGCCCTGCTTCTAACTTGGGCCCAAATTGTAAAATGGTCTTATCTATTGGCGATTTCGTTCCAATTCACATTCCAAGTAATATCCGGCATGCTAATTACATTGCCGGTTGCCAAATTGAATTATCTCTTATAGTTTCCGAGATATGGACTATCGATAATTTACACCTTAGGCTCTGCTTCTAACTTGGGCCCAAATTGTAAAATGGTCTTATCTATTGGCGATTTCGTTCCAATTCACATTCCAAGTAATATTCGGCATGCTAATTACATTGCCGGTTGCCAAATTGCATTATCTCTTATAGTTTCCGAGATATGGACTATCGATAATTTACATCTTAGGCTCTGCTTCTAACTTGGGCCCAAATTGTAAAATGGTCTTATCTATTGGCGATTTCGTTCCAATTCACATTCCAAGTAATATTCGGCATGCTAATTACATTGCCGGTTGCCAAATTGCATTATCTCTTATAGTTTCCGAGATATGGACTATCGATAATTTACACCTTACTCTCTGCTTCTAACTTGGGCCCAAATTGTAAAATGGTCTTATCTATTGGCGATTTCGTCCCAATTCACATTCCAAGTGATATTCGGCATGCTAATTACATTGCCGGTTGCGAAATTGCATTATCTCTTATAGTTTCCGAGATATGGACTATCAATAATTTACACCTTAGGCTCTGCTTCTAACTTGGGCCCAAATTGTAAAATGGTCTTATCTATTGGCGATTTCGTTCCAATTCACATTCCAAGTAATATTCGGCATGCTAATTACACTGCCGGTTGCCAAATTGCATTATCTCTTATAGTTTCCGAGATATGGACTATCGATAATTTACACCTTAGGCTCTGCTTCTAACTTGGGCCCAAATTGTAAAATGGTCTTATCTGTTGGCGATTTCGTTCCAATTCACATTCCAAGTAATATTCGGCATGCTAATTACATTGCCGGTTGCCAAATTGCATTATCTCTTATAGTTTCCGAGATATGGACTATCGATAATTTACACCTTAGGCTCTGCTTCTAACTTGGGCCCAAATTGTAAAATGGTCTTATCTTTTGGCGATTTCGTTCCAATTCACATTCCAAGTAATATTCGGCATGCTAATTACATTGCCGGTTGCCAAATTGCATTATCTCTTATAGTTTCCGAGATATGGACTATCGATAATTTACACCTTAGGCTCTGCTTCTAACTTGGGCCCAAATTGTAAAATGGTCTTATCTATTGGCGTTTTCGTTCCAATTCACATTCCAAGTAATATTCGGCATGCTAATTACATTGCCGGTTGCCAAATTGCATTATCTCTTATAGTTTCCGAGATATGGACTATCGATAATTTACACCTTAGGCTCTGCTTCTAACTTGGGCCCAAATTGTAAAATGGTCTTCTCTATTGGCGATTTCGTTCCAATTCACTTTCCAAGTAATATTCGGCATGCTAATTACATTGCCGGTTGCCAAATTGCATTATCTCTTATAGTTTCCGAGATATGGACTATCGATAATTTACATCTTAGGCTCTGCTTCTAACTTGGGCCCAAATTGTAAAATGGTCTTATCTATTGGCGTTTTCGTTCCAATTCACATTCCAAGTAATATTCGGCATGCTAATTACATTGCCGGTTGCCAAATTGCATTATCTCTTATAGTTTCCGAGATATGGACTATCGGTAATTTACACCTTAGGCTCTGCTTCTAACTTGGGCCCAAATTGTAAAATGTTCTTATCTATTGGCGATTTCGTTCCAATTCACATTCCAAGTAATATCCGGCATGCTAATTACATTGCCGGTTGCCAAATTGAATTATCTCTTATAGTTTCCGAGATATGGACTATCGATAATTTACACCTTAGGCTCTGCTTCTAACTTGGGCCCAAATTGTAAAATGGTCTTACCTATTGGCGATTTCGTTCCAATTCACATTCCAAGTAATATTCGGCATGCTAATTACATTGCCGGTTGCCAAATTGCATTATCTCTTATAGTTTCCGAGATATGGACTATCGATAATTTACACCTTAGGCTCTGCTTCTAACTTGGGCCCAAATTGTAAAATGGTCTTATCTATTGGCGATTTCGTTCCAATTCACATTCCAAGTAATATTCGGCATGCTAATTACATTGCCGATTGCCAAATTGCATTATCTCTTATAGTTTCCGAGATATAGACTATCGATAATTTACATCTTAGGCTCTGCTTCTAACTTGGGAACAAATTGTAAAATCGTCTTATCTATTGGCGATTTCGTTCCAATTCACATTCCAAGTAATATTCGGCATGCTAATTACATTGCCGGTTGCCAAATTGCATTATCTCTTATAGTTTCCGAGATATGGACTATCGATAATTTACACCTTAGGCTCTGCTCCTAACTTGGGCCCAAATTGTAAAATGGTCTTATCTATTGGCGATTTCGTTCCAATTCACATTCCAAGTAATATCCGGCATGCTAATTACATTGCCGGTTGCCAAATAGAATTATCTCTTATAGTTTCCGAGATATGGACTATCGATAATTTACACCTTAGGCTCTGCTTCTAACTTGGGCCCAAATTGTAAAATGGTCTTATCTATTGGCGATTTCGTTCCAATTCACATTCCAAGTAATATTCGGCATGCTAATTACATTGCCGGTTGCCAAATTGCATTATCTCTTATAGTTTCCGAGATATGGACTATCGATAATTTACATCTTAGGCTCTGCTTCTAACTTGGGCCCAAATTGTAAAATGGTCTTATCTATTGGCGATTTCGTTCCAATTCACATTCCAAGTAATATTCGGCATGCTAATTACATTGCCGGTTGCCAAATTGCATTATCTCTTATAGTTTCCGAGATATGGACTATCGATAATTTACACCTTAGGCTCTGCTTCTAACTTGGGCCCAAATTGTAAAATGGTCTTATCTATTGGCGATTTCGTTCCAATTCACATTCCAAGTAATATTCGGCATGCTAATTACATTGCCGGTTGCGAAATTGCATTATCTCTTATAGTTTCCGAGATATGGACTATCGATAATTTACACCTTAGGCTCTGCTTCTAACTTGGGCCCAAATTGTAAAATGGTCTTATCTATTGGCGATTTCGTCCCAATTCACATTCCAAGTAATATTCGGCATGCTAATTACACTGCCGGTTGCCAAATTGCATTATCTCTTATAGTTTCCGAGATATGGACTATCGATAATTTACACCTTAGGCTCTGCTTCTAACTTGGGCCCAAATTGTAAAATGGTCTTATCTGTTGGCGATTTCGTTCCAATTCACATTCCAAGTAATATTCGGCATGCTAATTACATTGCCGGTTGCCAAATTGCATTATCTCTTATAGTTTCCGAGATATGGACTATCGATAATTTACACCTTAGGCTCTGCTTCTAACTTGGGCCCAAATTGTAAAATGGTCTTATCTTTTGGCGATTTCGTTCCAATTCACATTCCAAGTAATATTCGGCATGCTAATTACATTGCCGGTTGCCAAATTGCATTATCTCTTATAGTTTCCGAGATATGGACTATCGATAATTTACACCTTAGGCTCTGCTTCTAACTTGGGCCCAAATTGTAAAATGGTCTTATCTATTGGCGTTTTCGTTCCAATTCACATTCCAAGTAATATTCGGCATGCTAATTACATTGCCGGTTGCCAAATTGCATTATCTCTTATAGTTTCCGAGATATGGACTATCGATAATTTACACCTTAGGCTCTGCTTCTAACTTGGGCCCAAATTGTAAAATGGTCTTCTCTATTGGCGATTTCGTTCCAATTCACTTTCCAAGTAATATTCGGCATGCTAATTACATTGCCGGTTGCCAAATTGCATTATCTCTTATAGTTTCCGAGATATGGACTATCGATAATTTACATCTTAGGCTCTGCTTCTAACTTGGGCCCAAATTGTAAAATGGTCTTATCTATTGGCGTTTTCGTTCCAATTCACATTCCAAGTAATATTCGGCATGCTAATTACATTGCCGGTTGCCAAATTGCATTATCTCTTATAGTTTCCGAGATATGGACTATCGGTAATTTACACCTTAGGCTCTGCTTCTAACTTGGGCCCAAATTGTAAAATGTTCTTATCTATTGGCGATTTCGTTCCAATTCACATTCCAAGTAATATCCGGCATGCTAATTACATTGCCGGTTGCCAAATTGAATTATCTCTTATAGTTTCCGAGATATGGACTATCGATAATTTACACCTTAGGCTCTGCTTCTAACTTGGGCCCAAATTGTAAAATGGTCTTACCTATTGGCGATTTCGTTCCAATTCACATTCCAAGTAATATTCGGCATGCTAATTACATTGCCGGTTGCCAAATTGCATTATCTCTTATAGTTTCCGAGATATGGACTATCGATAATTTACACCTTAGGCTCTGCTTCTAACTTGGGCCCAAATTGTAAAATGGTCTTATCTATTGGCGATTTCGTTCCAATTCACATTCCAAGTAATATTCGGCATGCTAATTACATTGCCGATTGCCAAATTGCATTATCTCTTATAGTTTCCGAGATATGGACTATCGATAATTTACATCTTAGGCTCTGCTTCTAACTTGGGCCCAAATTGTAAAATCGTCTTATCTATTGGCGATTTCGTTCCAATTCACATTCCAAGTAATATTCGGCATGCTAATTACATTGCCGGTTGCATTATCTCTTATAGTTTCCGAGATATGGACTATCGATAATTTACACCTTAGGCTCTGCTCCTAACTTGGGCCCAAATTGTAAAATGGTCTTATCTATTGGCGATTTCGTTCCAATTCACATTCCAAGTAATATCCGGCATGCTAATTACATTGCCGGTTGCCAAATAGAATTATCTCTTATAGTTTCCGAGATATGGACTATCGATAATTTACACCTTAGGCTCTGCTTCTAACTTGGGCCCAAATTGTAAAATGGTCTTATCTATTGGCGATTTCGTTCCAATTCACATTCCAAGTAATATTCGGCATGCTAATTACATTGCCGGTTGCCAAATTGCATTATCTCTTATAGTTTCCGAGATATGGACTATCGATAATTTACATCTTAGGCTCTGCTTCTAACTTGGGCCCAAATTGTAAAATGGTCTTATCTATTGGCGATTTCGTTCCAATTCACATTCCAAGTAATATTCGGCATGCTAATTACATTGCCGGTTGCCAAATTGCATTATCTCTTATAGTTTCCGAGATATGGACTATCGATAATTTACACCTTAGGCTCTGCTTCTAACTTGGGCCCAAATTGTAAAATGGTCTTATCTATTGGCGATTTCGTCCCAATTCACATTCCAAGTGACATTCGGCATGCTAATTACATTGCCGGTTGCGAAATTGCATTATCTCTTATAGTTTCCGAGATATGGACTATCAATAATTTACACCTTAGGCTCTGCTTCTAACTTGGGCCCAAATTGTAAAATGGTCTTATCTATTGGCGATTTCGTTCCAATTTACATTCCAAGTAATATTCGGCATGCTAATTACATTGCCGGTTGCCAAATTGCATTATCTCTTATGGTTTCCGAGATATGGACTATCGATAATTTACACCTTAGGCTCTGCTTCTAACTTGGGCCCAAATTGTAAAATGCTCTTATCTATTGGCGATTTCGTTCCAATTCACATTCCAAGTAATATTCGGCATGCTAATTACATTGCCGGTTGCCAAATTGCATTATCTCTTATAGTTTCCGAGATATGGACTATCGATAATTTACACCTTAGGCTCTGCTTCTAACTTGGGCCCAAATTGTAAAATGGTCTTATCTATTGGCGATTTCGTTCCAATTCACATTCCAAGTAATATTCGGCATGCTAATTACATTGCCGGTTGCCAAATTGCATTATCTCTTATAGTTTCCGAGATATGGACTATCGATAATTTACACCTTAGGCTCTGCTTCTAACTTGGGCCCAAATTGTAAAATGGCCTTATCTATTGGCAATTTCGTTCCAATTCACATTCCAAGTAATATTCGGCATGCTAATTACATTGCCGGTTGCCAAATTGCATTATCTCTTGTAGTTTCCGAGATATGGACTATCAATAATTTACACCTTAGGCTCTGCTTCTAACTTGGGCCCAAATTGTAAAATGGTCTTATCTATTGGCGATTTCGTTCCAATTCACATTCCAAGTAATATTCGGCATGCTAATTACATTGCCGGTTGCCAAATTGAATTATCTCTTATAGTTTCCGAGATATGGACTATCGATAATTTACACCTTAGGCTCTGCTTCTAACTTGGGCCCAAATTGTAAAATGGTCTTACCTATTGGCGATTACGTTCCAATTCACATTCCAAGTAATATTCGGCATGCTAATTACATTGCCGGTTGCCAAATTGCATTATCTCTTATAGTTTCCGAGATATGGACTATCGATAATTTACACCTTAGGCTCTGCTTCTAACTTGGGCCCAAATTGTAAAATGGTCTTATCTATTGGCGATTTCGTTCCAATTCACATTACAATTAATATTCGGCATGCTAATTACATTGCCGGTTGCCAAATTGCATTATCTCTTATAGTTTCCGAGATATGGACTATCGATAATTTACACCTTAGGCTCTGCTTCTAACTTGGGCCCAAATTGTAAAATGGTCTTATCTATTGGCGATTTCGTTCCAATTCACATTCCAAGTAATATTCGGCATGCTAATTACATTGCCGGTTGCCAAATTGCATTATCTCTTATAGTTTCCGAGATATGGACTATCGATAATTTACATCTTAGGCTCTGCTTCTAACTTGGGCCCAAATTGTAAAATCGTCTTATCTATTGGCGATTTCGTTCCAATTCACATTCCAAGTAATATTCGGCATGTTAATTACATTGCCGGTTGCCAAATTGCATTATCTCTTATAGTTTCCGAGATATGAACTATCGATAATTTACACCTTAGGCTCTGCTTCTAACTTGGGCCCAAATTGTAAAATGGTCTTATCTATTGGCGATTTCGTTCCAATTCACATTCCAAGTAATATCCGGCATGCTAATTACATTGCCGGTTGCCAAATTGAATTATCTCTTATAGTTTCCGAGATATGGACTATCGATAATTTACACCTTAGGCTCTGCTTCTAACTTGGGCCCAAATTGTAAAATGGTCTTATCTATTGGCGATTTCGTTCCAATTCACATTCCAAGTAATATTCGGCATGCTAATTACATTGCCGGTTGCCAAATTGCATTATCTCTTATAGTTTCCGAGATATGGACTATCGATAATTTACACCTTAGGCTCTGCTTCTAACTTGGGCCCAAATTGTAAAATGGTCTAATCTATTGGCGATTTCGTCCCAATTCACATTCCAAGTGATATTCGGCATGCTAATTACATTGCCGGTTGCGAAATTGCATTATCTCTTATAGTTTCCGAGATATGGACTATCAATAATTTACACCTTAGGCTCTGCTTCTAACTTGGGCCCAAATTGTAAAATGGTCTTATCTATTGGCGATTTCGTTCCAATTCACATTCCAAGTAATATTCGGCATGCTAATTACATTGCCGGTTGCCAAATTGCATTATCTCTTATAGTTTCCGAGATATGGACTATCGATAATTTACACCTTAGGCTCTGCTTCTAACTTGGGCCCAAATTGTAAAATGGTCTTATCTATTGGCGATTTCGTTCCAATTCACATTCCAAGTAATATTCGGCATGCTAATTACATTGCCGGTTGCCAAATTGCATTATTTCTTATAGTTTCCGAGATATGGACTATCGATAATTTACACCTTAGGCTCTGCTTCTAACTTGGGCCCAAATTGTAAAATGGTCTTATCTATTGGCGATTTCGTTCCAATTCACATTCCAAGTAATATTCGACATGCTAATTACATTGCCGGTTGCCAAATTGCATTATCTCTTATAGTTTCCGAGATATGGACTACCGATAATTTACACCTTAGGCTCTGCTTCTAACTTGGGCCCAAATTGTAAAATGGTCTAATCTATTGGCGATTTCGTCCCAATTCACATTCCAAGTGATATTCGGCATGCTAATTACATTGCCGGTTGCGAAATTGCATTATCTCTTATAGTTTCCGAGATATGGACTATCAATAATTTACACCTTAGGCTCTGCTTCTAACTTGGGCCCAAATTGTAAAATGGTCTTATCTATTGGCGATTTCGTTCCAATTCACATTCCAAGTAATATTCGGCATGCTAATTACATTGCCGGTTGCCAAATTGCATTATCTCTTATAGTTTCCGAGATATGGACTATCGATAATTTACACCTTAGGCTCTGCTTCTAACTTGGGCCCAAATTGTAAAATGGTCTTATCTATTGGCGATTTCGTTCCAATTCACATTCCAAGTAATATTCGGCATGCTAATTACATTGCCGGTTGCCAAATTGCATTATTTCTTATAGTTTCCGAGATATGGACTATCGATAATTTACACCTTAGGCTCTGCTTCTAACTTGGACCCAAATTGTAAAATGGTCTTATCTATTGGCGATTTCGTTCCAATTCACATTCCAAGTAATATTCGACATGCTAATTACATTGCCGGTTGCCAAATTGCATTATCTCTTATAGTTTCCGAGATATGGACTATCGATAATTTACACCTTAGGCTCTGCTTCTAACTTGGGCCCAAATTGTAAAATGGTCTTATCTATTGGCGTTTTCGTTCCAATTCACATTCCAAGTAATATTCGGCATGCTAATTACATTGCCGGTTGCCAAATTGCATTATCTCTTATAGTTTCCGAGATATGGACTATCGATAATTTACACCTTAGGCTCTGCTTCTAACTTGGGCCCAAATTGTAAAATGGTCTTCTCTAGTGGCGATTTCGTTCCAATTCACATTCCAAGTAATATTCGGCATGCTAATTACATTGCCGGTTGCCAAATTGCATTATCTCTTATAGTTTCCGAGATATGGACTATCGATAATTTACACCTTAGGCTCTGCTTCTAACTTGGGCCCAAATTGTAAAATGGTCTTATCTATTGGCGTTTTCGTTCCAATTCACATTCCAAGTAATATTCGGCATGCTAATTACATTGCCGGTTGCCAAATTGCATTATCTCTTATAGTTTCCGAGATATGGACTATCGGTAATTTACATCTTAGGCTCTGCTTCTAACTTGGGCCCAAATTGTAAAATGTTCTTATCTATTGGCGATTTCGTTCCAATTCACATTCCAAGTAATATCCGGCATGCTAATTACATTGCCGGTTGCCAAATTGAATTATCTCTTATAGTTTCCGACATATGGACTATCGATAATTTACACCTTAGGCTCTGCTTCTAACTTGGGCCCAAATTGTAAAATGGTCTTACCTATTGGCGATTTCGTTCCAATTCACATTCCAAGTAATATTCGGCATGCTAATTACATTGCCGGTTGCCAAATTGCATTATCTCTTATAGTTTCCGAGATATGGACTATCGATAATTTACACCTTAGGCTCTGCTTCTAACTTGGGCCCAAATTGTAAAATGGTCTTATCTATTGGCGATTTCGTTCCAATTCACATTCCAAGTAATATTCGGCATGCTAATTACATTGCCGATTGCCAAATTGCATTATCTCTTATAGTTTCCGAGATATGGACTATTGATAATTTACATCTTAGGCTCTGCTTCTAACTTGGGCCCAAATTGTAAAATCGTCTTATCTATTGGCGATTTCGTTCCAATTCACATTCCAAGTAATATTCGGCATGCTAATTACATTGCCGGTTGCCAAATTGCATTATCTCTTATAGTTTCCGAGATATGGACTATCGATAATTTACACCTTAGGCTCTGCTTCTAACTTGGGCCCAAATTGTAAAATGGTCTTATCTATTGGCGATTTCGTTCCAATTCACATTCCAAGTAATATCCGGCATGCTAATTACATTGCCGGTTGCCAAATTGAATTATCTCTTATAGTTTCCGAGATATGGACTATCGATAATTTACACCTTAGGCTCTGCTTCTAACTTGGGCCCAAATTGTAAAATGGTCTTATCTATTGGCGATTTCGTTCCAATTCACATTCCAAGTAATATTCGGCATGCTAATTACATTGCCGGTTGCCAAATTGCATTACCTCTTATAGTTTCCGAGATATGGACTATCGATAATTTACATCTTAGGCTCTGCTTCTAACTTGGGCCCAAATTGTAAAATGGTCTTATCTATTGGCGATTTCGTTCCAATTCACATTCCAAGTAATATTCGGCATGATAATTACATTGCCGGTTGCCAAATTGCATTATCTCTTATAGTTTCCGAGATATGGACTATCGATAATTTACACCTTAGGCTCTGCTTCTAACTTGGGCCCAAATTGTAAAATGGTCTTATCTATTGGCGATTTCGTCCCAATTCACATTCTAAGTGACATTCGGCATGCTAATTACATTGCCGGTTGCGAAATTGCATTATCTCTTATAGTTTCCGAGATATGGACTATCAATAATTTACACCTTAGGCTCTGCTTCTAACTTGGGCCCAAATTGTAAAATGGTCTTATCTATTGGCGATTTCATTCCAATTCACATTCCAAGTAATATTCGGCATGCTAATTACCATGCCGGTTGCCAAATTGCATTATCTCTTATAGTTTCCGAGATATGGACTATCGATAATTTACACCTTAGGCTCTGCTTCTAACTTGGGCCCAAATTGTAAAATGGTCTTATCTATTGGCGATTTCGTTCCAATTCACATTCCAAGTAATATTCGGCATGCTAATTACATTGCCGGTTGCCAAATTGCATTATCTCTTATAGTTTCCGAGATATGGACTATCGATAATTTACACCTTAGGCTCTGCTTCTAACTTGGGCCCAAATTGTAAAATGGTCTTATCTATTGGCGATTTCGTTCCAATTCACATTCCAAGTAATATTCGGCATGCTAATTACATTGCCGGTTGCCAAATTGCATTATCTCTTATAGTTTCCGAGATATGGACTATCGATAATTTACACCTTAGGCTCTGCTTCTAACTTGGGCCCAAATTGTAAAATGGTCTTATCTATTGGCGATTTCGTTCCAATTCACATTCCAAGTAATATTCGGCATGCTAATTACATTGCCGGTTGCCAAATTGCATTATCTCTTATAGTTTCCGAGATATGGACTATCGATAATTTACACCTTAGGCTCTGCTTCTAACTTGGCCCAAATTGTAAAATGGTCTTATCTATTGGCGATTCCGTTCCAATTCACACTCCAAGTAATATTCGGCATGCTAATTACATTGCCGGTTGCGAAATTGCATTATCTCTTATAGTTTCCGAGATATGGACTATCAATAATGTACACCTTAGGCTCTGCTTCTAACTTGGGCCCAATTTGTAAAATGGTCTTATCTATTGGCGATTTAGTTGCAATTCACATTCCAAGTAATATTCGGCATGCTAATTACATTGCCGGTTGCCAAATTGCATTATCTCTTATAGTTTCCGAGATATGGACTATCGATAATTTACACCTTAGGCTCTGCTTCTAACTTGGGCCCAAATTGTAAAATTTTCTTATCTATTGGCGATTTCGTTCCAATTCACATTCCAAGTAATATTCGGCATGCTAATTACATTGCCGGTTGCCAAATTGCATTATCTCTTATAGTTTCCGAGATATGGACTATCGATAATTTACACCTTAGGCTCTGCTTCTAACTTGGGCCCAAATTGTAAAATGGTCTTATCTATTGGCGATTTCGTTCCAATTCACATTCCAAGTAATATTCGGCATGCTAATTACATTGCCGGTTGCCAAATTGCATTCTCTCTTATAGTTTCCGAGATATGGACTATCGATAATTTACACCTTAGGCTCTGCGTCTGACTTGGGCCCAAATTGTAAAATGGTCTTATCTATTGGCGATTTCGTTCCAATTCACACTCCAAGTAATATTCGGCATGCTAATTACATTGCCGGTTGCGAAATTGCATTATCTCTTATAGTTTCCGAGATATGGACTATCGATAATTTACACCTTAGGCTCTGCTTCTAACTTGGGCCCAAATTGTAAAATGGTCTTATCTATTGGCGATTTAGTTGCAATTCACATTCCAAGTAATATTCGGCATGCTAATTACATTGCCGGTTGCCAAATTGCATTATCTCTTATAGTTTCCGAGATATGGACTATCGATAATTTACACCTTAGGCTCTGCTTCTAACTTGGGCCCAAATTGTAAAATTTTCTTATCTATTGGCGATTTCGTTCCAATTCACATTCCAAGTAATATTCGGCATGCTAATTACATTGCCGGTTGCCAAATTGCATTATCTCTTATAGTTTCCGAGATATGGACTATCGATAATTTACACCTTAGGCTCTGCTTCTAACTTGGGCCCAAATTGTAAAATGGTCTTATCTATTGGCGATTTCGTTCCAATTCACATTCCAAGTAATATTCGGCATGCTAATTACATTGCCGGTTGCCAAATTGCATTCTCTCTTATAGTTTCCGAGATATGGACTATCGATAATTTACACCTTAGGCTCTGCGTCTGACTTGGGCCCAAATTGTAAAATGGTCTTATCTATTGGCGATTTCGTTCCAATTCACACTCCAAGTAATATTCGGCATGCTAATTACATTGCCGGTTGCGAAATTGCATTATCTCTTATAGTTTCCGAGATATGGACTATCGATAATTTACACCTTAGGCTCTGCTTCTAACTTGGGCCCAAATTGTAAAATGGTCTTATCTATTGGCGATTTCGTTCCAATTCACATTCCAAGTAATATTCGGCATGCTAATTACATTGCCGGTTGCCAAATTGCATTATCTCTTATAGTTTCCGAGATATGGACTATCGATAATTTACACCTTAGGCTCTGCTTCTAACTTGGGCCCAAATTGTAAAATGGTCTTATCTATTGGCGATTTCGTTCCAATTCACATTCCAAGTAATATTCGGCATGCTAATTACATTGCCGGTTGCCAAATTGCATTATCTCTTATAGTTTCCGAGATATGGACTATCGATAATTTACACCTTAGGCTCTGCTTCTAACTTGGGCCCAAATTGTAAAATGGTCTTATCTATTGGCGATTTCGTTCCAATTCACATTCCAAGTAATATTCGGCATGCTAATTACATTGCCGGTTGCCAAATTGCATTATCTCTTATAGTTTCCGAGATATGGAGTATCGATAATTTACATCTTAGGCTCTGCTTCTAACTTGGGCCCAAATTGTAAAATGGTCTTATCTATTGGCGATTTCGTTCCAATTCACATTCCAAGTAATATTCGGCATGCTAATTACATTGCCGGTTGCCAAATTGCATTATCTCTTATAGTTTCCGAGATATGGACTATCGATAATTTACACCTTTGGCTCTGCTTCTAACTTGGGCCCAAATTGTAAAATGGTCTTATCTATTGGCGATTTCGTTCCAATTCATATTCCAAGTAATATTCGGCATGCTAATTACATTGCCGGTTGCCAAATTGCATTACCTCTTATAGTTTCCGAGATATGGACTATCGATAATTTACACCTTAGGCTCTGCTTCTAACTTGGGCCCAAATTGTAAAATGGTCTTATCTATTGGCGATTTCGTTCCAATTCACACTCCAAGTAATATTCGACATGCTAATTACATTGCCGGTTGCGAAATTGCATTATCTCTTATAGTTTCCGAGATATGGACTATCAATAATTTACACCTTAGGCTCTGCTTCTAACTTGGGCCCAAATTGTAAAATGGTCCTATCTATTGGCGATTTCGTTCCAATTCACATTCCAAGTAATATTCGGCATGCTAATTACATTGCCGGTTGCCAAATTTCATTATCTCTTATAGTTTCCGAGATATGGACTATCAATAATTTACACCTTAGGCTCTGCTTCTAACTTGGGCCCAAATTGTAAAATGGCCTTATCTATTGGCGATTTCGTCCCAATTCACATTCCAAGTAATATTCGGCATGCTAATTACATTGCCGGTTGCGAAATTGCATTATCTCTTATAGTTTCAGAGATATGGACTATCGATAATTTACACCTTAGGCTCTGCTTCTAACTTGGGCCCAAATTGTAAAATGGTCTTATCTATTGGCAATTTCGTTCCAATTCACATTCCAAGTAATATTCGGCATGCTAATTACATTGCCGGTTGCCAAATTGCATTATCTCTTATAGTTTCCGAGATATGGACTATCGATAATTTACACCTTAGGCTCTGCTTCTAACTTGGGCCCAAATTGTAAAATGGTCTTATTTATTGGTGATTTCGTCCCAATTCACATTCCAAGTGATATTCGGCATGCTAATTACATTGCCGGTTGCGAAATTGCATTATCTCTTATAGTTTCCGAGATATGGACTATAGATAATTTACACCTTAGGCTCTGCTTCTAACTTGGGCCCAAATTGTAAAATGGTCTTATCTATTGGCGATTTCGTTCCAATTCACATTCCAAGTAATATTCGGCATGCTAATTACATTGCCGGTTGCCAAATTGCATTATCTCTTATAGTTTCCGAGATATGGACTATCGATAATTTACACCTTAGGCTCTGCTTCTAACTTGGGCCCAAATTGTAAAATGGTCTTATCTATTGGCGATTTAGTTGCAATTCACATTCCAAGTAATATTCGGCATGCTAATTACATTGCCGGTTGCCAAATTGCATTATCTCTTATAGTTTCCGAGATATGGACTATCGATAATTTACACCTTAGGCTCTGCTTCTAACTTGGGCCCAAATTGTAAAATGGTCTTATCTATTGGCGATTTCGTTCCAATTCACATTCCAAGTAATATTCGGCATGCTAATTACATTGCCGGTTGCCAAATTGCATTATCTCTTATAGTTTCCGAGATATGGACTATCGATAATTTACACCTTAGGCTCTGCTTCTAACTTGGGCCCAAATTGTAAAATGGTCTTATCAATTGGCGATTTCGTTCCAATTCACATTCCAAGTAATATTCGGCATGCTAATTACATTGCCGGTTGCCAAATTGCATTATCTCTTATAGTTTCCGAGATATGGACTATCGATAATTTACACCTTAGGCTCTGCTTCTAACTTGGACCCAAATTGTAAAATGGTCTTATCTATTGGCGATTTAGTTGCAATTCACATTCCAAGTAATATTCGGCATGCTAATTACATTGCCGGTTGCCAAATTGCATTATCTCTTATAGTTTCCGAGATATGGACTATCGATAATTTACACCTTAGGCTCTGCTTCTAACTTGGGCCCAAATTGTAAAATGGTCTTATCTATTGGCGATTTCGTTCCAATTCACATTCCAAGTAATATTCGGCATGCTAATTACATTGCCGGTTGCCAAATTGCATTATCTCTTATAGTTTCCGAGATATGGACTATCGATAATTTACACCTTAGGCTCTGCTTCTAACTTGGGCCCAAATTGTAAAATGGTCTTATCTATTGGCGATTTCGTTCCAATTCACATTCCAAGTAATATTCGGCATGCTAATTACATTGCCGGTTGCCAAATTGCATTATCTCTTATAGTTTCTGAGATATGGACTATCGATAATTTACACCTTAGGCTCTGCTTCTAACTTGGGCCCAAATTGTAAAATGGTCTTATCTATTGGCGATTTCGTTCCAATTCATACTCCAAGTAATATTCGGCATGCTAATTACATTGCCGGTTGCGAAATTGCATTATCTCTTATAGTTTCCGAGATATGGACTATCGATAATTTACACCTTAGGCTCTGCTTCTAACTTGGGCCCAAATTGTAAAATGGTCTTATCTATTGGCGATTTCGTTCCAATTCACATTCCAAGTAATATTCGGCATGCTAATTACATTGCCGGTTGCCAAATTGCATTATCCCTTATAGTTTCCGAGATATGGACTATCGATAATTTACACCTTAGGCTCTGCTTCTAACTTGGGCCCAAATTGTAAAATGGTCTTATCTATTGGCGATTTCGTTCCAATTCACATTCCAAGTAATATTCGGCATGCTAATTACATTGCCGGTTGCCAAATTGCATTATCCCTTATAGTTTCCGAGATATGGACTATCGATAATTTACACCTTAGGCTCTGCTTCTAACTTGGGCCCAAATTGTAAAATGGTCTTATCTATTGGCGATTTCGTCCCAATTCACATTCCAAGTAATATTCGGCATGCTAATTACATTGCCGGTTGCCAAATTGCATTATCTCTTATAGTTTCCGAGATATGGACTATCAATAATTTACACCTTAGGCTCTGCTTCTAACTTGGGCCCAAATTGTAAAATGGTCCTATCTATTGGCGATTTCGTTCCAATTCACATTCCAAGTAATATTCGGCATGCTAATTACATTGCCGGTTGCCAAATTTCATTATCTCTTATAGTTTCCGAGATATGGACTATCAATAATTTACACCTTAGGCTCTGCTTCTAACTTGGGCCCAAATTGTAAAATGGCCTTATCTATTGGCGATTTCGTCCCAATTCACATTCCAAGTAATATTCGGCGTGCTAATTACATTGCCGGTTGCGAAATTGCATTATCTCTTATAGTTTCAGAGATATGGACTATCGATAATTTACACCTTAGGCTCTGCTTCTAACTTGGGCCCAAATTGTAAAATGGTCTTATCTATTGGCAATTTCGTTCCAATTCACATTCCAAGTAATATTCGGCATGCTAATTACATTGCCGGTTGCCAAATTGCATTATCTCTTATAGTTTCCGAGATATGGACTATCGATAATTTACACCTTAGGCTCTGCTTCTAACTTGGGCCCAAATTGTAAAATGGTCTTATTTATTGGCGATTTCGTCCCAATTCACATTCCAAGTGATATTCGGCATGCTAATTACATTGCCGGTTGCGAAATTGCATTATCTCTTATAGTTTCCGAGATATGGACTATAGATAATTTACACCTTAGGCTCTGCTTCTAACTTGGGCCCAAATTGTAAAATGGTCTTATCTATTGGCGATTCCGTTCCAATTCACATTCCAAGTAATATTCGGCATGCTAATTACATTGCCGGTTGCCAAATTGCATTATCTCTTATAGTTTCCGAGATATGGACTATCGATAATTTACACCTTAGGCTCTGCTTCTAACTTGGGCCCAAATTGTAAAATGGTCTTATCTATTGGCGATTTAGTTGCAATTCACATTCCAAGTAATATTCGGCATGCTAATTACATTGCCGGTTGCCAAATTGCATTATCTCTTATAGTTTCCGAGATATGGACTATCGATAATTTACACCTTAGGCTCTGCTTCTAACTTGGGCCCAAATTGTAAAATGGTCTTATCTATTGGCGATTTCGTTCCAATTCACATTCCAAGTAATATTCGGCATGCTAATTACATTGCCGGTTGCCAAATTGCATTATCTCTTATAGTTTCCGAGATATGGACTATCGATAATTTACACCTTAGGCTCTGCTTCTAACTTGGGCCCAAATTGTAAAATGGTCTTATCAATTGGCGATTTCGTTCCAATTCACATTCCAAGTAATATTCGGCATGCTAATTACATTGCCGGTTGCCAAATTGCATTATCTCTTATAGTTTCCGAGATATGGACTATCGATAATTTACACCTTAGGCTCTGCTTCTAACTTGGACCCAAATTGTAAAATGGTCTTATCTATTGGCGATTTAGTTGCAATTCACATTCCAAGTAATATTCGGCATGCTAATTACATTGCCGGTTGCCAAATTGCATTATCTCTTATAGTTTCCGAGATATGGACTATCGATAATTTACACCTTAGGCTCTGCTTCTAACTTGGGCCCAAATTGTAAAATGGTCTTATCTATTGGCGATTTCGTTCCAATTCACATTCCAAGTAATATTCGGCATGCTAATTACATTGCCGGTTGCCAAATTGCATTATCTCTTATAGTTTCCGAGATATGGACTATCGATAATTTACACCTTAGGCTCTGCTTCTAACTTGGGCCCAAATTGTAAAATGGTCTTATCTATTGGCGATTTCGTTCCAATTCACATTCCAAGTAATATTCGGCATGCTAATTACATTGCCGGTTGCCAAATTGCATTATCTCTTATAGTTTCTGAGATATGGACTATCGATAATTTACACCTTAGGCTCTGCTTCTAACTTGGGCCCAAATTGTAAAATGGTCTTATCTATTGGCGATTTCGTTCCAATTCATACTCCAAGTAATATTCGGCATGCTAATTACATTGCCGGTTGCGAAATTGCATTATCTCTTATAGTTTCCGAGATATGGACTATCGATAATTTACACCTTAGGCTCTGCTTCTAACTTGGGCCCAAATTGTAAAATGGTCTTATCTATTGGCGATTTCGTTCCAATTCACATTCCAAGTAATATTCGGCATGCTAATTACATTGCCGGTTGCCAAATTGCATTATCCCTTATAGTTTCCGAGATATGGACTATCGATAATTTACACCTTAGGCTCTGCTTCTAACTTGGGCCCAAATTGTAAAATGGTCTTATCTATTGGCGATTTCGTTCCAATTCACATTCCAAGTAATATTCGGCATGCTAATTACATTGCCGGTTGCCAAATTGCATTATCCCTTATAGTTTCCGAGATATGGACTATCGATAATTTACACCTTAGGCTCTGCTTCTAACTTGGGCCCAAATTGTAAAATGGTCTTATCTATTGGCGATTTCGTCCCAATTCATATTCCAAGTAATATTCGGCATGCTAATTACATTGCCGGTTGCCAAATTGCATTATCTCTTATAGTTTCCGAGATATGGACTATCGATAATTTACACCTTAGGCTCTGCTTCTAACTTGGGCCCAAATTGTAAAATGGTCTTATCTATTGGCGATTTCGTTCCAATTCACACTCCAAGTAATATTCGGCATGCTAATTACATTGCCGGTTGCGAAATTGCATTATCTCTTATAGTTTCCGAGATATGGACTATCGATAATTTACACCTTAGGCTCTGCTTCTAACTTGGGCCCAAATTGTAAAATGGTCTTATCTATTGGCGATTTCGTTCCAATTCACATTACAAGTAATATTCGGCATGCTAATTACATTGCCGGTTGCCAAATTGCATCATCCCTTATAGTTTCCGAGATATGGACTATCGATAATTTACACCTTAGGCTCTGCTTCTAACTTGGGCCCAAATTGTAAAATGGTCTTATCTATTGGCGATTTCGTCCCAATTCACATTCCAAGTGATATTCGGCATGCTAATTACATTGCCGGTTGCGAAATTGCATTGTCTCTTATAGTTTCCGAGATATGGACTATCAATAATTTACACCTTAGGCTCTGCTTCTAACTTGGGCCCAAATTGTAAAATGGTCTTATCTATTGGCGATTTCGTTCCAATTCACATTCCAAGTAATATTCGGCATGCTAATTACATTGCCGGTTGCCAAATTGCATCATCCCTTATAGTTTCCGAGATATGGACTATCAATAATTTACACCTTAGGCTCTGCTTCTAACTTGGGCCCAAATTGTAAAATGGTCTTATCTATTGGCGATTTCGTTCCAATTCACATTCCAAGTAATATTCGGCATGCTAATTACATTGCCGGTTGCCAAATTGCATTATCTCTTATAGTTTCCGAGATATGGACTATCGATAATTTACACCTTAGGCTCTGCTTCTAACTTGGGCCCAAATTGTAAAATGGTCTTATCTATTGGCGATTTCGTTCCAATTCACATTCCAAGTAATATTCGGCATGCTAATTACATTGCCGGTTGCCAAATTGTATTATCTCTTATAGTTTCCGAGATATGGACTATCGATAATTTACACCTTAGGCTCTGCTTCTAACTTGGGCCCAAATTGTAAAATGGTCTTATCTATTGGCGATTTCGTTCCAATTCACATTCCAAGTAATATTCGGCATGCTAATTACATTGCCGGTTGCCAAATTGCATTATCTCTTATAGTTTCCGAGATATGGACTATCGATAATTTACACCTTAGGCTCTGCTTCTAATTTGGGCCCAAATTGTAAAATGGTCTTATCTATTGGCGATTTCGTTCCAATTCACATTCCAAGTAATATTCGGCATGCTAATTACATTGCCGGTTGCCAAATTGCATTATCTCTTATAGTTTCCGAGATATGGACTATCGATAATTTACACCTTAGGCTCTGCTTCTAACTTGGGCCCAAATTGTAAAATGGTCTTATCTATTGGCGATTTCGTTCCAATTCACATTCCAAGTGATATTCGGCATGCTAATTACATTGCCGGTTGCGAAATTGCATTATCTCTTATAGTTTCCGAGATATGGACTATCAATAATTTACACCTTAGGCTCTGCTTCTAACTTGGGCCCAAATTGTAAAATGGTCTTATCTATTGGCGATTTCGTTCCAATTCACATTCCAAGTAATATTCGGCATGCTAATTACATTGCCGGTTGCCAAATTGCATTATCTCTTATAGTTTCCGAGATATGGACTATCGATAATTTACACCTTAGGCTCTGCTTCTAACTTGGGCCCAAATTGTAAAATGGTCTTATCTATTGGCGATTTAGTTGCAATTCACATTCCAAGTAATATTCGGCATGCTAATTACATTGCCGGTTGCCAAATTGCATTATCTCTTATAGTTTCCGAGATATGGACTATCGATAATTTACACCTTAGGCTCTGCTTCTAACTTGGGCCCAAATTGTAAAATGGTCTTATCTATTGGCGATTTCGTTCCAATTCACATTCCAAGTAATATTCGGCATGCTAATTACATTGCCGGTTGCCAAATTGCATTATCTCTTATAGTTTCCGAGATATGGACTATCGATAATTTACACCTTAGGCTCTGCTTCTAACTTGGGCCCAAATTGTAAAATGGTCTTATCAATTGGCGATTTCGTTCCAATTCACATTCCAAGTAATATTCGGCATGCTAATTACATTGCCGGTTGCCAAATTGCATTATCTCTTATAGTTTCCGAGATATGGACTATCGATAATTTACACCTTAGGCTCTGCTTCTAACTTGGACCCAAATTGTAAAATGGTCTTATCTATTGGCGATTTAGTTGCAATTCACATTCCAAGTAATATTCGGCATGCTAATTACATTGCCGGTTGCCAAATTGCATTATCTCTTATAGTTTCCGAGATATGGACTATCGATAATTTACACCTTAGGCTCTGCTTCTAACTTGGGCCCAAATTGTAAAATGGTCTTATCTATTGGCGATTTCGTTCCAATTCACATTCCAAGTAATATTCGGCATGCTAATTACATTGCCGGTTGCCAAATTGCATTATCTCTTATAGTTTCCGAGATATGGACTATCGATAATTTACACCTTAGGCTCTGCTTCTAACTTGGGCCCAAATTGTAAAATGGTCTTATCTATTGGCGATTTCGTTCCAATTCACATTCCAAGTAATATTCGGCATGCTAATTACATTGCCGGTTGCCAAATTGCATTATCTCTTATAGTTTCTGAGATATGGACTATCGATAATTTACACCTTAGGCTCTGCTTCTAACTTGGGCCCAAATTGTAAAATGGTCTTATCTATTGGCGATTTCGTTCCAATTCATACTCCAAGTAATATTCGGCATGCTAATTACATTGCCGGTTGCGAAATTGCATTATCTCTTATAGTTTCCGAGATATGGACTATCGATAATTTACACCTTAGGCTCTGCTTCTAACTTGGGCCCAAATTGTAAAATGGTCTTATCTATTGGCGATTTCGTTCCAATTCACATTCCAAGTAATATTCGGCATGCTAATTACATTGCCGGTTGCCAAATTGCATTATCCCTTATAGTTTCCGAGATATGGACTATCGATAATTTACACCTTAGGCTCTGCTTCTAACTTGGGCCCAAATTGTAAAATGGTCTTATCTATTGGCGATTTCGTTCCAATTCACATTCCAAGTAATATTCGGCATGCTAATTACATTGCCGGTTGCCAAATTGCATTATCCCTTATAGTTTCCGAGATATGGACTATCGATAATTTACACCTTAGGCTCTGCTTCTAACTTGGGCCCAAATTGTAAAATGGTCTTATCTATTGGCGATTTCGTCCCAATTCACATTCCAAGTAATATTCGGCATGCTAATTACATTGCCGGTTGCCAAATTGCATTATCTCTTATAGTTTCCGAGATATGGACTATCGATAATTTACACCTTAGGCTCTGCTTCTAACTTGGGCCCAAATTGTAAAATGGTCTTATCTATTGGCGATTTCGTTCCAATTCACACTCCAAGTAATATTCGGCATGCTAATTACATTGCCGGTTGCGAAATTGCATTTCTCTTATAGTTTCCGAGATATGGACTATCGATAATTTACACCTTAGGCTCTGCTTCTAACTTGGGCCCAAATTGTAAAATGGTCTTATCTATTGGCGATTTCGTTCCAATTCACATTCCAAGTAATATTCGGCATGCTAATTACATTGCCGGTTGCCAAATTGCATCATCCCTTATAGTTTCCGAGATATGGACTATCGATAATTTACACCTTAGGCTCTGCTTCTAACTTGGGCCCAAATTGTAAAATGGTCTTATCTATTGGCGATTTCGTCCCAATTCACATTCCAAGTGATAATCGGCATGCTAATTACATTGCCGGTTGCGAAATTGCATTGTCTCTTATAGTTTCCGAGATATGGACTATCAATAATTTACACCTTAGGCTCTGCTTCTAACTTGGGCCCAAATTGTAAAATGGTCTTATCTATTGGCGATTTCGTTCCAATTCACATTCCAAGTAATATTCGGCATGCTAATTACATTGCCGGTTGCCAAATTGCATCATCCCTTATAGTTTCCGAGATATGGACTATCAATAATTTACACCTTAGGCTCTGCTTCTAACTTGGGCCCAAATTGTAAAATGGTCTTATCTATTGGCGATTTCGTTCCAATTCACATTCCAAGTAATATTCGGCATGCTAATTACATTGCCGGTTGCCAAATTGCATTATCTCTTATAGTTTCCGAGATATGGACTATCGATAATTTACACCTTAGGCTCTGCTTCTAACTTGGGCCCAAATTGTAAAATGGTCTTATCTATTGGCGATTTCGTTCCAATTCACATTCCAAGTAATATTCGGCATGCTAATTACATTGCCGGTTGCCAAATTGTATTATCTCTTATAGTTTCCGAGATATGGACTATCGATAATTTACACCTTAGGCTCTGCTTCTAACTTGGGCCCAAATTGTAAAATGGTCTTATCTATTGGCGATTTCGTTCCAATTCACATTCCAAGTAATATTCGGCATGCTAATTATATTGCCGGTTGCCAAATTGCATTATCTCTTATAGTTTCCGAGATATGGACTATCGTTAATTTACACCTTAGGCTCTGCTTCTAACTTGGGCCCAAATTGTAAAATGGTCTTATCTATTGGCGATTTCGTTCCAATTCACATTCCAAGTAATATTCGGCATGCTAATTACATTGCCGGTTGCCGAATTGCATTATCTCTTATAGTTTCTGAGATATGGACTATCGATAATTTACACCTTAGGCTCTGCTTCTAACTTGGGCCCAAATTGTAAAATGGTCTTATCTATTGGCGATTTCGTTCCAATTCACACTCCAAGTAATATTCGGCATGCTAATTACATTGCCGGTTGCGAAATTGCATTATCTCTTATAGTTTCCGAGATATGGACTATCGATAATTTACACCTTAGGCTCTGCTTCTAACTTGGGCCCAAATTGTAAAATGGTCTTATCTATTGGCGATTTCGTTCCAATTCACATTCCAAGTAATATTCGGCATGCTAATTACATTGCCGGTTGCCAAATTGCATTATCTCTTATAGTTTCCGAGATATGGACTATCGATAATTTACACCTTAGGCTCTGCTTCTAACTTGGGCCCAAATTGTAAAATGGTCTTATCTATTGGCGATTTCGTTCCAATTCACATTCCAAGTAATATTCGGCATGCTAATTACATTGCCGGTTGCCAAATTGCATCATCCCTTATAGTTTCCGAGATATGGACTATCGATAATTTACACCTTAGGCTCTGCTTCTAACTTGGGCCCAAATTGTAAAATGGTCTTATCTATTGGCGATTTCGTCCCAATTCACATTCCAAGTGATATTCGGCATGCTAATTACATGGCCGGTTGCCAAATTGCATTATCTCTTATAGTTTCCGAGATATGGACTATCGATAATTTACACCTTAGGCTCTGCTTCTAACTTGGGCCCAAATTGTAAAATGGTCTTATCTATTGGCGATTTCGTTCCAATTCACATTCCAAGTAATATTCGGCATGCTAATTACATTGCCGGTTGCCAAATTGCATTATCTCTTATAGTTTCCGAGATATGGACTATCGATAATTTACACCTTAGGCTCTGCTTCTAACTTGGGCCCAAATTGTAAAATGGTCTTATCTATTGGCGATTTCGTTCCAAGTCACATTCCAAGTAATATTCGGCATGCTAATTACATTGCCGGTTGCCAAATTGCATCATCCCTTATAGTTTCCGAGATATGGACTATCGATAATTTACACCTTAGGCTCTGCTTCTAACTTGGGCCCAAATTGTAAAATGGTCTTATCTATTGGCGATTTCGTCCCAATTCACATTCCAAGTGATATTCGGCATGCTAATTACATTGCCGGTTGCGAAATTGCATTGTCTCTTATAGTTTCCGAGATATGGACTATCAATAATTTACACCTTAGGCTCTGCTTCTAACTTGGGCCCAAATTGTAAAATGGTCTTATCTATTGGCGATTTCGTTCCAATTCACATTCCAAGTAATATTCGGCATGCTAATTACATTGCCGGTTGCCAAATTGCATTATCTCTTATAGTTTCCGAGATATGGACTATCGATAATTTACACCTTAGGCTCTGCTTCTAACTTGGGCCCAAATTGTAAAATGGTCTTATCTATTGGCGATTTCGTTCCAATTCACATTCCAAGTAATATTCGGCATGCTAATTACATTGCCGGTTGCCAAATTGCATTATCTCTTATAGTTTCCGAGATATGGACTATCGATAATTTACACCTTAGGCTCTGCTTCTATCTTGGGCCCAAATTGTAAAATTGTCTTATCTATTGGCGATTTCGTTCCAATTCACATTCCAAGTAATATTCGGCATGCTAATTACATTGCCGGTTGCCAAATTGCATTATCTCTTATAGTTTCCGAGATATGGACTATCGATAATTTACACCTTAGGCTCTGCTTCTAACTTGGGCCCAAATTGTAAAATGGTCTTATCTATTGGCGATTTCGTTCCAATTCACATTCCAAGTAATATTCGGCATGCTAATTACATTGCCGGTTGCCAAATTGCATTATCTCTTATAGTTTCCGAGATATGGACTATCGATAATTTACACCTTAGGCTCTGCTTCTAACTTGGGCCCAAATTGTAAAATGGTCTTATCTATTGGCGATTTCGTCCCAATTCACATTCCAAGTGATATTCGGCATGCTAATTACATTGCCGGTTGCGAAATTGCATTATCTCTTATAGTTTCCGAGATATGGACTATCAATAATTTACACCTTAGGCTCTGCTTCTAACTTGGGCCCAAATTGTAAAATGGTCTTATCTATTGGCGATTTCGTTCCAATTCACATTCCAAGTAATATTCGGCATTCTAATTACATTGCCGGTTGCCAAATTGCATTATCTCTTATAGTTCCCGAGATATGGACTATCGATAATTTACACCTTAGGCTCTGCTTCTAACTTGGGCCCAAATTGTAAAATGGTCTTATCTATTGGCGATTTCGTTCCAATTCGCATTCCAAGTAATATTCGGCATGCTAATTACATTGCCGGTTGCCAAATTGCATCATCTCTTATAGTTTCCGAGATATGGACTATCGATAATTTACACCTTAGGCTCTGCTTCTAACTTGGGCCCAAATTGTAAAATGGTCTTATCTATTGGCGATTTCGTTCCAATTCACATTCCAAGTAATATTCGGCATGCTAATTACATTGCCGGTTGCCAAATTGCATTATCTCTTATAGTTTCCGAGATATGGACTATCGATAATTTACACCTTAGGCTCTGCTTCTAACTTGGGCCCAAATTGTAAAATGGTCTTATCTATTGGCGATTTCGTTCCAATTCACATTCCAAGTAATATTCGGCATGCTAATTAAATTGCCGGTTGCCAAATTGCATTATCTCTTATAGTTTCCGAGATATGGACTATCGATAATTTACACCTTAGGCTCTGCTTCTAACTTGGGCCCAAATTGTAAAATGGTCTTATCTATTGGCGATTTCGTTCCAATTCACACTCCAAGTAATATTCGACATGCTAATTACATTGCCGGTTGCGAAATTGCATTATCTCTTATAGTTTCCGAGATATGGACTATCAATAATTTACACCTTAGGCTCTGCTTCTAACTTGGGCCCAAATTGTAAAATGGTCTTATCTATTGGCGATTTCGTTCCAATTCACATTCCAAGTAATATTCGGCATGCTAATTACATTGCCGGTTGCCAAATTGCATTATCTCTTATAGTTTCTGAGATATGGACTAATGATAATTTACACCTTAGGCTCTGCTTCTAACTTGGGCCCAAATTGTAAAATGGTCTTATCTATTGGCGATTTCGTTCCAATTCACACTCCAAGTAATATACGGCATGCTAATTACATTGCCGGTTGCCAAATTGCATTATCTCTTATAGTTTCCGAGATATGGACTATCGATAATTTACACCTTAGGCTCTGCTTCTAACTTGGGCCCAAATTGTAAAATGGTCTTATCTATTGGCGATTTCGTCCCAATTCACATTCCAAGTGATATTCGGCATGCTAATTACATTGCCGGTTGCGAAATTGCATTATCTCTTATAGTTTCCGAGATATGGACTATCAATAATTTACACCTTAGGCTCTGCTTCTAACTTGGGCCCAAATTGTAAAATGGTCTTATCTATTGGCGATTTCGTTCCAATTCACATTCCAAGTAATATTCGGCATGCTAATTACATTGCCGGTTGCCAAATTGCATTATCTCTTATAGTTCCCGAGATATGGACTATCGATAATTTACACCTTAGGCTCTGCTTCTAACTTGGGCCCAAATTGTAAAATGGTCTTATCTATTGGCGATTTCGTTCCAATTCGCATTCCAAGTAATATTCGGCATGCTAATTACATTGCCGGTTGCCAAATTGCATCATCTCTTATAGTTTCCGAGATATGGACTATCGATAATTTACACCTTAGGCTCTGCTTCTAACTTGGGCCCAAATTGTAAAATGGTCTTATCTATTGGCGATTTCGTTCCAATTCACATTCCAAGTAATATTCGGCATGCTAATTACATTGCCGGTTGCCAAATTGCATTATCTCTTATAGTTTCCGAGATATGGACTATCGATAATTTACACCTTAGGCTCTGCTTCTAACTTGGGCCCAAATTGTAAAATGGTCTTATCTATTGGCGATTTCGTTCCAATTCACATTCCAAGTAATATTCGGCATGCTAATTAAATTGCCGGTTGCCAAATTGCATTATCTCTTATAGTTTCCGAGATATGGACTATCGATAATTTACACCTTAGGCTCTGCTTCTAACTTGGGCCCAAATTGTAAAATGGTCTTATCTATTGGCGATTTCGTTCCAATTCACACTCCAAGTAATATTCGACATGCTAATTACATTGCCGGTTGCGAAATTGCATTATCTCTTATAGTTTCCGAGATATGGACTATCAATAATTTACACCTTAGGCTCTGCTTCTAACTTGGGCCCAAATTGTAAAATGGTCTTATCTATTGGCGATTTCGTTCCAATTCACATTCCAAGTAATATTCGGCATGCTAATTACATTGCCGGTTGCCAAATTGCATTATCTCTTATAATTTCTGAGATATGGACTAATGATAATTTACACCTTAGGCTCTGCTTCTAACTTGGGCCCAAATTGTAAAATGGTCTTATCTATTGGCGATTTCGTTCCAATTCACACTCCAAGTAATATTCGGCATGCTAATTACATTGCAGGTTGCGAAATTGCATTATCTCTTATAGTTTCCGAGATATGGACTATCGATAATTTACACCTTAGGCTCTGCTTCTAACTTGGGCCCAAATTGTAAAATGGTCTTATCTATTGGCGATTTCGTTCCAATTCACATTCCAAGTAATATTCGGCATGCTAATTACATTGCCGGTTGCCAAATTGCATTATCTCTTATAGTTTCCGAGATATGGACTATCGATAATTTACACCTTAGGCTCTGCTTCTAACTTGGGCCCAAATTGTAAAATGGTCTTATCTATTGGCGATTTCGTTCCAATTCACATTCCAAGTAATATTCGGCATGCTAATTACATTGCCGGTTGCCAAATTGCATCATCCCTTATAGTTTCCGAGATATGGACTATCGATAATTTACACCTTAGGCTCTGCTTCTAACTTGGGCCCAAATTGTAAAATGGTCTTATCTATTGGCGATTTCGTCCCAATTCACATTCCAAGTGATATTCGGCATGCTAATTACATTGCCGGTTGCGAAATTGCATTGTCTCTTATAGTTTCCGAGATATGGACTATCAATAATTTACACCTTAGGCTCTGCTTCTAACTTGGGCCCAAATTGTAAAATGGTCTTATCTATTGGCGATTTCGTTCCAATTCACATTCCAAGTAATATTCGGCATGCTAATTACATTGGCGGTTGCCAAATTGCATTATCTCTTATAGTTTCCGAGATATGGACTATCGATAATTTACACCTTAGGCTCTGCTTCTAACTTGGGCCCAAATTGTAAAATGGTCTTATCTATTGGCGATTTCGTTCCAATTCACACTCCAAGTAATATTCGGCATGCTAATTACATTGCCGGTTGCGAAATTGCATTATCTCTTATAGTTTCCGAGATATGGACTATCGATAATTTACACCTTAGGCTCTGCTTCTAACTTGGGCCCAAATTGTAAAATGGTCTTATCTATTGGCGATTTCGTTCCAATTCACATTCCAAGTAATATTCGGCATGCTAATTACATTGCCGGTTGCCAAATTGCATCATCCCTTATAGTTTCCGAGATATGGACTATCGATAATTTACACCTTAGGCTCTGCTTCTAACTTGGGCCCAAATTGTAAAATGGTCTTATCTATTGGCGATTTCGTCCCAATTCACATTCCAAGAGATATTCGGCATGCTAATTACATTGCCGGTTGCGAAATTGCATTGTCTCTTATAGTTTCCGAGATATGGACTATCAATAATTTACACCTTAGGCTCTGCTTCTAACTTGGGCCCAAATTGTAAAATGGTCTTATCTATTGGCGATTTCGTTCCAATTCACATTCCAAGTAATATTCGGCATGCTAATTACATTGCCGGTTGCCAAATTGCATTATCTCTTATAGTTTCCGAGATATGGACTATCGATAATTTACACCTTAGGCTCTGCTTCTAACTTGGGCCCAAATTGTAAAATGGTCTTATCTATTGGCGATTTCGTTCCAATTCACATTCCAAGTAATATTCGGCATGCTAATTACATTGCCGGTTGCCAAATTGCATTATCTCTTATAGTTTCCGAGATATGGACTATCGATAATTTACACCTTAGGCTCTGCTTCTAACTTGGGCCCAAATTGTAAAATGGTCTTATCTATTGGCGATTTCGTTCCAATTCACATTCCAAGTAATATTCGGCATGCTAATTACATTGCCGGTTGCCAAATTGCATTATCTCTTATAGTTTCCGAGATATGGACTATCGATAATTTACACCTTAGGCTCTGCTTCTAACTTGGGCCCAAATTGTAAAATGGTCTTATCTATTGGCGATTTCGTTCCAATTCACATTTCAAGTAATATTCGGCATGCTAATTACATTGCCGGCTGCCAAATTGCATTATCTCTTATAGTTTCCGAGATATGGACTATCGATAATTTACACCTTAGGCTCTGCTTCTAACTTGGGCCCAAATTGTAAAATGGTCTTATCTATTGGCGATTTCGTCCCAATTCACATTCCAAGTGATATTCGGCATGCTAATTACATTGCCGGTTGCGAAATTGCATTATCTCTTATAGTTTCCGAGATATGGACTATCAATAATTTACACCTTAGGCTCTGCTTCTAACTTGGGCCCAAATTGTAAAATGGTCTTATCTATTGGCGATTTCGTTCCAATTCACATTCCAAGTAATATTCGGCATGCTAATTACATTGCCGGTTGCCAAATTGCATCATCCCTTATAGTTTCCGAGATATGGACTATCGATAATTTACACCTTAGGCTCTGCTTCTAACTTGGGCCCAAATTGTAAAATGGTCTTATCTATTGGCGATTTCGTCCCAATTCACATTCCAAGAGATATTCGGCATGCTAATTACATTGCCGGTTGCGAAATTGCATTGTCTCTTATAGTTTCCGAGATATGGACTATCAATAATTTACACCTTAGGCTCTGCTTCTAACTTGGGCCCAAATTGTAAAATGGTCTTATCTATTGGCGATTTCGTTCCAATTCACATTCCAAGTAATATTCGGCATGCTAATTACATTGCCGGTTGCCAAATTGCATTATCTCTTATAGTTTCCGAGATATGGACTATCGATAATTTACACCTTAGGCTCTGCTTCTAACTTGGGCCCAAATTGTAAAATGGTCTTATCTATTGGCGATTTCGTTCCAATTCACATTCCAAGTAATATTCGGCATGCTAATTACATTGCCGGTTGCCAAATTGCATTATCTCTTATAGTTTCCGAGATATGGACTATCGATAATTTACACCTTAGGCTCTGCTTCTAACTTGGGCCCAAATTGTAAAATGGTCTTATCTATTGGCGATTTCGTTCCAATTCACATTCCAAGTAATATTCGGCATGCTAATTACATTGCCGGTTGCCAAATTGCATTATCTCTTATAGTTTCCGAGATATGGACTATCGATAATTTACACCTTAGGCTCTGCTTCTAACTTGGGCCCAAATTGTAAAATGGTCTTATCTATTGGCGATTTCGTTCCAATTCACATTTCAAGTAATATTCGGCATGCTAATTACATTGCCGGCTGCCAAATTGCATTATCTCTTATAGTTTCCGAGATATGGACTATCGATAATTTACACCTTAGGCTCTGCTTCTAACTTGGGCCCAAATTGTAAAATGGTCTTATCTATTGGCGATTTCGTCCCAATTCACATTCCAAGTGATATTCGGCATGCTAATTACATTGCCGGTTGCGAAATTGCATTATCTCTTATAGTTTCCGAGATATGGACTATCAATAATTTACACCTTAGGCTCTGCTTCTAACTTGGGCCCAAATTGTAAAATGGTCTTATCTATTGGCGATTTCGTTCCAATTCACATTCCAAGTAATATTCGGCATGCTAATTACATTGCCGGTTGCCAAATTGCATTATCTCTTATAGTTCCCGAGATATGGACTATCGATAATTTACACCTTAGGCTCTGCTTCTAACTTGGGCCCAAATTGTAAAATGGTCTTATCTATTTGCGATTTCGTTCCAATTCACATTCCAAGTAATATTCGGCATGCTAATTACATTGCCGGTTGCCAAATTGCATCATCTCTTATAGTTTCCGAGATATGGACTATCGATAATTTACACCTTAGGCTCTGCTTCTAACTTGGGCCCAAATTGTAAAATGGTCTTATCTATTGGCGATTTCGTTCCAATTCACATTCCAAGTAATATTCGGCATGCTAATTACATTGCCGGTTGCCAAATTGCATTATCTCTTATAGTTTCCGAGATATGGACTATCGATAATTTACACCTTAGGCTCTGCTTCTAACTTGGGCCCAAATTGTAAAATGGTCTTATCTATTGGCGATTTCGTTCCAATTCACATTCCAAGTAATATTCGGCATGCTAATTACATTGCCGGTTGCCAAATTGCATTATCTCTTATAGTTTCCGAGATATGGACTATCGATAATTTACACCTTAGGCTCTGCTTCTAACTTGGGCCCAAATTGTAAAATGGTCTTATCTATTGGCGATTTCGTTCCAATTCACACTCCAAGTAATATTCGACATGCTAATTACATTGCCGGTTGCGAAATTGCATTATCTCTTATAGTTTCCGAGATATGGACTATCAATAATTTACACCTTAGGCTCTGCTTCTAACTTGGGCCCAAATTGTAAAATGGTCTTATCTATTGGCGATTTCGTTACAATTCACATTCCAAGTAATATTCGGCATGCTAATTACATTGCCGGTTGCCAAATTGCATTATCTCTTATAGTTTCCGAGATATGGACTATCGATAATTTACACCTTAGGCTCTGCTTCTAACTTGGGCCCAAATTGTAAAATGGCCTTATCTATTGGCGATTTCGTCCCAATTCACATTCCAAGTAATATTCGGCATGCTAATTACATTGCCGGTTGCGAAATTGCATTATCTCTTATAGTTTCAGAGATATGGACTATCGATAATTTACACCTTAGGCTCTGCTTCTAACTTGGGCCCAAATTGTAAAATGGTCTTATCTATTGGCAATTTCGTTCCAATTCACATTCCAAGTAATATTCGGCATGCTAATTACATTGCCGGTTGCCAAATTGCATTATCTCTTATAGTTTCCGAGATATGGACTATCGATAATTTACACCTTAGGCTCTGCTTCTAACTTGGGCCCAAATTGTAAAATGGTCTTATTTATTGGCGATTTCGTCCCAATTCACATTCCAAGTGATATTCGGCATGCTAATTACATTGCCGGTTGCGAAATTGCATTATCTCTTATAGTTTCCGAGATATGGACTATCGATAATTTACACCTTAGGCTCTGCTTCTAACTTGGGCCCAAATTGTAAAATGGTCTTATCTATTGGCGATTTAGTTGCAATTCACATTCCAAGTAATATTCGGCATGCTAATTACATTGCCGGTTGCCAAATTGCATTATCTCTTATAGTTTCCGAGATATGGACTATCGATAATTTACACCTTAGGCTCTGCTTCTAACTTGGGCCCAAATTGTAAAATGGTCTTATCTATTGGCAATTGCGTTCCAATTCACATTCCAAGTAATATTCGGCATGCTAATTACATTGCCGGTTGCCAAATTGCATTATCTCTTATAGTTTCCGAGATATGGACTATCGATAATTTACACCTTAGGCTCTGCTTCTAACTTGGGCCCAAATTGTAAAATGGTCTTATCTATTGGCGATTTAGTTGCAATTCACATTCCAAGTAATATTCGGCATGCTAATTACATTGCCGGTTGCCAAATTGCATTATCTCTTATAGTTTCCGAGATATGGACTATCGATAATTTACACCTTAGGCTCTGCTTCTAACTTGGGCCCAAATTGTAAAATGGTCTTATCTATTGGCGATTTCGTTCCAATTCACATTCGAAGTAATATTCGGCATGCTAATTACATTGCCGGTTGCCAAATTGCATTATCTCTTATAGTTTCCGAGATATGGACTTTCGATAATTTACACCTTAGGCTCTGCTTCTAACTTGGGCCCAAATTGTAAAATGGTCTTATCAATTGGCGATTTCGTTCCAATTCACATTCCAAGTAATATTCGGCATGCTAATTACATTGCCGGTTGCCAAATTGCATTATCTCTTATAGTTTCCGAGATATGGACTATCGATAATTTACACCTTAGGCTCTGCTTCTAACTTGGGCCCAAATTGTAAAATGGTCTTATCTATTGGCGATTTAGTTGCAATTCACATTCCAAGTAATATTCGGCATGCTAATTACATTGCCGGTTGCCAAATTGCATTATCTCTTATAGTTTCCGAGATATGGACTATCGATAATTTACACCTTAGGCTCTGCTTCTAACTTGGGCCCAAATTGTAAAATGGTCTTATCTATTGGCGATTTCGTTCCAATTCACATTCCAAGTAATATTCGGCATGCTAATTACATTGCCGGTTGCCAAATTGCATTATCTCTTATAGTTTCCGAGATATGGACTATCGATAATTTACACCTTAGGCTCTGCTTCTAACTTGGGCCCAAATTGTAAAATGGTCTTATCTATTGGCGATTTCGTTCCAATTCACATTCCAAGTAATATTCGGCATGCTAATTACATTGCCGGTTGCCAAATTGCATTCTCTCTTATAGTTTCCGAGATATGGACTATCGATAATTTACACCTTAGGCTCTGCGTCTAACTTGGGCCCAAATTGTAAAATGGTCTTATCTATTGGCGATTTCGTTCCAATTCACACTCCAAGTAATATTCGGCATGCTAATTACACTGCCGGTTGCGAAATTGCATTATCTCTTATAGTTTCCGAGATATGGACTATCGATAATTTACACCTTAGGCTCTGCTTCTAACTTGGGCCCAAATTGTAAAATGGTCTTATCTATTGGCGATTTCGTTCCAATTCACATTCCAAGTAATATTCGGCATGCTAATTACATTGCCGGTTGCCAAATTGCATTATCTCTTATAGTTTCCGAGATATGGACTATCGATAATTTACACCTTAGGCTCTGCTTCTAACTTGGGCCCAAATTGTAAAATGGTCTTATCTATTGGCGATTTCGTTCCAATTCACATTCCAAGTAATATTCGGCATGCTAATTACATTGCCGGTTGCCAAATTGCATCATCTCTTATAGTTTCCGAGATATGGACTATCGATAATTTACACCTTAGGCTCTGCTTCTAACTTGGGCCCAAGTTGTAAAATGGTCTTATCTATTGGCGATTTCGTCCCAATTCACATTCCAAGTGATATTCGGCATGCTATTTACATTGCCGGTTGCGAAATTGCATTATCTCTTATAGTTTCCGAGATATGGACTATCAATAAATTACACCTTAGGCTCTGCTTCTAACATGGGCCCAAATTGTAAAATGGTCTTATCTATTGGCGATTTCGTTCCAATTCACATTCCAAGTAATATTCGGCATGCTAATTACATTGCCGGTTGCCAAATTGCATTATCTCTTATAGTTTCCGAGATATGGACTATCGATAATTTACACCTTAGGCTCTGCTTCTAACTTGGGCCCAAATTGTAAAATGGTCTTATCTATTGGCGATTTCGTTCCAATTCACATTCCAAGTAATATTCGGCATGCTAATTACATTGCCGGTTGCCAAATTGCATTATCTCTTATAGTTTCCGAGATATAGACTATCGATAATTTACACCTTAGGCTCTGCTTCTAACTTGGGCCCAAATTGTAAAATGGTCTTATCTATTGGCGATTTCGTTCCAATTCACATTCCAAGTAATATTCGGCATGCTAATTACATTGCCGGTTGCCAAATTGCATTATCTCTTATAGTTTCCGAGATATGGACTATCAATAATTTACACCTTAGGCTCTGCTTCCAACTTGGGCCCAAATTGTAAAATGGTCTTATCTATTGACGATTTCGTTCCAATTCACATTCCAAGTAATATTCGGCATGCTAATTACATTGCCGGTTGCCAAATTGCATTATCTCTTATAGTTTCCGAGATATGGACTATCGATAATTTACACCTTAGGCTCTGCTTCTAACTTGGGCCCAAATTGTAAAATGGCCTTATCTATTGGCGATTTCGTCCCAATTCACATTCCAAGTAATATTCGGTATGCTAATTACATTGCCGGTTGCGAAATTGCATTATCTCTTATAGTTTCAGAGATATGGACTATCGATAATTTACACCTTAGGCTCTGCTTCTAACTTGGGCCCAAAATGTAAAATGGTCTTATCTATTGGCAATTTCGTTCCAATTCACATTCCAAGTAATATTCGGCATGCTAATTACATTGCCGGTTGCCAAATTGCATTATCTCTTATAGTTTCCGAGATATGGACTATCGATAATTTACACCTTAGGCTCTGCTTCTAACTTGGGCCCAAATTGTAAAATGGTCTTATCTATTGGCGATTTCGTTCCAATTCACATTCCAAGTAATATTCGGCATGCTAATTACATTGCCGGTTGCCAAATTGCATTAACTCTTATAGTTTCCGAGATATGGACTATCGATAATTTACACCTTAGGCTCTGCTTCTAACTTGGGCCCAAATTGTAAAATGGTCTTATCTATTGGCGATTTCGTTCCAATTCACATTCCAAGTAATATTCGGCATGCTAATTACATTGCCGGTTGCCAAATTGCATTATCTCTTATAGTTTCCGAGATATGGACTATCGATAATTTACACCTTAGGCTCTGCTTCTAACTTGGGCCCAAATTGTAAAATGGTCTTACCTATTGGCGATTCCGTTCCAATTCACATTCCAAGTAATATTCGGCATGCTAATTACATTGCCGGTTGCCAAATTGCATTATCTCTGATAGTTTCCGAGATATGGACTATCGATAATTTACACCTTAGGCTCTGCTTCTAACTTGGGCCCAAATTGTAAAATGGTCTTATCTATTGGCGATTTCGTTCCAATTCACATTCCAAGTAATATTCGGCATGCTACTTACATTGCCGGTTGCCAAATTGCATTATCTCTTATAGTTTCCGAGATATGGACTATCGATAATTTACACCTTAGGCTCTGCTTCTAACTTGGGCCCAAATTGTAAAATGGTCTTATCTATTGGCGATTTCATCCCAATTCACATTCCAAGTGATATTCGGCATGCTAATTACATTGCCGGTTGCGAAATTGCATTATCTCTTATAGTTTCCGAGATATGGACTATCGATAATTTACACCTTAGGCTCTGCTTCTAACTTGCTCCCAAATTGTAAAATGGTCTTATCTATTGGCGATTTCGTTCCAATTCACATTCCAAGTAATATTCGGCATGCTAATTACATTGCCGGTTGCCAAATTGCATTATCTCTTATAGTTTCCGAGATATGGACTATCGATAATTTACACCTTAGGCTCTGCTTCTAACTTGGGCCCAAATTGTAAAATGGTCTTATTTATTGGCGATTTCGTTCCAATTCACATTCTAAGTAATATTCGGCATGCTAATTACATTGCCGGTTGCCAAATTGAATTATCTCTTATAGTTTCCGAGATATGGACTATCGATAATTTACACCTTAGGCTCTGCTTCTAACTTGGGCCCAAATTGTAAAATGGTCTTATCTATTGGCGATTTCGTTCCAATTCACATTCCAAGTAATATTCGGCATGCTAATTACATTGCCGGTTGCCAAATTGCATTATCTCTTATAGTTTCCGAGATATGGACTATCGATAATTTACACCATAGGCTCTGCTTCTAACTTGGGCCCAAATTGTAAAATGGTCTTATCTATTGGCGATTTCGTTCCAATTCACATTCCAAGTAATATTCGGCATGCTAATTACATTGCCGGTTGCCAAATTGCATTATCTCTTATAGTTTCCGAGATATGGACTATCGATAATTTACACCTTATACTCTGCTTCTAACTTGCTACCAAATTTTAAATGGTCTTATCTATTGGCGATTTCCTTCCAATTCACATTCCAAGTAATATTCGGCATGCTAATTACATTGCCGTTTGCCAAATTGCATTATCTCTGATAGTTTCCGAGATATGAACTATCGATAATTTACACCTTAGGCTCTGCTTCTAACTTGGGCCCAAATTGTAAAATGGTCTTATCTATTGGCGATTTCGTTCCAATTCACATTCCAAGTAATATTCGGCATGCTACTTACATTGCCGGTTGCCAAATTGCATTATCTCTTATAGTTTCCGAGATATGGACTATCGATAATTTACACCTTAGGCTCTGCTTCTAACTTGGGCCCAAATTGTAAAATGGTCTTATCTATTGGCGATTTCATCCCAATTCACATTCCAAGTGATATTCGGCATGCTAATTACATTGCCGGTTGCGAAATTGCATTATCTCTTATAGTTTCCGAGATATGGACTATCGATAATTTACACCTTAGGCTCTGCTTCTAACTTGCTCCCAAATTGTAAAATGGTCTTATCTATTGGCGATTTCGTTCCAATTCACATTCCAAGTAATATTCGGCATGCTAATTACATTGCCGGTTGCCAAATTGCATTATCTCTTATAGTTTCCGAGATATGGACTATCGATAATTTACACCTTAGGCTCTGCTTCTAACTTGGGCCCAAATTGTAAAATGGTCTTATTTATTGGCGATTTCGTTCCAATTCACATTCCAAGTAATATTCGGCATGCTAATTACATTGCCGGTTGCCAAATTGAATTATCTCTTATAGTTTCCGAGATATGGACTATCGATAATTTACACCTTAGGCTCTGCTTCTAACTTGGGCCCAAATTGTAAAATGGTCTTATCTATTGGCGATTTCGTTCCAATTCACATTCCAAGTAATATTCGGCATGCTAATTACATTGCCGGTTGCCAAATTGCATTATCTCTTATAGTTTCCGAGATATGGACTATCGATAATTTACACCATAGGCTCTGCTTCTAACTTGGGCCCAAATTGTAAAATGGTCTTATCTATTGGCGATTTCGTTCCAATTCACATTCCAAGTAATATTCGGCATGCTAATTACATTGCCGGTTGCCAAATTGCATTATCTCTTATAGTTTCCGAGATATGGACTATCGATAATTTACACCTTATACTCTGCTTCTAACTTGCTCCCAAATTTTAAATGGTCTTATCTATTGGCGATTTCCTTCCAATTCACATTCCAAGTAATATTCGGCATGCTAATTACATTGCCGTTTGCCAAATTGCATTATCTCTTATAGTTTCCGAGATATGGACTATCGATAATTTACACCTTAGGCTCTGCTTCTAACTTGGGCCCAAATTGTAAAATGGTCTTATCTATTGGCGATTTCGTTCCAATTCACATTCCAAGTAATATTCGGCATACTAATTACATTGCCGGTTGCCAAATTGAATTATCTCTTATAGTTTCCGAGATATGGACTATCGATAATTTACACCTTAGGCTCTGCTTCTAACTTGGGCCCAAATTGTAAAATGGTCTTACCTATTGGCGATTTCGTTCCAATTCACATTCCAAGTTATATTCGGCATGCTAATTACATTGCCGGTTGCCAAATTGCATTATCTCTTATAGTTTCCGAGATATGGACTATCGATAATTTACACCTTAGGCTCTGCTTCTAACTTGGGCCCAAATTGTAAAATGGTCTTATCTATTGGCGATTTCGTTCCAATTCACATTCCAAGTAATATTCGGCATGCTAATTACATTGCCGGTTGCCAAATTGCATTATCTCTTATAGTTTCCGAGATATGGACTATCGATAATTTACACCTTAGGCTCTGCTTCTAACTTGGGCCCAAATTGTAAAATGGTCTTATCTATTGGCGATTTCGTTCCAATTCACATTCCAAGTAATATTCGGCATGCTACTTACATTGCCGGTTGCCAAATTGCATTATCTCTTATAGTTTCCGAGATATGGACTATCGATAATTTACACCTTAGGCTCTGCTTCTAACTTGGGCCCAAATTGTAAAATGGTCTTATCTATTGGCGATTTCATCCCAATTCACATTCCAAGTAATATTCGGCATGCTAATTACATTGCGGTTGCGAAATTGCATTATCTCTTATAGTTTCCGAGATATGGACTATCGATAATTTACACCTTAGGCTCTGCTTCTAACTTGCTCCCAAATTGTAAAATGGTCTTATCTATTGGCGATTTCGTTCCAATTCACATTCCAAGTAATATTCGGCATGCTAATTGCATTGCCGGTTGCCAAATTGCATTATCTCTTATAGTTTCCGAGATATGGACTATCGATAATTTACACCTTAGGCTCTGCTTCTAACTTGGGCCCAAATTGTAAAATGGTCTTATCTATTGGCGATTTCGTTCCAATTCACATTCCAAGTAATATTCGGCATACTAATTACATTGCCGGTTGCCAAATTGAATTATCTCTTATAGTTTCCGAGATATGGACTATCGATAATTTACACCATAGGCTCTGCTTCTAACTTGTGCCCAAATTGTAAAATGGTCTTATCTATTGGCGATTTCGTTCCAATTCACATTCCAAGTAATATTCGGCATGCTAATTACATTGCCGGTTGCCAAATTGCATTATCTCTTATAGTTTCCGAGATATGGACTATCGATAATTTACACCTTAGGCTCTGCTTCTAACTTGGGCCCAAATTGTAAAATGGTCTTATCTATTGGCGATTTCGTTCCAATTCACATTCCAAGTAATATTCGGCATGCTAATTACATTGCCGGTTGCCAAATTGCATTATCTCTTATAGTTTCCGAGATATGGACTATCGATAATTTACACCATAGGCTCTGCTTCTAACTTGGGCCCAAATTGTAAAATGGTCTTATCTATTGGCGATTTCGTTCCAATTCACATTCCAAGTAATATTCGGCATGCTAATTACATTGCCGGTTGCCAAATTGCATTATCTCTTATAGTTTCCGAGATATGGACTATCGATAATTTACACCTTATACTCTGTTTCTAACTTGCTCCCAAATTTTAAATGGTCTTATCTATTGGCGATTTCCTTCCAATTCACATTCCAAGTAATATTCGGCATGCTAATTACATTGCCGTTTGCCAAATTGCATTATCTCTTATAGTTTCCGAGATATGGACTATCGATAATTTACACCTTAGGCTCTGCTTCTAACTTGGGCCCAAATTGTAAAATGGTCTTATCTATTGGCGATTTCGTTCCAATTCACATTCCAAGTAATATTCGGCATACTAATTACATTGCCGGTTGCCAAATTGAATTATCTCTTATAGTTTCCGAGATATGGACTATCGATAATTTACACCTTAGGCTCTGCTTCTAACTTGGGCCCAAATTGTAAAATGGTCTTACCTATTGGCGATTTCGTTCCAATTCACATTCCAAGTTATATTCGGCATGCTAATTACATTGCCGGTTGCCAAATTGCATTATCTCTTATAGTTTCCGAGATATGGACTATCGATAATTTACACCTTAGGCTCTGCTTCTAACTTGGGCCCAAATTGTAAAATGGTCTTATCTATTGGCGATTTCGTTCCAATTCACATTCCAAGTAATATTCGGCATGCTAATTACATTGCCGGTTGCCAAATTGCATTATCTCTTATAGTTTCCGAGATATGGACTATCGATAATTTACACCTTAGGCTCTGCTTCTAACTTGGGCCCAAATTGTAAAATGGTCTTATCTATTGGCGATTTCGTCCCAATTCACATTCCAAGTGATATTCGGCATGCTAATTACATTGCCGGTTTCGAAATTGCATTATCTCTTATAGTTTCCGAGATATGGACTATCCATAATTTACACCTTAGGCTCTGCTTCTAACTTGGGCCCAAATTGTAAAATGGTCTTATCTATTGGCGATTTCGTTCCAATTCACATTCCAAGTAATATTCGGCATGCTAATTACATTGCCGGTTGCCAAATTGCACTATCCCTTATAGTTTCCGAGATATGGACTATCGATAATTTACACCTTAGGCTCTGCTTCTAACTTGGGCCCAAATTGTAAAATGGTCTTATCTATTGGCGATTTCGTTGCAATTCACATTCCAAGTAATATTCGGCATGCTAATTACATTGCCGGTTGCCAAATTGCATTATCTCTTATAGTTTCCGAGATATGGAATATCGATAATTTACACCTTAGGCTCTGCTTCTAACTTGGGCCCAAATTGTAAAATGGTCTTATCTATTGGCGATTTCGTTCCAATTCGCATTCCAAGTAATATTCGGCATGCTAATTATATTGCCGGTTGCCAAATTGCATTATCTCTTATAGTTTCCGAGATATGGACTATCGATAATTTACACCTTAGGCTCTGCTTCTAACTTGTGCCCAAATTGTAAAATGGTCTTATCTATTGGCGATTTCGTTCCAATTCGCACTCCAAGTAATATTCGGCATGCTAATTATATTGCCGGTTGCGAAATTGCATTATCTCTTATAGTTTCCGAGATATGGACTATCAATAATTTACACCTTAGGCTCTGCTTCTAACTTGGGCCCAAATTGTAAAATGGTCTTATCTATTGGCGATTTCGTTCCAATTCACATTCCAAGTAATATTCGGCATGCTAATTACATTGCCGGTTGCCAAATTGCATTATCTCTTATAGTTTCCGAGATATGGACTATCGATAATTTACACCTTAGGCTCTGCTTCTAACTTGGGCCCAAATTGTAAAATGGTCTTATCTATTGGCGATTTCGTTCCAATTCACATTCCAAGTAATATTCGGCATGCTAATTACATTGCCGGTTGCCAAATTGCATTATCTCTTATAGTTTCCGAGATATGGACTATCGATAATTTACACCTTAGGCTCTGCTTCTAACTTGGGCCCAAATTGTAAAATGGTCTTATCTATTGGCGATTTCGTCCCAATTCACATTCCAAGTGATATTCGGCATGCTAATTACATTGCCGATTGCGAAATTGCATTATCTCTTATAGTTTCCGAGATATGGACTATCAATAATTTACACCTTAGGCTCTGCTTCTAACTTGTGCCCAAATTGTAAAATGGTCTTATCTATTGGCGGTTTCGTTCCAATTCACATTCCAAGTAATATTCGGCATGCTAATTATATTGCCGGTTGTCAAATTGCATTATCTCTTATAGTTTCCGAGATATGGACTATCGATAATTTACACCTTAGGCTCTGCTTCTAACTTGGGCCCAAATTGTAAAATGGTCTTATCTATTGGCGATTTCGTTCCAATTCACATTCCAAGTAATACTCGGCATGCTAATTACATTGCCGGTTGCCAAATTGCATTATGTCTTATAGTTTCCGAGATATGGACTATCGATAATTTACACCTTAGGCTCTGCTTCTAACTTGGGCCCAAATTGTAAAATGGTCTTATCTATTGGCGATTTCGTTACAATTCACATTCCAAGTAATATTCGGCATGCTAATTACATTGCCGGTTGCCAAATTGCATTATCTCTTATAGTTTCCGAGATATGGACTATCGATAATTTACACCTTAGGCTCTGCTTCTAACTTGGGCCCAAATTGTAAAATGGTCTTATCTATTGGCGATTTCGTTCCAATTCACACTCCAAGTAATATTCGGCATGCTAATTACATTGCCGGTTGCGAAATTGCATTATCTCTTATAGTTTCCGAGATATGGACTATCGATAATTTACACCTTAGGCTCTGCTTCTAACTTGGGCCCAAATTGTAAAATGGTCTTATCTATTGGCGTTTTCGTTCCAATTCACATTCCAAGTAATATTCGGCATGCTAATTACATTGCCGGTTGCCAAATTGCATTATCTCTTATAGTTTCCGAGATATGGACTATCGATAATTTACACCTTAGGCTCTGCTTCTAACTTGGGCCCAAATTGTAAAATGGTCTTCTCTATTGGCGATTTCGTTCCAATTCACATTCCAAGTAATATTCGGCATGCTAATTACATTGCCGGTTGCCAAATTGCATTATCTCTTATAGTTTCCGAGATATGGACTATCGATAATTTACACCTTAGGCTCTGTTTCTAACTTGGGCCCAAATTGTAAAATGGTCTTATCTATTGGCGATTTCATTCCAATTTACATTCCAAGTAATATTCGGCATGCTAATTACATTGCCGGTTGCCAAATTGCATTATCTCTTACAGTTTCCGAGATATGGACTATCGATAATTTACACCTTAGGCTCTGCTTCTAACTTGGGCCCAAATTGTAAAATGGTCTTCTCTATTGGCGATTTCGTTCCAATTCACATTCCAAGTAATATTCGGCATGCTAATTACATTGCCGGTTGCCAAATTGCATTATCTCTTATAGTTTCCGAGATATGGACTATCGATAATTTACACCTTAGGCTCTGCTTCTAACTTGGGCCCAAATTGTAAAATGGTCTTCTCTATTGGCGATTTCGTTCCAATTCACATTCCAAGTAATATTCGGCATGCTAATTACATTGCCGGTTGCCAAATTGCATTATCTCTTATAGTTTCCGAGATATGGACTATCGATAATTTACACCTTAGGCTCTGCTTCTAACTTGGGCCCAAATTGTAAAATCGTCTTATCTATTGGCGATTTCGTTCCAATTCACATTCCAAGTAATATTCGGCATGCTAATTACATTGCCGGTTGCCAAATTGCATTATCTCTTATAGTTTCCGAGATATGGACTATCGGTAATTTACACCTTAGGCTCTGCTTCTAACTTGGGCCCAAATTGTAAAATGGTCTTATCTATTGGCGATTTCGTTCCAATTCACATTCCAAGTAATATCCGGCATGCTAATTACATTGCCGGTTGCCAAATTGAATTATCTCTTATAGTTTCCGAGATATGGACTATCGATAATTTACACCTTAGGCTCTGCTTCTAACTTGGGCCCAAATTGTAAAATGGTCTTACCTATTGGCGATTTCGTTCCAATTCACATTCCAAGTAATATTCGGCATGCTAATTACATTGCCGGTTGCCAAATTGCATTATCTCTTCTAGTTTCCGAGATATGGACTATCGATTATTTACACCTTAGGCTCTGCTTCTAACTTGGGCCCAAATCGTAAAATGGTCTTATCTATTTTCGATTTCGTTCCAATTCACATTCCAAGTAATATTCGGCATGCTAATTACATTGCCGGTTGCCAAATTGCATTATCTCTTATAGTTTCCGAGATATGGACTATCGATAATTTACATCTTAGGCTCTGCTTCTAACTTGGGCCCAAATTGTAAAATGGTCTTATCTATTGGCGATTTCATTCCAATTCACATTCCAAGTAATATCCGGCATGCAAATTACATTGGCGGTTGCCAAATTGAATTATCTCTTATAGTTTCCGAGATATGGACTATCGATAATTTACACCTTAGGCTCTGCTTCTAACTTGGGCCCAAATTGTAAAATGGTCTTATCTATTGGCGATTTCGTTCCAATTCACATTCCAAGTAATATTCGGCATGCTAATTACATTGCCGGTTGCCAAATTGCATTATCTCTTATAGTTTCCGAGATATGGACTATCGATAATTTACACCTTAGGCTCTGCTTCTAACTTGGGCCCAAATTGTAAAATGGTCTTATCTATTGGCGATTTCGTTCCAATTCACATTCCAAGTAATACTCGGCATGCTAATTACATTGCCGGTTGCCAAATTGCATTATCTCTTATAGTTTCCGAGATATGGACTATCGATAATTTACACCTTAGGCTCTGCTTCTAACTTGGGCCCAAATTGTAAAATGGTCTTATCTATTGGCGATTTCGTTCCAATTCACATTCCAAGTAATATTCGGCATGCTAATTACATTGCCGGTTGCCAAATTGCATTATCTCTTATAGTTTCCGAGATATGGACTATCGATAATTTACACCTTAGGCTCTGCTTCTAACTTGGGCCCAAATTGTAAAATGGTCTTATCTATTGGCGATTTCGTTCCAATTCACACTCCAAGTAATATTCGGCATGCTAATTACATTGCCGGTTGCGAAATTGCATTATCTCTTATAGTTTCCGAGATATGGACTATCGATAATTTACACCTTAGGCTCTGCTTCTAACTTGGGCCCAAATTGTAAAATGGTTGCCAAATTGAATTATCTCTTATCTATTGGCGATTTCGTTCCAATTCACATTCCAAGTAATATTCGGCATGCTAATTACATTGCCGGTTGCCAAATTGCATTATCTCTTATAGTTTCCGAGATATGGACTATCGATAATTTACACCTTAGGCTCTGCTTCTAACTTGGGCCCAAATTGTAAAATGGTCTTATCTATTGGCGATTTCGTTCCAATTCACATTCCAAGTAATATTCGGCATGCTAATTACATTGCCGGTTGCCAAATTGCATTATCTCTTATAGTTTCCGAGATATGGACTATCGATAATTTACACCTTAGGCTCTGCTTCTAACTTGGGCCCAAATTGTAAAATGGTCTTATCTATTGGCGATTTCGTTCCAATTCACATTCCAAGTAATATTCGGCATGCTAATTACATTGCCGGTTGCCAAATTGCATTATCTCTTATAGTTTCCGAGATATGGACTATCGATAATTTACACCTTAGGCTCTGCTTCTAACTTGGGCCCAAATTGTAAAATGGTCTTATCTATTGGCGATTTCGTTCCAATTCACATTCCAAGTAATATTCGGCATGCTAATTACATTGCCGGTTGCCAAATTGCATTATCTCTTATAGTTTCCGAGATATGGACTATCGATAATTTACACCTTAGGCTCTGCTTCTAACTTGGGCCCAAATTGTAAAATGGTCTTATCTATTGGCGATTTAGTTGCAATTCACATTCCAAGTAATATTCGGCATGCTAATTACATTGCCGGTTGCCAAATTGCATTATCTCTTATAGTTTCCGAGATATGGACTATCGATAATTTACACCTTAGGCTCTGCTTCTAACTTGGGCCCAAATTGTAAAATGGTCTTATCTATTGGCGATTTCGTTCCAATTCACATTCCAAGTAATATGCGGCATGCTAATTACATTGCCGGTTGCCAAATTGCATTATCTCTTATAGTTTCCGAGATATGGACTATCGATAATTTACACCATAGGCTCTGCTTCTAACTTGTGCCCAAATTGTAAAATGGTCTTATCTATTGGCGATTTCGTTCCAATTCACATTCCAAGTAATATTCGGCATGCTAATTACATTGCCGGTTGCCAAATTGCATTATCTCTTATAGTTTCCGAGATATGGACTATCGATAATTTACACCTTAGGCTCTGCTTCTAACTTGGGCCCAAATTGTAAAATGGTCTTATCTATTGGCGATTTCGTTCCAATTCACATTCCAAGTAATATTCGGCATGCTAATTACATTGCCGGTTGCCAAATTGCATTATCTCTTATAGTTTCCGAGATATGGACTATCGATAATTTACACCTTAGGCTCTGCTTCTAACTTGGGCCCAAATTGTAAAATGGTCTTATCTATTGGCGATTTCGTTCCAATTCACATTCCAAGTAATATTCGGCATGCTAATTACATTGCCGGTTGCCAAATTGAATTATCTCTTATAGTTTCCGAGATATGGACTATCGATAATTTACACCTTAGGCTCTGCTTCTAACTTGGGCCCAAATTGTAAAATGGTCTTACCTATTGGCGATTTCGTTCCAATTCACATTCCAAGTAATATTCGGCATGCTAATTACATTGCCGGTTGCCAAATTGCATTATCTCTTATAGTTTCCGAGATATGGACTATCGATAATTTACACCTTAGGCTCTGCTTCTAACTTGGGCCCAAATTGTAAAATGGTCTTATCTATTGGCGATTTCGTTCCAATTCACATTCCAAGTAATATTCGGCATGCTAATTACATTGCCGGTTGCCAAATTGCATTATCTCTTATAGTTTCCGAGATATGGACTATCGATAATTTACACCTTAGGCTCTGCTTCTAACTTGGGCCCAAATTGTAAAATGGTCTTATCTATTGGCGATTTCGTTCCAATTCACATTCCAAGTAATATTCGGCATGCTAATTACATTGCCGGTTGCCAAATTGCATTATCTCTTATAGTTTCCGAGATATGGACTATCGATAATTTACACCTTAGGCTCTGCTTCTAACTTGGGCCCAAATTGTAAAATGGTCTTATCTATTGGCGATTTCGTTCCAATTCACATTCCAAGTAATATTCGGCATGCTAATTACATTGCCGGTTGCCAAATTGCATTATCTCTTATAGTTTCCGAGATATGGACTATCGATAATTTACACCTTAGGCTCTGCTTCTAACTTGGGCCCAAATTGTAAAATGGTCTTATCTATTGGCGATTTAGTTGCAATTCACATTCCAAGTAATATTCGGCATGCTAATTACATTGCCGGCTGCCAAATTGCATTATCTCTTATAGTTTCCGAGATATGGACTATCGATAATTTACACCTTAGGCTCTGCTTCTAACTTGGGCCCAAATTGTAAAATGGTCTTATCTATTGGCGATTTCGTTCCAATTCACATTCCAAGTAATATTCGGCATGCTAATTACATTGCCGGTTGCGAAATTGCATTATCTCTTATAGTTTCCGAGATATGGACTATCAATAATTTACACCTTAGGCTCTGCTTCTAACTTGGGCCCAAATTGTAAAATTGTCTTATCTATTGGCGATTTCGTTCCAATTCACATTCCAAGTAATATTCGGCATGCTAATTACATTGCCGGTTGCCAAATTGCATTATCTCTTATAGTTTCCGAGATATGGACTATCGATAATTTACACCTTAGGCTCTGCTTCTAACTTGGGCCCAAATTGTAAAATTGTCTTATCTATTGGCGATTTCGTTCCAATTCACATTCCAAGTAATATTCGGCATGCTAATTACATTGCCGGTTGCCAAATTGCATTATCTCTTATAGTTTCCGAGATATGGACTATCGATAATTTACACCTTAGGCTCTGCTTCTAACTTGGGCCCAAATTGTAAAATGGTCTTATCTATTGGCCATTTCGTTCCAATTCACATTCCAAGTAATATTCGGCATGCTAATTACATTGCCGGTTGCCAAATTGCATTATCTCTTATAGTTTCCGAGATATGGACTATCGATAATTTACACCTTAGGCTCTGCTTCTAACTTGGGCCCAAATTGTAAAATGGTCTTATCTATTGGCGATTTCGTCCCAATTCACATTCCAAGTGATATTCGGCATGCTAATTACATTGCCGGTTGCGAAATTGCATTATCTCTTATAGTTTCCGAGATATGGACTATCAATAATTTACACCTTAGGCTCTGCTTCTAACTTGGGCCCAAATTGTAAAATGGTCTTATCTATTGGCGATTTCGTCCCAATTCACATTCCAAGTGATATTCGGCATGCTAATTACATTGCCGGTTGCGAAATTGCATTATCTCTTATAGTTTCCGAGATATGGACTATCAATAATTTACACCTTAGGCTCTGCTTCTAACTTGGGCCCAAATTGTAAAATGGTCTTATCTATTGGCGATTTCGTACCAATTCACATTCCAAGTAATATTCGGCATGCTAATTACATTGCCGGTTGCCAAATTGCATTATCTCTTATAGTTTCCGAGATATGGACTATCGATAATTTACACCTTAGGCTCTGCTTCTAACTTGGGCCCAAATTGTAAAATGGTCTTATCTATTGGCGATTTCGTTCCAATTCACATTCCAAGTATTATTCGGCATGCTAATTACATTGCTGGTTGCCAAATTGCATTATCTCTTATAGTTTCCGAGATATGGACTATCGATAATTTACACCTTAGGCTCTGCTTCTAACTTGGGCCCAAATTGTAAAATGGTCTTATCTATTGGCGATTTAGTTGCAATTCACATTCCAAGTAATATTCGGCATGCTAATTACATTGCCGGTTGCCAAATTGCATTATCTCTTATAGCTTCCGAGATATGGACTATCGATAATTTACACCTTAGGCTCTGCTTCTAACTTGGGCCCAAATTGTAAAATGGTCTTATCTATTGGCGCTTTCGTTCCAATTCACACTCCAAGTAATATTCGGCATGCTAATTACATTGCCGGTTGCGAAATTGCATTATCTCTTATAGTTTCCGAGATATGGACTATCGATAATTTACACCTTAGGCTCTGCTTCTAACTTGGGCCCAAATTTTAAAATGGTCTTATTTATTGGCGATTTCGTTCCAATTCACATTCCAAGTAATATTCGGCATGCTAATTACATTGCCGGTTGCCAAATTGCATTATCTCTTATAGTTTCCGAGATATGGACTATCGATAATTTACACCTTAGGCTCTGCTTCTAACTTGGGCCCAAATTGTAAAATGGTCTTATCTATTGGCGATTTCGTTCCAATTCACATTCCAAGTAATATTCGGCATGCTAATTACATTGCCGTTTGCCAAATTGCATTATCTCTTATAGTTTCCGAGATATGGACTATCGATAATTTACACCTTAGGCTCTGCTTCTAACTTGGGCCCAAATTGTAAAATGGTCTTATCTATTGGCGATTTCGTCCCAATTCACATTCCAAGTGATATTCGGCATGCTAATTACATTGCCGGTTGCGAAATTGCATTATCACTTATAGTTTCCGAGATATGGACTATCAATAATTTACACCTTAGGCTCTGCTTCTAACTTGGGCCCAAATTGTAAAATGGTCTTATCTATTGGCGATTTCGTTCCAATTCACATTCCAAGTAATATTCGGCATGCTATTTACATTGCCGGTTGCCAAATTGCATTATCTCTTATAGTTTCCGAGATATGGACTATCGATAATTTACACCTTAGGCTCTGCTTCTAACTTGGGCCCAAATTGTAAAATGGTCTTATCTATTGGCGATTTCGTTCCAATTCACATTCCAAGTAATATTCGGCATGCTAATTACATTGCCGGTTGCCAAATTGCATTATCTCTTATAGTTTCCGAGATATGGACTATCGATAATTTACACCTTAGGCTCTGCTTCTAACTTGGGCCCAAATTGTAAAATGGTCTTATCTATTGACGATTTCGTTCCAATTCACATTCCAAGTAATATTCGGCATGCTAATTACATTGCCGGTTGCCAAATTGCATTATCTCTTATAGTTTCCGAGATATGGACTATCGATAATTTACACCTTAGGCTCTGCTTCTAACTTGGGCCCAAATTGTAAAATGGCCTTATCTATTGGCGATTTCGTCCCAATTCACATTCCAAGTAATATTCGCCATGCTAATTACATTGCCGGTTGCGAAATTGCATTATCTCTTATAGTTTCAGAGATATGGACTATCGATAATTTACACCTTAGGCTCTGCTTCTAATTTGGGCCCAAATTGTAAAATGGTCTTATCTATTGGCAATTTCGTTCCAATTCACATTCCAAGTAATATTCGGCATGCTAATTACATTGCCGGTTGCCAAATTGCATTATCTCTTATAGTTTCCGAGATATAGACTATCGATAATTTACACCTTAGGCTCTGCTTCTAACTTGGGCCCAAATTGTAAAATGGTCTTATCTATTGGCGATTTCGTTCCAATTCACATTCCAAGTAATATTCGGCATGCTAATTACATTGTCGGTTGCCAAATTGCATTAACTCTTATAGTTTCCGAGATATGGACTATCGAAAATTTACACCTTAGGCTCTGCTTCTAACTTGGGCCCAAATTGTAAAATGGTCTTATCTATTGGCGATTTCGTTCCAATTCACATTCCAAGTAATATTCGGCATGCTAATTACATTGCCGGTTGCCAAATTGCATTATCTCTTATAGTTTACGAGATATGGACTATCGATAATTTACACCATAGGCTCTGCTTCTAACTTGGGCCCAAATTGTAAAATGGTCTTATCTATTGGCGATTTCGTTCCAATTCACATTCCAAGTAATATTCGGCATGCTAATTACATTGCCGGTTGCCAAATTGCATTATCTCTTATAGTTTCCGAGATATGGACTATCGATAATTTACACCTTAGGCTCTGCTTCTAACTTGGGCCCAAATTGTAAAATGGTCTTATCTATTGGCGATTTCGTTCCAATTCACATTCCAAGTAATATTCGGCATGCTAATTACATTGCCGGTTGCCAAATTGCATTATCTCTTATAGTTTCCGAGATATGGACTATCGATAATTTACATCTTAGGCTCTGCTTCTAAATTGGGCCCAAATTGTAAAATGGTCTTATCTATTGGCGATTTCGTTCCAATTCACATTCCAAGTAATATTCGGCATGCTAATTACATTGCCGGTTGCCAAATTGAATTATCTCTTATAGTTTCCGAGAAATGGACTATCAATAATTTACACCTTAGGCTCTGCTTCTAACTTGGGCCCAAATTGTAAAATGGTCTTATCTATTGGCGATTTCGTCCCAATTCACATTCCAAGTGATATTCGGCATGCTAATTACATTGCCGGTTGCGAAATTGCATTATCTCTTATAGTTTCCGAGAAATGGACTATCAATAATTTACACCTTAGGCTCTGCTTCTAACTTGGGCCCAAATTGTAAAATGGTCTTATCTATTGGCGATTTCGTTCCAATTCACATTCCAAGTAATATTCGGCATGCTAATTACATTGCCGGTTGCCAAATTGCATTATCTCTTATAGTTTCCGAGATATGGACTATCGATAATTTACACCTTTGGCTCTGCTTCTAACTTGGGCCCAAATTGTAAAATGGTCTTATCTATTGGCGATTTCGTTCCAATTCACATTCCAAGTAATATTCGGCATGCTAATTACATTGCCGGTTGCCAAATTGCATTATCTCTTATAGTTTCCGAGATATGGACTATCGATAATTTACACCTTAGGCTCTGCTTCTAACTTGGGCCCAAATTGTAAAATGGTCTTATCTATTGGCGATTTCGTTCCAATTCACATTCCTAGTAATATGCGGCATGCTAATTACATTGCCGGTTGCCAAATTGCATTATCTCTTATAGTTTCCGAGATATGGACTATCGATAATTTACACCATAGGCTCTGCTTCTAACTTGGGCCCAAATTGTAAAATGGTCTTATCTATTGGCGATTTCGTTCCAATTCACATTCCAAGTAATATTCGGCATGCTAATTACATTGCCGGTTGCCAAATTGCATTATCTCTTATAGTTTCCGAGATATGGACTATCGATAATTTACACCTTAGGCTCTGCTTCTAACTTGGGCCCAAATTGTAAAATGGTCTTATCTATTGGCGATTTCGTTCCAATTCACATTCCAAGTAATATTCGGCATGCTAATTACATTGCCGGTTGCCAAATTGCATTATCTCTTATAGTTTCCGAGATATGGACTATCGATAATTTACACCTTAGGCTCTGCTTCTAACTTGGGCCCAAATTGTAAAATGGTCTTATCTATTGGCGATTTCGTTCCAATTCACATTCCAAGTAATATTCGGCATGCTAATTACATTGCCGGTTGCCAAATTGAATTATCTCTTATAGTTTCCGAGATATGGACTATCGATAATTTACACCTTAGGCTCTGCTTCTAACTTGGGCCCAAATTGTAAAATGGTCTTACCTATTGGCGATTTCGTTCCAATTCACATTCCAAGTAATATTCGGCATGCTAATTACATTGCCGGTTGCCAAATTGCATTATCTCTTATAGTTTCCGAGATATGGACTATCGATAATTTACACCTTAGGCTCTGCTTCTAACTTGGGCCCAAATTGTAAAATGGTCTTATCTATTGGCGATTTCGTTCCAATTCACATTCCAAGTAATATTCGGCATGCTAATTACATTGCCGGTTGCCAAATTGCATTATCTCTTATAGTTTCCGAGATATGGACTATCGATAATTTACACCTTAGGCTCTGCTTCTAACTTGGGCCCAAATTGTAAAATGGTCTTATCTATTGGCGATTTCGTCCCAATTCACGTTCCAAGTGATATTCGGCATGCTAATTACATTGCCGGTTGCGAAATTGCATTATCTCTTATAGTTTCCGAGATATGGACTATCAATAATTTACACCTTAGGCTCTGCTTCTAACTTGGGCCCAAATTGTAAAATGGTCTTATCTATTGGCGATTTCGTTCCAATTCACATTCCAAGTAATATTCGGCATGCTAATTACATTGCCGGTTGCCAAATTGCATTATCTCTTATAGTTTCCGAGATATGGACTATCGATAATTTACACCTTAGGCTCTGCTTCTAACTTGGGCCCAAATTGTAAAATGGTCTTATCTATTGGCGATTTCGTTCCAATTCACATTCCAAGTAATATTCGGCATGCTAATTACATTGCCGGTTGCCAAATTGCATTATCTCTTATAGTTTCCGAGATATGGACTATCGATAATTTACACCTTAGGCTCTGCTTCTAACTTGGGCCCAAATTGTAAAATGGTCTTATCTATTGGCGATTTCGTTCCAATTCACATTCCAAGTAATATTCGGCATGCTAATTACATTGCCGGTTGCCAAATTGCATTATCTCTTATAGTTTCCGAGATATGGACTATCGATAATTTACACCTTAGGCTCTGCTTCTAACTTGGGCCCAAATTGTAAAATGGTCTTATCTATTGGCGATTTCGTTCCAATTCACATTCCAAGTAATATTCGGCATGCTAATTACATTGCCGGTTGCCAAATTGCATTATCTCTTATAGTTTCCGAGATATGGACTATCGATAATTTACACCTTAGGCTCTGCTTCTAACTTGGGCCCAAATTGTAAAATGGTCTTATCTATTGGCGATTTCGTTCCAATTCACACTCCAAGTAATATTCGGCATGCTAATTACATTGCCGGTTGCGAAATTGCATTATCTCTTATAGTTTCCGAGATATGGACTATCGATAATTTACACCTTAGGCTCTGCTTCTAACTTGGGCCCAAATTGTAAAATGGTCTTATCTATTGGCGATTTCGTTCCAATTCACATTCCAAGTAATATTCGGCATGCTAATTACATTGCCGGTTGCCAAATTGCATTATCTCTTATAGTTTCCGAGATATGGACTATCGATAATTTACACCTTAGGCTCTGCTTCTAACTTGGGCCCAAATTGTAAAATGGTCTTATCTTTTGGCGATTTAGTTGCAATTCACATTCCAAGTAATATTCGGCATGCTAATTACATTGCCGGTTGCCAAATTGCAATATCTCTTATAGTTTCCGAGATATGGACTATCGATAATTTACACCTTAGGCTCTGCTTCTAACTTGGGCCCAAATTGTAAAATGGTCTTATCTATTGGCGATTTCGTTCCAATTCACATTCCAAGTAATATTCGGCATGCTAATTACATTGCCGGTTGCCAAATTGCATTATCTCTCATAGTTTCCGAGATATGGACTATCGATAATTTACACCTTAGGCTCTGCTTCTAACTTGGGCCCAAATTGTAAAATGGTCTTATCAATTGGCGATTTCGTTCCAATTCACATTCCAAGTAATATTCGGCATGCTAATTACATTGCCGGTTGCCAAATTGCATTATCTCTTATAGTTTCCGAGATATGGACTATCGATAATTTACACCTTAGGCTCTGCTTCTAACTTGGGCCCAAATTGTAAAATGGTCTTATCTATTGGCGATTTAGTTGCAATTCACATTCCAAGTAATATTCGGCATGCTAATTACATTGCCGGTTGCCAAATTGCATTATCTCTTATAGTTTCCGAGATATGGACTATCGATAATTTACACCTTAGGCTCTGCTTCTAACTTGGGCCCAAATTGTAAAATGGTCTTATCTATTGGCGATTTCGTTCCAATTCACATTCCAAGTAATATTCGGCATGCTAATTACATTGCCGGTTGCGAAATTGCATTATCTCTTATAGTTTCCGAGATATGGACTATCAATAATTTACACCTTAGGCTCTGCTTCTAACTTGGGCCCAAATTGTAAAATTGTCTTATCTATTGGCGATTTCGTTCCAATTCACATTCCAAGTAATATTCGGCATGCTAATTACATTGCCGGTTGCCAAATTGCATTATCTCTTATAGTTTCCGAGATATGGACTATCGATAATTTACACCTTAGGCTCTGCTTCTAACTTGGGCCCAAATTGTAAAATGGTCTTATCTATTGGCGATTTCGTTCCAATTCACATTCCAAGTAATATTCGGCATGCTAATTACATTGCCGGTTGCCAAATTGCATTATCTCTTATAGTTTCCGAGATATGGACTATCGATAATTTATACCTTAGGCTCTGCTTCTAACTTGGGCCCAAATTGTAAAATGGTCTTATCTATTGGCGATTTCGTTCCAATTCACACTACAAGTAATATTCGGCATGCTAATTACATTGCCGGTTGCGAAATTGCATTATCTCTTATAGTTTCCGAGATATGGACTATCGATAATTTACACCTTAGGCTCTGCTTCTAACTTGGGCCCAAATTGTAAAATGGTCTTATCTATTGGCGATTTCGTTCCAATTCACATTCCAAGTAATATTCGGCATGCTAATTACATTGCCGGTTGCCAAATTGCATTATCTCTTATAGTTTCCGAGATATGGACTATCGATAATTTACACCTTAGGCTCTGCTTCTAACTTGGGCCCAAATTGTAAAATGGTCTTATCTATTGGCGATTTCGTTCCAATTCACATTCCAAGTAATATTCGGCATGCTAATTACATTGCCGGTTGCCAAATTGCATCATCTCTTATAGTTTCCGAGATATGGACTATCGATAATTTACACCTTAGGCTCTGCTTCTAACTTGGGCCCAAATTGTAAAATGGTCTTATCTATTGGCGATTTCGTCCCAATTCACATTCCAAGTGATATTCGGCATGCTAATTACATTGCCGGTTGCGAAATTGCATTATCCCTTATAGTTTCCGAGATATGGACTATCAATAATTTACACCTTAGGCTCTGCTTCTAACTTGGGCCCAAATTGTAAAATGTTCTTATCTATTGGCGATTTCGTACCAATTCACATTCCAAGTAATATTCGGCATGCTAATTATATTGCCGGTTACCAAATTGCATTATCTCTTATAGTTTCCGAGATATGGACTATCGATAATTTACACCTTAGGCTCTGCTTCTAACTTGGGCCCAAATTGTAAAATGGTCTTATCTATTGGCGATTTCGTTCCAATTCACATTCCAAGTAATATTCGGCATGCTAATTACATTGCCGGTTGCCAAATTGCATTATCTCTTATAGTTTCCGAGATATGGACTATCGATAATTTACACCTTAGGCTCTGCTTCTAACTTGGGCCCAAATTGTAAAATGGTCTTATCTATTGGCGATTTCGTTCCAATTCACATTCCAAGTATTATTCGGCATGCTAATTACATTGCCGGTTGCCAAATTGCATTATCTCTTATAGTTTCCGAGATATGGACTATCGATAATTTACACCTTAGGCTCTGCTTCTAACTTGGGCCCAAATTGTAAAATGGTCTTATCTATTGGCGATTTAGTTGCAATTCACATTCCAAGTAATATTCGGCATGCTAATTACATTGCCGGTTGCCAAATTGCATTATCTCTTATAGTTTCCGAGATATGGACTATCGATAATTTACACCTTAGGCTCTGCTTCTAACTTGGGCCCAAATTGTAAAATGGTCTTATCTATTGGCGCTTTCGTTCCAATTCACACTCCAAGTAATATTCGGCATGCTAATTACATTGCCGGTTGCGAAATTGCATTATCTCTTATAGTTTCCGAGATATGGACTATCGATAATTTACACCTTAGGCTCTGCTTCTAACTTGGGCCCAAATTTTAAAATGGTCTTATTTATTGGCGATTTCGTTCCAATTCACATTCCAAGTAATATTCGGCATGCTAATTACATTGCCGGTTGCCAAATTGCATTATCTCTTATAGTTTCCGAGATATGGACTATCGATAATTTACACCTTAGGCTCTGCTTCTAACTTGGGCCCAAATTGTAAAATGGTCTTATCTATTGGCGATTTCGTTCCAATTCACATTCCAAGTAATATTCGGCATGCTAATTACATTGCCGTTTGCCAAATTGCATTATCTCTTATAGTTTCCGAGATATGGACTATCGATAATTTACACCTTAGGCTCTGCTTCTAACTTGGGCCCAAATTGTAAAATGGTCTTATCTATTGGCGATTTCGTCCCAATTCACATTCCAAGTGATATTCGGCATGCTAATTACATTGCCGGTTGCGAAATTGCATTATCACTTATAGTTTCCGAGATATGGACTATCAATAATTTACACCTTAGGCTCTGCTTCTAACTTGGGCCCAAATTGTAAAATGGTCTTATCTATTGGCGATTTCGTTCCAATTCACACTCCAAGTAATATTCGGCATGCTAATTACATTGCCGGTTGCGAAATTGCATTATCTCTTATAGTTTCCGAGATATGGACTATCGATAATTTACACCTTAGGCTCTGCTTCTAACTTGGGCCCAAATTGTAAAATGGTCTTATCTATTGGCGATTTCGTTCCAATTCACATTCCAAGTAATATTCGGCATGCTAATTACATTGCCGGTTGCCAAATTGCATTATCTTTTATAGTTTCCGAGATATGGACTATCGATAATTTACACCTTAGGCTCTGCTTCTAACTTGGGCCCAAATTGTAAAATGGTCTTATCTTTTGGCGATTTAGTTGCAATTCACATTCCAAGTAATATTCGGCATGCTAATTACATTGCCGGTTGCCAAATTGCAATATCTCTTATAGTTTCCGAGATATGGACTATCGATAATTTACACCTTAGGCTCTGCTTCTAACTTGGGCCCAAATTGTAAAATGGTCTTATCTATTGGCGATTTCGTTCCAATTCACATTCCAAGTAATATTCGGCATGCTAATTACATTGCCGGTTGCCAAATTGCATTATCTCTCATAGTTTCCGAGATATGGACTATCGATAATTTACACCTTAGGCTCTGCTTCTAACTTGGGCCCAAATTGTAAAATGGTCTTATCAATTGGCGATTTCGTTCCAATTCACATTCCAAGTAATATTCGGCATGCTAATTACATTGCCGGTTGCCAAATTGCATTATCTCTTATAGTTTCCGAGATATGGACTATCGATAATTTACACCTTAGGCTCTGCTTCTAACTTGGGCCCAAATTGTAAAATGGTCTTATCTATTGGCGATTTAGTTGCAATTCACATTCCAAGTAATATTCGGCATGCTAATTACATTGCCGGTTGCCAAATTGCATTATCTCTTATAGTTTCCGAGATATGGACTATCGATAATTTACACCTTAGGCTCTGCTTCTAACTTGGGCCCAAATTGTAAAATGGTCTTATCTATTGGCGATTTCGTTCCAATTCACATTCCAAGTAATATTCGGCATGCTAATTACATTGCCGGTTGCGAAATTGCATTATCTCTTATAGTTTCCGAGATATGGACTATCAATAATTTACACCTTAGGCTCTGCTTCTAACTTGGGCCCAAATTGTAAAATTGTCTTATCTATTGGCGATTTCGTTCCAATTCACATTCCAAGTAATATTCGGCATGCTAATTACATTGCCGGTTGCCAAATTGCATTATCTCTTATAGTTTCCGAGATATGGACTATCGATAATTTACACCTTAGGCTCTGCTTCTAACTTGGGCCCAAATTGTAAAATGGTCTTATCTATTGGCGATTTCGTTCCAATTCACATTCCAAGTAATATTCGGCATGCTAATTACATTGCCGGTTGCCAAATTGCATTATCTCTTATAGTTTCCGAGATATGGACTATCGATAATTTACACCTTAGGCTCTGCTTCTAACTTGGGCCCAAATTGTAAAATGGTCTTATCTATTGGCGATTTCGTTCCAATTCACACTACAAGTAATATTCGGCATGCTAATTACATTGCCGGTTGCGAAATTGCATTATCTCTTATAGTTTCCGAGATATGGACTATCGATAATTTACACCTTAGGCTCTGCTTCTAACTTGGGCCCAAATTGTAAAATGGCCTTATCTATTGGCGATTTCGTTCCAATTCACATTCCAAGTAATATTCGGCATGCTAATTACATTGCCGGTTGCCAAATTGCATTATCTCTTATAGTTTCCGAGATATGGACTATCGATAATTTACACCTTAGGCTCTGCTTCTAACTTGGGCCCAAATTGTAAAATGGTCTTATCTATTGGCGATTTCGTTCCAATTCACATTCCAAGTAATATTCGGCATGCCAATTACATTGCCGGTTGCCAAATTGCATCATCTCTTATAGTTTCCGAGATATGGACTATCGATAATTTACACCTTAGGCTCTGCTTCTAACTTGGGCCCAAATTGTAAAATGGTCTTATCAATTGGCGATTTCGTCCCAATTCACATTCCAAGTGATATTCGGCATGCTAATTACATTGCCGGTTGCGAAATTGCATTATCTCTTATAGTTTCCGAGATATGGACTATCAATAATTTACACCTTAGGCTCTGCTTCTAACTTGGGCCCAAATTGTAAAATGTTCTTATCTATTGGCGATTTCGTACCAATTCACATTCCAAGTAATATTCGGCTTGCTAATTATATTGCCGGTTGCCAAATTGCATTATCTCTTATAGTTTCCGAGATATGGACTATCGATAATTTACACCTTAGGCTCTGCTTCTAACTTGGGCCCAAATTGTAAAATGGTCTTATCTATTGGCGATTTCGTTCCAATTCACATTCCAAGTAATATTCGGCATGCTAATTACATTGCCGGTTGCCAAATTGCATTATCTCTTATAGTTTCCGAGATATGGACTATCGATAATTTACACCTTAGGCTCTGCTTCTAACTTGGGCCCAAATTGTAAAATGGTCTTATCTATTGGCGATTTCGTTCCAATTCACATTCCAAGTATTATTCGGCATGCTAATTACATTGCCGGTTGCCAAATTGCATTATCTCTTATAGTTTCCGAGATATGGACTATCGATAATTTACACCTTAGGCTCTGCTTCTAACTTGGGCCCAAATTGTAAAATGGTCTTATCTATTGGCGATTTAGTTGCAATTCACATTCCAAGTAATATTCGGCATGCTAATTACATTGCCGGTTGCCAAATTGCATTATCTCTTATAGTTTCCGAGATATGGACTATCGATAATTTACACCTTAGGCTCTGCTTCTAACTTGGGCCCAAATTGTAAAATGGTCTTATCTATTGGCGCTTTCGTTCCAATTCACACTCCAAGTAATATTCGGCGTGCTAATTACATTGCCGGTTGCGAAATTGCATTATCTCTTATAGTTTCCGAGATATGGACTATCGATAATTTACACCTTAGGCTCTGCTTCTAACTTGGGCCCAAATTTTAAAATGGTCTTATTTATTGGCGATTTCGTTCCAATTCACATTCCAAGTAATATTCGGCATGCTAATTACATTGCCGGTTGCCAAATTGCATTATCTCTTATAGTTTCCGAGATATGGACTATCGATAATTTACACCTTAGGCTCTGCTTCTAACTTGGGCCCAAATTGTAAAATGGTCTTATCTATTGGCGATTTCGTTCCAATTCACATTCCAAGTAATATTCGGCATGCTAATTACATTGCCGTTTGCCAAATTGCATTATCTCTTATAGTTTCCGAGATATGGACTATCGATAATTTACACCTTAGGCTCTGCTTCTAACTTGGGCCCAAATTGTAAAATGGTCTTATCTATTGGCGATTTCGTCCCAATTCACATTCCAAGTGATATTCGGCATGCTAATTACATTGCCGGTTGCGAAATTGCATTATCACTTATAGTTTCCGAGATATGGACTATCAATAATTTACACCTTAGGCTCTGCTTCTAACTTGGGCCCAAATTGTAAAATGGTCTTATCTATTGGCGATTTCGTTCCAATTCACATTCCAAGTAATATTCGGCATGCTATTTACATTGCCGGTTGCCAAATTGCATTATCTCTTATAGTTTCCGAGATATGGAATATCGATTATTTACACCTTAGGCTCTGCTTCTAACTTGGGCCCAAATTGTAAAATGGTCTTATCTATTGGCGATTTCGTTCCAATTCACATTCCAAGTAATATTCGGCATGCTAATTACATTGCCGGTTGCCAAATTGCATTATCTCTTATAGTTTCCGAGATATGGACTATCGATAATTTACACCTTAGGCTCTGCTTCTAACTTGGGCCCAAATTGTAAAATGGTCTTATCTATTGACGATTTCGTTCCAATTCACATTCCAAGTAATATTCGGCATGCTAATTACATTGCCGGTTGCCAAATTGCATTATCTCTTATAGTTTCCGAGATATGGACTATCGATAATTTACACCTTAGGCTCTGCTTCTAACTTGGGCCCAAATTGTAAAATGGCCTTATCTATTGGCGATTTCGTCCCAATTCACATTCCAAGTAATATTCGGCATGCTAATTACATTGCCGGTTGCGAAATTGCATTATCTCTTATAGTTTCAGAGATATGGACTATCGATAATTTACACCTTAGGCTCTGCTTCTAACTTGGGCCCAAATTGTAAAATGGTCTTATCTATTGGCAATTTCGTTCCAATTCACATTCCAAGTAATATTCGGCATGCTAATTACATTGCCGGTTGCCAAATTGCATTATCTCTTATAGTTTCCGAGATATAGACTATCGATAATTTACACCTTAGGCTCTGCTTCTAACTTGGGCCCAAATTGTAAAATGGTCTTATCTATTGGCGATTTCGTTCCAATTCACATTCCAAGTAATATTCGGCATGCTAATTACATTGCCGGTTGCCAAATTGCATTATCTCTTATAGTTTCCGAGATATGGACTATCGATAATTTACACCATAGGCTCTGCTTCTAACTTGGGCCCAAATTGTAAAATGGTCTTATCTATTGGCGATTTCGTTCCAATTCACATTCCAAGTAATATTCGGCATGCTAATTACATTGCCGGTTGCCAAATTGCATTATCTCTTATAGTTTCCGAGATATGGACTATCGATAATTTACACCTTAGGCTCTGCTTCTAACTTGGGCCCAAATTGTAAAATGGTCTTATCTATTGGCGATTTCGTTCCAATTCACATTCCAAGTAATATTCGGCATGCTAATTACATTGCCGGTTGCCAAATTGCATTATCTCTTATAGTTTCCGAGATATGGACTATCGATAATTTACACCTTAGGCTCTGCTTCTAACTTGGGCCCAAATTGTAAAATGGTCTTATCTATTGGCGATTTCGTTCCAATTCACATTCCAAGTAATATTCGGCATGCTAATTACATTGCCGGTTGCCAAATTGAATTATCTCTTATAGTTTCCGAGATATGGACTATCGATAATTTACACCTTAGGCTCTGCTTCTAACTTGGGCCCAAGTTGTAAAATGGTCTTATCTATTGGCGATTTCGTTCCAATTCACATTCCAAGTAATATTCGGCATTCTAATTACATTGCCGGTTGCCAAATTGCATTATCTCTTATAGTTTCCGAGATATGGACTATCGATAATTTACACCTTAGGCTCTGCTTCTAACTTGGGCCCAAATTGTAAAATGGTCTTATCTATTGGCGATTTCGTCCCAATTCACATTCCAAGTGATATTCGGCATGCTAATTACATTGCCGGTTGCGAAATTGCATTATCTCTTATAGTTTCCGAGATATGGACTATCGATAATTTACACCTTAGGCTCTGCTTCTAACTTGGGCCCAAATTGTAAAATGGTCTTATCTATTGGCGATTTCGTTCCAATTCACATTCCAAGTAATATTCGGCATGCTAATTACATTGCCGGTTGCCAAATTGCATTATCTCTTATAGTTTCCGAGATATGGACTATCGATAATGTACACCTTAGGCTCTGCTTCTAACTTGGGCCCAAATTGTAAAATGGTCTTATCTATTGGCGATTTAGTTGCAATTCACATTCCAAGTAATACTCGGCATGCTAATTACATTGCCAGTTGCCAAATTGCATTATCTCTTATAGTTTCCGAGATATGGACTATCGATAATTTACACCTTAGGCTCTGCTTCTAACTTGGGCCCAAATTGTAAAATGGTCTTATCTATTGGCGATTTCGTTCCAATTCACATTCCAAGTAATATTCGGCATGCTAATACATTGCCGGTTGCCAAATTGCATTATCTCTTATAGTTTCCGAGATATGGACTATCGATAATTTACACCTTAGGCTCTGCTTCTAACTTGGGCCCAAATTGTAAAATGGTCTTATCTATTGGCGATTTAGTTGCAATTCACATTCCAAGTAATATTCGGCATGCTAATTACATTGCCGGTTGCCAAATTGCATTATCTCTTATAGTTTCCGAGATATGGACTATCGATAAATTACACATTAGGCTCTGCTTCTAACTTGGGCCCAAATTGTAAAATGGTCTTATCTATTGGCGATTTCGTTCCAATTCACATTCCAAGTAATATTCGGCATGCTAATTACATTGCCGGTTGCCAAATTGCATTATCTCTTATAGTTTCCGAGATATGGATTATCGATAATTTACACCTTAGGCTCTGCTTCTAACTTGGGCCCAAATTGCAAAATGGTCTTATCTATTGGCGATTTCGTTCCAAATCACATTCCAAGTAATATTCGGCACGCTAATTACATTGCCGGTTGCCAAATTGCATTATCTCTTATAGTTTCCGAGATATGGACTATCGATAATTTACACCTTAGGCTCTGCTTCTAACTTGGGCCCAAATTGTAAAATGGTCTTATCTATTGGCGATTTCGTTCCAATTCACACTCCAAGTAATATTCGGCATGCTAATTACATTGCCGGTTGCGAAATTGCATTATCTCTTATAGTTTCCGAGATATGGACTATCGATAATTTACACCTTAGGCTCTGCTTCTAACTTGGGCCCAAATTGTAAAATGGACTTATCTATTGGCGATTTCGTTCCAATTCACATTCCAAGTAATATTCGGCATGCTAATTACATTGCCGGTTGCCAAATTGCATTATCTCTTATAGTTTCCGAGATATGGACTATCGATAATTTACACCTTAGGCTCTGCTTCTAACTTGGGCCCAAATTGTAAAATGGTCTTATCTATTGGCGATTTCGTTCCAATTCACATTCCAAGTAATATTTGGCATGCTAATTACATTGCCGGTTGCCAAATTGCATTATCTCTTATAGTTTCCGAGATATGGACTATCGATAATTTACACCTTAGGCTCTGCTTCTAACTTGGGCCCAAATTGTAAAATGGTCTTATCTATTGGCGATTTCGTCCCAATTCACATTCCAAGTGATATTCGGCATGCTAATTACATTGCCGGTTGCGAAATTGCATTATCTCTTATAGTTTCCGAGATATGGACTATCAATAATTTACACCTTAGGCTCTGCTTCTAACTTGGGCCCAAATTGTAAAATGGTCTTATCTATTGGCGATTTCGTTCCAATTCACATTCCAAGTAATATTCGGCATGCTAATTACATTGCCGGTTGCCAAATTGCATTATCTCTTATAGTTTCCGAGATATGGACTATCGATAATTTACACCTTAGGCTCTGCTTCTAACTTGGGCCCAAATTGTAAAATGGTCTTATCTATTGGCGATTTCGTTCCAATTCACATTGCAAGTAATATTCGGCATGCTAATTACATTGCCGGTTGCCAAATTGCATTATCTCTTATAGTTTCCGAGATATGGACTATCGATAATTTACACCTTAGGCTCTGCTTCTAACTTGGGCCCAAATTGTAAAATGGTCTTATCTATTGGCGATTTCGTTCCAATTCACATTCCAAGTAATATTCGGCATGCTAATTACATTGCCGGTTGCCAAATTGCATTATCTCTTATAGTTTCCGAGATATGGACTATCGATAATTTACACCTTAGGCTCTGCTTCTAACTTGGGCCCAAATTGTAAAATGGTCTTATCTATTGGCGATTTAGTTGCAATTCACATTCCAAGTAATATTCGGCATGCTAATTACATTGCCGGTTGCCAAATTGCATTATCTCTTATAGTTTCCGAGATATGGACTATCGATAATTTACACCTTAGGCTCTGCTTCTAACTTGGGCCCATATTGTAAAATGGTCTTATCTATTGGCGATTTCGTTCCAATTCACACTCCAAGTAATATTCGGCATGCTAATTACATTGCCGGTTGCGAAATTGCATTATCTCTTATAGTTTCCGAGATATGGACTATCGATAATTTACACCTTAGGCTCTGCTTCTAACTTGGGCCCAAATTGTAAAATGGTCTTATCTATTGGCGATTTCGTTCCAATTCACATTCCAAGTAATATTCGGCATGCTAATTACATTGCCGGTTGCCAAATTGCATTATCTCTTATAGTTTCCGAGATATGGACTATCGATAATTTACACCTTAGGCTCTGCTTCTAACTTGGGCCCAAATTGTAAAATGGTCTAATCTATTGGCGATTTCGTTCCAATTCACACTCCAAGTAATATTCGGCATGCTAATTACATTGCCGGTTGCGAAATTGCATTATCTCTTATAGTTTCCGAGATATGGACTATCGATAATTTACACCTTAGGCTCTGCTTCTAACTTGGGCCCAAATTGTAAAATGGTCTTATCTATTGGCGATTTCGTTCCAATTCACATTCCAAGTAATATTCGGCATGCTAATTACATTGCCGGTTGCCAAATTGCATTATCTCTTATAGTTTCCGAGATATGGACTATCGATAATTTACACCTTAGGCTCGCTTCTAACTTGGGCCCAAATTGTAAAATGGCCTTATCTATTGGCGATTTCGTTCCAATTCACATTCCAAGTAATATTCGGCATGCTAATTACATTGCCGGTTGCCAAATTGCTTTATCTCTTATAGTTTCCGAGATATGGACTATCGATAATTTACACCTTAGGCTCTGCTTCTAACTTGGGCCCAAATTGTAAAATGGTCTTATCTATTGGCGATTTCGTCCCAATTCACATTCCAAGTAATATTCGGCATGCTAATTACATTGCCGGTTGCCAAATTGCATTATCTCTTATAGTTTCCGAGATATGGACTATCGATAATTTACACCTTAGGCTCTGCTTCTAACTTGGGCCCAAATTGTAAAATGGTATTATCTATTGGCGATTTCGTTCCAATTCACATTCCAAGTAATATTCGGCATGCTAATTACATTGCCGGTTGCAAAAATTCCATTATCTCTTATAGTTTCCGAGATATGGACTATCGATAATTTACACCTTAGGCTCTGCTCCTAACTTGGGCCCAAATTGTAAGATGGTCTTATCTATTGGCGATTTCGATCCAATTCACATTCCAAGTAATATTCGGCATGCTAATTACATTGCCGGTTGCCAAATTGCATTATCTCTTATAGTTTCCGAGATATGGACTGTCGATAATTTACACCTTAGGCTCTGCTTCTAACTTGGGCCCAAATTGTAAAATGGTCTTATCTATTGGCGATTTCTTTCCAATTCACATTCCAAGTAATATTCGGCATGCTAATTACATTGCCGGTTGCCAAATTGCATTATCTCTTATAGTTTCCGAGATATGGACTGTCGATAATTTACACCTTAGGCTCTGCTTCTAACTTGGGCCCAAATTGTAAAATGGTCTTATCTATTGGCGATTTCATTCCAATTCACATTCCAAGTAATATTCGGCATGCTAATCACATTGCCGGTTGCCAAATTGCATTATCTCTTATAGTTTCCGAGATATGGACTGTCGATAATTTACACCTTAGGCTCTGCTTCTAACTTGGGCCCAAATTGTAAAATGGTCTTATCTATTGGCGATTTCGTTCCAATTCACATTCCAAGTAATATTCGGCATGCTAATTACATTGCCGGTTGCCAAATTGCATTATCTCTTATAGTTTCCGAGATATGGACTATCGATAATTTACACCTTAGGCTCTGCTTCTAACTTGGGCCCAAATTGTAAAATGGTCTTATCTATTGGCGATTTCGTTCCAATTCACATTCCAAGTAATATTCGGCATGCTAATTACATTGCCGGTTGCTAAATTGCATTAACTCTTATAGTTTCCGAGATATGGACTATCGATAATTTACACCTTAGGCTCTGCTTCTAACTTGGGCCCAAATTGTAAAATGGTCTTATCTATTGGCGATTTCGTTCCAATTCACATTCCAAGTAATATTCGGCATGCTAATTACATTGCCGGTTGCCAAATTGCATTATCTCTTATAGTTTCTGAGATATGGACTATCGATAATTTACACCATAGGCTCTGCTTCTAACTTGGGCCCAAATTGTAAAATGGTCTTATCTATTGGCGATTTCGTTCCAATTCACATTCCAAGTAATATTCGGCATGCTAATTACATTGCCGGTTGGCAAATTGCATTATCTCTTATAGTTTCCGAGATATGGACTATCGATAATTTACACCTTAGGCTCTGCTTCTAACTTGGGCCCAAATTGTAAAATGGTCTTATCTATTGGCGATTTCGTTCCAATTCACATTCCAAGTAATATTCGGCATGCTAATTACATTGCCGGTTGCCAAATTGCATTATCTCTTATAGTTTCCGAGATATGGACTATCGATAATTTACACCTTAGGCCCTGCTTCTAACTTGGACCCAAATTGTAAAATGGTCTTATCTATTGGCGATTTCGTTCCAATTCACATTCCAAGTAATATTCGGCATGCTAATTACATTGCCGGTTGCCAAATTGAATTATCTCTTATAGTTTCCGAGATATGGACTATCGATAATTTACACCTTAGGCTCTGCTTCTAACTTGGGCCCAAATTGTAAAATGGTCTTACCTATTGGCGATTTCGTTCCAATTCACATTCCAAGTAATATTCGGCATGCTAATTACATTGCCGGTTGCCAAATTGCATTATCTCTTATAGTTTCCGAGATATGGACTATCGATAATTTACACCTTAGGCTCTGCTTCTAACTTGGGCCCAAATTGTAAAATGGTCTTATCTATTGGCGATTTCGTTCCAATTCACATTCCAAGTAATATTCGGCATGCTAATTACATTGCCGGTTAAAAATTGCATTATCTCTTATAGTTTCCGAGATATGGACTATCGATAATTTACACCTTAGGCTCTGCTTCTAACTTGGGCCCAAATTGTAAAATGGTCTTATCTATTGGCGATTTCGTTCCAATTCACATTCCAAGTAATATTCGGCATGCTAATTACATTGCCGGTTGCCAAATTGCATTAACTCTTATAGTTTCCGAGATATGGACTATCGATAATTTACACCTTAGGCTCTGCTTCTAACTTGGGCCCAAATTGTAAAATGGTCTTATCTATTGGCGATTTCGTTCCAATTCACATTCCAAGTAATATTCGGCATGCTAATTACATTGCCGGTGGCCAAATTGCATTATCTCTTATAGTTTCCGAGATATGGACTATCGATAATTTACACCATAGGCTCTGCTTATAACTTGGGCCCAAATTGTAAAATGGTCTTATCTATTGGCGATTTCGTTCCAATTCGCATTCCAAGTAATATTCGGCATGCTAATTACATTGCCGTTTGCCAAATTGCATTATCTCTTATAGTTTCCGAGATATGGACTATCGATAATTTACACCTTAGGCTCTGCTTCTAACTTGGGCCCAAATTGTAAAATGGTCTTATCTATTGGCGATTTCGTTCCAATTCACATTCCAAGTAATATTCGGCATGCTAATTACATTGCCGGTTGCCAAATTGCATTATCTCTTATAGTTTCCGAGATATGGACTATCGATAATTTACACTTTAGGCTCTGCTTCTAACTTGGGCCCAAATTGTAAAATGGTCTTATCTATTGGCGATTTCGTTCCAATTCACATTCCAAGTAATATTCGGCATGCTAATTACATTGCCGGTTGCCAAATTGCATTATCTCTTATAGTTTCCGAGATATGGACTATCGATTATTTACACCTTAGGCTCTGCTTCTAACTTGGGCCCAAATTGTAAAATGGTCTTATCTATTGGCGATTTCGTCCCAATTCACATTCCAAGTGATATTCGGCATGCTAATTACATTGCCGGTTGCGAAATTGCATTATCTCATATAGTTTCCGAGATATGGACTATCAATAATTTACACCTTAGGCTCTGCTTCTAACTTGGGCCCAAATTGTAAAATGGTCTTATCTATTGGCGATTTCGTTCCAATTCACATTCCAAGTAATATTCGGCATGCTAATTACATTGCCAGTTGCCAAATTGCATTATCTCTTATAGTTTCCGAGATATGGACTATCGATAATTTACACCTTAGGCTCTGCTTCTAACTTGGGCCCAAATTGTAAAATGGTCTTATCTATTGGCGATTTCGTTCCAATTCACATTCCAAGTAATATTCGGCATGCTAATTACATTGCCGGTTGCCAAATTGCATTATCTCTTATAGTTTCCGAGATATGGACTATCGATAATTTACACCTTAGGCTCTGCTTCTAACTTGGGCCCAAATTGTAAAATGGTCTTATCTATTGGCGATTTCGTTCCAATTCACATTCCAAGTAATATTCGGCATGCTAATTACATTGCCGGTTGCCAAATTGCATTATCTCTTATAGTTTCCGAGATATGGACTATCAATAATTTACACCTTAGGCTCTGCTTCTAACTTGGGCCCAAATTGTAAAATGGTCTTATCTATTGGCGATTTCGTTCCAATTCACATTCCAAGTAATATTCGGCATGCTAATTACATTGCCGGTTGCGAAATTGCATTATCTCTTATAGTTTCCGAGATATGGACTATCAATAATTTACACCTTAGGCTCTGCTTCTAACTTGGGCCCAAATTGTAAAATGGTCTTATCTATTGGCGATTTCGTTCCAATTCACATTCCAAGTAATATTCGGCATGCTAATTACATTGCCGGTTGCCAAATTGCATTATCTCTTATAGTTTCCGAGATATGGACTATCGATAATTTACACCTTAGGCTCTGCTTCTAACTTGGGCCCAAATCGTAAAATGGTCTTATCTATTGGCGATTTCGTTCCAATTCACATTCCAAGTAATATTCGGCATGCTAATTACATTGCCGGTTGCCAAATTGCATTATCTCTTATAGTTTCCCAGATATGGACTATCGATAATTTACACCTTAGGCTCTGCTTCTAACTTGGTCCCAAATTGTAAAATGGTCTTATCTATTGGCGATTTCGTTCCAATTCACATTCCAAGTAATATTCGGCATGCTAATTACATTGCCGGTTGCCAAATTGCATTAACTCTTATAGTTTCCGAGATATGGACTATCGATAATTTACACCTTGGGCTCTGCTTCTAACTTGGGCCCAAATTGTAAAATGGTCTTATCTATTGGCGATTTCGTTCCAATTCACATTCCAAGTAATATTCGGCATGCTAATTACATTGCCGGTTGCCAAATTGCATTATCTCTTATAGTTTCCGAGATATGGACTATCGATAATTTACACCTTAGGCTCTGCTTCTAACTTGGGCCCAAATTGTAAAATGGTCTTATCTATTGGCGATTTCGTTCCAATTCACAATCCAAGTAATATTCGGCATGCTAATTACATTGCCGGTTGCCAAATTGCATTATCTCTTATAGTTTCCGAGATATGGACTATCGATAATTTACACCTTAGGCTCTGCTTCTAACTTGGGCCCAAATTGTAAAATGGTCTTACCTATTGGCGATTTCGTTCCAATTCACATTCCAAGTAATATTCGGCATGCTAATTACATTGTCGGTTGCCAAATTGCATTATCTCTTATAGTTTCCGAGATATGGACTATCGATAATTTACACCTTAGGCTCTGCTTCTAACTTGGGCCCAAATTGTAAAATGGTCTTATCTATTGGCGATTTCGTTCCAATTCACATTCCAAGTAATATTCGGCATGCTAATTACATTGCCGGTTGCCAAATTGCATTATCTCCTATAGTTTCCGAGATATGGACTATCGATAATTTACACCTTAGGCTCTGCTTCTAACTTGGGCCCAAATTGTAAAATGGTCTTATCTATTGGCGATTTCGTTCCAATTCACATTCCAAGTAATATTCGGCATGCTAATTACATTGCCGGTTGCCAAATTGCATTAACTCTTATAGTTTCCGAGATATGGACTATCGATAATTTACACCTTAGGCTCTGCTTCTAACTTGGGCCCAAATTGTAAAATGGTCTTATCTATTGGCGATTTCGTTCCAATTCACATTCCGAGTAATATTCGGAATGCTAATTACATTGCCGGTTGCCAAATTGCATTATCTCTTATAGTTTCCGAGATATGGACTATCGATAATTTACACCATAGGCTCTGCTTCTAACTCTTGCCCAAATTGTAAAATGGTCTTATCTATTGGCAATTTCGTTCCAATTCACATTCCAAGTAATATTCGGCATGCTAATTACATTGCCGGTTGCGAAATAGCATTATCTCTTATAGTTTCCGAGATATGGACTATCAATAATTTACACCTTAGGCTCTGCTTCTAACTTGTTCCCAAATTGTAAAATGGTCTTATCTATTGGCGATTTCGTTCCAATTCACATTCCAAGTAATATTCGGCATGCTAATTACATTGCCGGTTGCGAAATAGCATTATCTCTTATAGTTTCCGAGATATGGACTATCAATAATTTACACCTTAGGCTCTGCTTCTAACTTGGGCCCAAATTGTAAAATGGTCTTATCTATTGGCGATTTCGTTCCAATTCACATTCCAAGTAATATTCGGCATGCTAATTACATTGCCGGTTGCCAAGTTGCATTATCTCTTATAGTTTCCGAGATATGGACTATCGATAATTTACACCTTAGGCTCTGCTTCTAACTTGGGCCCAAATCGTAAAATGGTCTTATCTATTGGCGATTTCGTTCCAATTCACATTCCAAGTAATATTCGGCATTCTAATTACATTGCCGGTTGCCAAATTGCATTAACTCTTATAGTTTCCGAGATATGGACTATCCATAATTTACACCTTAGGCTCTGCTTCTAACTTGGGCCCAAATTGTAAAATGGTCTTATCTATTGGCGATTTCGTTCCAATTCACATTCCAAGTAATATTCGGCATGCCAATTACATTGCCGGTTGCCAAATTGCATTATCTCTTATAGTTTCCGAGATATGGACTATCGATAATTTACACCTTAGGCTCTGCTTCTAACTTGGGCCCAAATTGTAAAATGGTCTTATCTATTGGCGATTTCGTTCCAATTCACAGTCCAAGTAATATTCGGCATGCTAATTACATTGCCGGTTGCCAAATTGCATTATCTCTTATAGTTTCCGAGATATGGACTATCGATAATTTACACCTTAGGCTCTGCTTCTAACTTGGGCCCAAATTGTAAAATGGTCTTATCTATTGGCGATTTCGTTCCAATTCACATTCCAAGTAATATTCGGCATGCTAATTACATTGCCGGTTGCCAAATTGCATTATCTCTTATAGTTTCCGAGATATGGACTATCGATAATTTACACCTTAGGCTCTGCTTCTAACTTGGGCCCAAATTGTAAAATGGTCATATCTATTGGCGATTTCGTTCCAATTCACACTCCAAGTAATATTCGGCATGCTAATTACATTGCCGGTTGCGAAATTGCATTATCTCTTATAGTTTCCGAGATATGGACTATCGATAATTTACACCTTAGGCTCTGCTTCTAACTTGGGCCCAAATTGTAAAATGGTCTTATCTATTGGCGATTTCGTTCCAATTCACATTCCAAGTAATATTCGGCATGCTAATTACATTGCCGGTTGCCAAATTGCATTATCTCTTATAGTTTCCGAGATATGGACTATCGATAATTTACACCTTAGGCTCTGCTTCTAACTTGGGCCCAAATCGTAAAATGGTCTTATCTATTGGCGATTTCGTTCCAATTCACATTCCAAGTAATATTCGGCATGCTAATTATATTGCCGGTTGCCAAATTGCATTATCTCTTATAGTTTCCCAGATATGGACTATCGATAATTTACACCTTAGGCTCTGCTTCTAACTTGGTCCCAAATTGTAAAATGGTCTTATCTATTGGCGATTTCGTTCCAATTCACATTCCAAGTAATATTCGGCATGCTAATTACATTGCCGGTTGCCAAATTGCATTAACTCTTATAGTTTCCGAGATATGGACTATCGATAATTTACACCTTGGGCTCTGCTTCTAACTTGGGCCCAAATTGTAAAATGGTCTTATCTATTGGCGATTTCGTTCCAATTCACATTCCAAGTAATATTCGGCATGCTAATTACATTGCCGGTTGCCAAATTGCATTATCTCTTATAGTTTCCGAGATATGGACTATCGATAATTTACACCTTAGGCTCTGCTTCTAACTTGGGCCCAAATTGTAAAATGGTCTTATCTATTGGCGATTTCGTTCCAATTCACATTCCAAGTAATATTCGGCATGCTAATTACATTGCCGGTTGCCAAATTGCATTATCTCTTATAGTTTCCGAGATATGGACTATCGATAATTTACACCTTAGGCTCTGCTTCTAACTTGGGCCCAAATTGTAAAATGGTCTTACCTATTGGCGATTTCGTTCCAATTCACATTCCAAGTAATATTCGGCATGCTAATTACATTGCCGTTTGCCAAATTGCATTATCTCTTATAGTTTCCGAGATATGGACTATCGATAATTTACACCTTAGGCTCTGCTTCTAACTTGGGCCCAAATTGTAAAATGGTCTTATCTATTGGCGATTTCGTTCCAATTCACATTCCAAGTAATATTCGGCATGCTAATTACATTGCCGGTTGCCAAATTGCATTATCTCCTATAGTTTCCGAGATATGGACTATCGATAATTTACACCTTAGGCTCTGCTTCTAACTTGGGCCCAAATTGTAAAATGGTCTTATCTATTGGCGATTTCGTTCCAATTCACATTCCAAGTAATATTCGGCATGCTAATTACATTGCCGGTTGCCAAATTGCATTAACTCTTATAGTTTCCGAGATATGAACTATCGATAATTTACACCTTAGGCTCTGCTTCTAACTTGGGCCCAAATTGTAAAATGGTCTTATCTATTGGCGATTTCGTTCCAATTCACATTCCGAGTAATATTCGGCATGCTAATTACATTGCCGGTTGCCAAATTGCATTATCTCTTATAGTTTCCGAGATATGGACTATCGATAATTTACACCATAGGCTCTGCTTATAACTTGGGCCCAAATTGTAAAATGGTCTTATCTATTGGCGATTTCGTTCCAATTCACATTCCAAGTAATATTCGGCATGCTAATTACATTGCCGGTTGCCAAATTGCATTATCTCTTATAGTTTCCGAGATATGGACTATCGATAAGTTACACCTTAGGCTCTGCTTCTAACTTGGGCCCAAATTGTAAAATGGTCTTATCTATTGGCGATTTCGTTCCAATTCACATTCCAAGTAATATTCGGCATGCTAATTACATTGCCGGTTGCCAAATTGCATTATCTCTTATAGTTTCCGAGATATCGACTATCGATAATTTACACTTTAGGCTCTGCTTCTAACTTGGGCCCAAATTGTAAAATGGTCTTATCTATTGGCGATTTCGTTCCAATTCACATTCCAGGTAATATTCGGCATGCTAATTACATTGCCGGTTGCCAAATTGCATTATCTCTTATAGTTTCCGAGATATGGACTATCGATTATTTACACCTTAGGCTCTGCTTCTAACTTGGGCCCAAATTGTAAAATGGTCTTATCTATTGGCGATTTCGTCCCAATTCACATTCCAAGTGATATTCGGCATGCTAATTACATTGCCGGTTGCGAAATTGCATTATCTCTTATAGTTTCCGAGATATGGACTATCAATAATTTACACCTTAGGCTCTGCTTCTAACTTGGGCCCAAATTGTAAAATGGTCTTATCTATTGGCGATTTCGTTCCAATTCACATTCCAAGTAATATTCGGCATGCTAATTACATTGCCGGTTGCCAAATTGCATTATCTCTTATAGTTTCCGAGATATGGACTATCGATAATTTACACCTTAGGCTCTGCTTCTATCTGGGGCCCAAATTGTAAAATGGTCTTATCTATTGGCGATTTCGTTCCAATTCACATTCCAAGTAATATTCGGCATGCTAATTACATTGCCGGTTGCCAAATTGCATTATCTCTTATAGTTTCCGAGATATGGACTATCAATAATTTAAACCTTAGGCTCTGCTTCTAACTCTTGCCCAAATTGTAAAATGGTCTTATCTATTGGCAATTTCGTTCCAATTCACATTCCAAGTAATATTCGGCATGCTAATTACATTGCCGGTTGCGAAATAGCATTATCTCTTATAGTTTCCGAGATATGGACTATCAATAATTTACACCTTAGGCTCTGCTTCTAACTTGTTCCCAAATTGTAAAATGGTCTTATCTATTGGCGATTTCGTTCCAATTCACATTCCAAGTAATATTCGGCATGCTAATTACATTGCCGGTTGCGAAATAGCATTATCTCTTATAGTTTCCGAGATATGGACTATCAATAATTTACACCTTAGGCTCTGCTTCTAACTTGGGCCCAAATTGTAAAATGGTCTTATCTATTGGCGATTTCGTTCCAATTCACATTCCAAGTAATGTTCGGCATGCTAATTACATTGCCGGTTGCCAAATTGCATTATCTCTTATAGTTTCCGAGATATGGACTATCGATAATTTACACTTTAGGCTCTGCTTCTAACTTGGGCCCAAATTGTAAAATGGTCTTATCTATTGGCGATTTCGTTCCAATTCACATTCCAAGTAATATTCGGCATGCTAATTACATTGCCGGTTGCCAAATTGCATTATCTCTTATAGTTTCCGAGATATGGACTATCGATAATTTACACCTTAGGCTCTGCTTCTAACTTGGGCCCAAATTGTAAAATGGTCTTATCTATTGGCGATTTCGTTCCAATTCACATTCCAAGTAATATTCGGCATGCTAATTACATTGCCGGTTGCCAAATTGAATTATCTCTTATAGTTTCCGAGATATGGACTATCGATAATTTACACCTTAGGCTCTGCTTCTAACTTGGGCCCAAATTGTAAAATGGTCTTACCTATTGGCGATTTCGTTCCAATTCACATTCCAAGTAATATTCGGCATGCTAATTACATTGCCGGTTGCCAAATTGCATTATCTCTTATAGTTTCCGAGATATGGACTATCGATAATTTACACCTTAGGCTCTGCTTCTAACTTGGGCCCAAATTGTAAAATGGTCTTATCTATTGGCGATTTCGTTCCAATTCACATTCCAAGTAATATTCGGCATGCTAATTACATTGCCGGTTAAAAATTGCATTATCTCTTATAGTTTCCGAGATATGGACTATCGATAATTTACACCTTAGGCTCTGCTTCTAACTTGGGCCCAAATTGTAAAATGGTCTTATCTATTGGCGATTTCGTTCCAATTCACATTCCAAGTAATATTCGGCATGCTAATTACATTGCCGGTTGCCAAATTGCATTAACTCTTATAGTTTCCGAGATATGGACTATCGATAAGTTACACCTTAGGCTCTGCTTCTAACTTGGGCCCAAATTGTAAAATGGTCTTATCTATTGGCGATTTCGTTCCAATTCACATTCCAAGTAATATTCGGCATGCTAATTACATTGCCGGTTGCCAAATTGCATTATCTCTTATAGTTTCCGAGATATCGACTATCGATAATTTACACTTTAGGCTCTGCTTCTAACTTGGGCCCAAATTGTAAAATGGTCTTATCTATTGGCGATTTCGTTCCAATTCACATTCCAGGTAATATTCGGCATGCTAATTACATTGCCGGTTGCCAAATTGCATTATCTCTTATAGTTTCCGAGATATGGACTATCGATTATTTACACCTTAGGCTCTGCTTCTAACTTGGGCCCAAATTGTAAAATGGTCTTATCTATTGGCGATTTCGTCCCAATTCACATTCCAAGTGATATTCGGCATGCTAATTACATTGCCGGTTGCGAAATTGCATTATCTCTTATAGTTTCCGAGATATGGACTATCAATAATTTACACCTTAGGCTCTGCTTCTAACTTGGGCCCAAATTGTAAAATGGTCTTATCTATTGGCGATTTCGTTCCAATTCACATTCCAAGTAATATTCGGCATGCTAATTACATTGCCGGTTGCCAAATTGCATTATCTCTTATAGTTTCCGAGATATGGACTATCGATAATTTACACCTTAGGCTCTGCTTCTATCTGGGGCCCAAATTGTAAAATGGTCTTATCTATTGGCGATTTCGTTCCAATTCACATTCCAAGTAATATTCGGCATGCTAATTACATTGCCGGTTGCCAAATTGCATTATCTCTTATAGTTTCCGAGATATGGACTATCAATAATTTAAACCTTAGGCTCTGCTTCTAACTCTTGCCCAAATTGTAAAATGGTCTTATCTATTGGCAATTTCGTTCCAATTCACATTCCAAGT